>NW_017728950.1:34246126-34253122 GCF_001723895.1 Crocodylus porosus
CTTCTCAAACTTTAAGAATGTTGAGATCACAGGGCTATGAAGCTATTTCAAACAAACATACTACTGTGTGAATGTATCGTATGGCCCCAATCTTGGGAACAGATGTACTATTGTAGATTCTGACACTCAAATGGAGTGCCACTGAAGTCAGAGGGACTCCACCCAAGCATAAAAATCTATGAATGCATCTATCTGTCTGCAGGAGCAGGGGTGATATCTACAACTTTCAGAGCTTCCTCCTTCATGTGTATTTAATAGAAAAGGTAGCCAGAATTTATTGGCTCATAAAAGAAATGCAGTTGTCTGTGACTGCAGGAGCCCTAACTCAGTGGTCCAAGTGCTCCCATCCAGTCCCTTCATTCCTACGTTTTGATCCTCTACATGGTAGGGGTACTGGCAGACTGAGAGTAAGTGCAGGCATCTCTAGCTAAAACTTTAACTATCATAAATGCACTCTGGGCTAGATTTCTGTAATTGCTGCAAATAGATTCAAAATGCAAGAGCACCCAGGTCTCATAATCCCATGGAGAAGACCAGATACAAACATTAACACAACATATAGATCTTCCTAGGGGCATTTTGCACATTGAGTCACTGCAGATTAGAATCCAGCCCAGTGTGAGGTCTTCTTCAGTGAAAGCCCCACACAATGAGATGAGAATGAAGTTTCTTTAAAAAATTAATTCTATGGGCACGTCTACATGTCACTGTGTCTTAGCACTTCCTTTTGGAAGTACTAAAGGATGGCACAGTACAAGCAGTCAGTATGCCATGTGCATAGCACAGTTAGATTTTGCCGCTACAGTTATGTAGCTGGTGATCACATGTAGACCCACGTCATCACTACGTCACCGTAGCATGCTGTACAGTGATGTAGGGTGATATGTAGATGTGCCCATTATATTTAATAGCACTATTAGCAACCTACAGAAATCCTTTATGGCAGGGAGGATAAAATTGTCTTGTATCAGAATAAGGATTGCTGTTGACCTGATTTAATGTGTGGGCTTAATACTCAGATGTTGAATAGACTTCAAATAATTATTGAAGATATTTGGTAAATTGTGTTGTGTACCTCAAAAGATGAAGCCTCTCAGGACCCCGTGTCACAGGCATGTTGAAAATTTGTTCCAAAGTGACCTAATTAATGACAGTCACTTGCACTGATTATTATTGCTGAGTAAAATGTATGTAGTCCAATGGTGCTATACAGAGACACAAAATACAAAGCCCAGGCTCTGAAGAGCTGAGTTTAGACTGATTCAGCATGACAATCTAAATTAGGCTGATGATGTAGGTCTAGATTCTTCCACCTTGACATTAAGTAAGTGTCTTACAGTATAAGTCAGTCCCATCAATCCAGGCACAGTCCAGGCACCATGTTTCTGTAGTCAACAGCACACAAGCTAATGAAGTGGTTGGCACAGTAACCTCCTGCCTTTGATTCCCCGACCCTTGTGACCATGTAACTATTCACAGGGGTGGACAACCATCAACACAAATCCAGTGAGAAGCTTTGAATGCTTGCTTTTCTGGAGCCATAGCAGTGTGCCTTACTTTCACTGCCCTTGAACCTGCCCTTATTGCATGAGTAGACTTCTATAAATTATTTGGACTGCTTTCAGAGTGAGGTGCTACTGTACCCAAGTAAGGCTTTCAGAAACTGGCTATTACTCCAATAACCAAAATTTGACTGATGATAACGTGGACATAGAATGAAGGGGACAAGATGACAAATGAAGGGGTGAAAGAAAACTATTCTTGCAATGGTAACTTAGTTCTTTAGAACCTCATCCTGGGCCTAATCTATTCAACTCTCCATCTAGTCCAAGAGAATTGGAGGGTACTCAGTACTTTTCAGGATTGGGTCATACAGTGTTTCTTGTTTTTATATTTGCTTTCTAAAAAATGATGGGGAGAAGAGGTAACTACACCTGAGCTCAGAGAAAAAAATTAATATAGAAGCATAGCTGATTAAAATGCTTCCTGATTTTCTCTTCCAGAAACTTCATGGCTTTTTAAAAAGTCTAACTTCTTGGATAAATTTGTTATTGTATAACAAATATGATTAAACAAAACAATACTTTAAGATATAACTATGGAGTATAACTGATTTTTGCATCACTTTTACATTATTTAATAAAGGAAGGAACATTCTATGGCACACGTGTTCATAGCAAATGCTAGTGCAAAAATATATTTTATAAGCCTTATAAACCTATCATACATACATCTCCAGGTCTCTCCAAATACAATTGGATATCCTACTCACATGACTGACTTAATGAGAGCTTTACCATTGACTTTAAAGAGGGAATAGGACCTAGACCTAAGAGCAGAACACTTTGTGTTCCTTGTTTTGATACTTAAATCAAGAATAAAGTGAAATTTTAACCAGAGTTTAGTTGCTGAGCTGGAAATAACATCAAGAGGCATGTACCTTGGTGTTGTGTGTTCAAATCACATCCGTGGATTCAACACTGAATTCAACAAATTCACATTCATTCAAAGCAGGAGCAACACTAGTAAAAGCAATGGAATGGCTCCTAATTACACCAAGTTCAAAGGTGTTCAAATGGCTACTGATTGTAGCCATAAGATGACTGCTTTGTAGAGAAATATCCAGATTTAAAATACAGCCAGCTCCAGAACTGGTGTTGATTGGTGGTACCAGAGAAGCCAAAAACTGAGACTAAATAGCTCCCTTGATCAAGGAGGATATATCCTGCAGCACATGTTGTGACACACTATTAGCTTTGCTGCCCCTAGAATCTGCTTGTTTGGGGACAAGCATAGGATTTCTAGGAATTCTAAGGGCCTGAGATGAAAACCACCATCATCAATGGAGAAAAGCCCAATTACTTCAGTGGATAAACTCATTTCACACTACTCCATGATGGCTATTTCTGAACTAGGTGGCGGAAGAGATTGTTAAGCAGAGAGATGTGAGAGAACATTTATCCATGTACCATTGGCTTAAAAATTGTATTTGTGCTTACTTTACAATCATTTTAATGCCTTGTCTTAAAATGGCCTCTAAATACTGCTTAAACTTCTGCAAATTTATAATGTGAAATCTTGGCCGCACTGATTTCAGTGCAGCCAAGATTTCTTCCATGATCATCAAAATTTTTAACATAATTTTGTAAACTATAGGTATTTCAGTCATAAAGCTCTGCTTTCATAAATAACAAATCCATAACTACTACATTAAGAACAGAATATGGTGCCATGACTCCAAATTGTTGATTGCATCACATTAAAGCGTTGATGTGCCATTTGTCACTAGAATTTATTGTCTTGTCTTTAGAAACCCCTTTTAACATCTTTTAAAATGTTTGTTTTGGCAGACACCACTTAACCAAAATAAAGAACATTCAACCTCTTCATCATTCTTATATATTTGCCAAACTCTCACAATCTGTGCTCTGAATTCTCTATTTCCTTGCAACCTCGTGCAATGTAAGGGATTGTTTATACTGTCAACCTAATAATCCTGACTGATTTAGAACTCAGCTGCTAGATAGATTTCCTCTCTCTAGATTAGTTGAATCTCAAATGATGTTGAGCACCTTTTGCATAACATCTCACAACTGTGGCTCAGTCCAGTGGCAGCAGAAGGCAATTCAGCAGCCTTACCCTGTGCATTTGGATATTAGCCATATTACCTCTTCTAAGGAAGACATAGTAGTGATGAAGGTCTTTTCAGTTGTTCTTTTAAACAGTCCTAGGGCTGTCTTAGTCCTGGACCGCATATTTTGATATTTTTAGTTGAAGACTTTTAGTTTAGACGTTGAGACTAACTTGCTCTTGGAGAACCCAAGAGCCTGGCTTTTGCAAATGTGAGGGCATATTTACTTATGCAATCCCTTAATTAAACACCATGGAAGCAAGACATGCAGGATATTGATATTAACTGCTTGTTTCTGACTGAGACCAGCTTGCATTTGTTTTATGTGTACTAACAGCACCTGGTGGTGCCCACCAATGCACACCATGTGAAAAACAAATAGCTGAACAAACTGTAAAGTCTCATGCACCAGTGAGAAGCCAAACACCCACATTGGGAAATCTTCCCTGCCCCGTACCCTTGGCAATCTCTTTTGAGCTGGTTGTCAGTAACAATTTGAAAGCAGCATGCAAATGGGGAGACCCTCAAGGTGCCTGAGGTTTCCCTTTACTTTCCAAATGATTTCACAGGCAAAAATGAATTGTTCAATAAATTCTCAATGGAAAATTCTAGTCTCTGCAGAATATTCCTAGGCTCCTAAAAGAGAAGGATGGATTTTTTTTTTTTACACTGGTAGTTCAATAAATCTGTCTGGTACAAATTATGGTTGATTAAAAATAACTAAAGTGAGAACTGTTATTAAGACTTCCATCACAGAGAGGCTTTGCAGAGCTACATTGAGAGTTTAGTTATGGAAATCAGGGCTTTGTCTGTGAAATGTTAACAAATTGCTGTAGGCATTAGCAAAAATTTTCCTAACAGTTTAACCCTTAAACTGGTTGTGCAGATTACATATATGCTGACTAGTAGCTAAAACAACTGATACGTATGTACATGTAGAATATTACAGATATCACATAATGTGTCATCTGTACACATAGAATATGTGTAGTAATTTATATTACATATATGTGTGCACACATTATGCAAGCTCTGAATGAGTCACCAGTATGTTTTTTCGTTCAGTTAATAGTTCCATTATTATTATAGCTGTGATCAATGAACCTAGTAATAAAGTATATAATATGGCTGTGCAAAAAATCTGCCTGCAACATTCTCTTTTTTCTTTGCACCCTCAAAAATCGACTTTGAAGATATTGAGCAAAGTGGCATTATTTGCAAACCACTGGTAAACATTTGGATGTTTTTTTAAAAGGTGAGTAAAGATGACACTTTCTACAAGACCCTGAGCCAATTCCTATTACAACCAATAGGAATCTATCAGTGACTTCTAGGGGAGCTGGATCAGGCCCTATACTACCAACCGATCGGAGAAGTGTTTGCATATATTTTTTAAAGTATATATTTGTAAAAGCTACTGAAATTATTTCATCATGGCCAAGTTGTAATTTCTTTTTATAATACAGATGTAAACTCCAAATGTCTCCCAAACACTTTGGTGAATTCATTATTAAGTAAGAAGAAAGCAAAATAAGCTAAAAGCCTGTACCCTTTTATATATGACTGGTAATAGATTCACTTTGAACATTTTCCCTATCCTATTGCCACTCCCTGAAGCAGGAGCTTCTCAAGGTAGTAGCCTCTTGCCTTACTTTCTTGCTTTCTCAGATAAGGTACTGTGAAACCAAATAAGAGCACAAACCTAGAAACAGTCTTGAATCTAAGTCTCAACTGCAAAGCCTTTCTAACAGCTTAACGTTGGACAGCCAGCTAATTGAACTGCACGTTGAATTCCATCACTTCTTTCTGACACGAAGGAAGTGACACTATTCATAAGACCCACTCATCCATATTGCATGTTATTACTCTATACTGAGAACTCCAGACTTTTGATTCTTGTCTTGATTTTAGCTGACAGCATCTGTTTTCATCCTGTTAGCTTGTCTAGGGACTTGGATAAAACATTCAGCCTTTCAACACAGAGAAAAAGAAAACAAAATGGGTTTCCAAAGAGCAGAATGAGTTCTTAACCTTAAACATGCTCATTTACTTACAGAAAGAGTATTTCAGGCACAAAAGGTTTGAGCATCAGTCAAATACCAGGTTAAATTTGTAACAACATGAAGATTGTCCCATGCAGTGCAATCAGCTACTTTTTTTTTTACCCTATAAGAGCTAAAAGTTATAGTGTTTGTATCAGTACGTACATTTGTTTATATCTATAAAATGTGCTTCTTTCAGACTATGGTCTCATGGTCCGAGCTGACTTCATTTGGGTTTATATAACAACAGTATCTGTCGTAAGGGCTGTTCTCTTTGTAGGAACAGACAATGATGCTGTCTTTTGGAGCAACAAAAATGTTGTCCTCTGTGTCAGGGCAGGTTGCGCTGTCCCAGGTAGGAGAAGAGCACTGCTTCTCCAAGGCACGGTAAGTGGAGCCATCTCCCACGAACACGTTCCCGGGCATCTCTGGGTAGCAGGTCTCCAGGTATCTCAGCATCTCCTCTTGGTCCACCTTCCTGAGCAGGCTCTTGCATTCCCCTGGCGTAGTGGTGGTTGCCGTGGTGCAAATGGACACGGAGTCATCTCCCTTGAGGACCTTCCTGTCCTTCAGGTATGCCTTCTTGGCCAGCTCATCACAGCTGCTCCTGCCTGACTCCAGGTCCGAGGGGGTCCTCAGCAGCTCAATGACTTCCCTGTCCTTTGGTTTCTTGCAGCAGGGGCATTTGTTCTCGGGCCACTTGGTGCAGCCATCCGTTTTCCTCGTGAGGGCAATGGCAGCGATGCCAGGCAGGCAAATGGCAGGTCCTATTGCCAGGAGGGGGATGTCTCCCAGAGTCTCCCCTTTGATCCCCGAGACAGTGAACATGAAGCCAAAGACGAGGAAGACGCTGACCAAAGCCACCACCAGTCCAGTCCTAGGGTTGATGTCGTCAGGTCTCATGGTTCACCGCAGCAGAGCATTGGATCCCTTCTCCAAGCTGGGGGGCTCTAATCCTCCAGGGGAGAACTTGCTCCTGTGAAGGATCAGCTGGAGTGGCAAGCCCAAAGTTTCCAAGGAGGGAGGGAGGGGGGGAGAGAGAAAAAGCCAATCCCTGGCCAGATATGATGTGCTCCTCTGTCTTCCCAGGAGGCAGAGCTGGCTGCAAACCTCCCCGGGTCTGCGAGGCGGGGTGCCGGAGCTCTTCCCCGGGATCCTGCCGCCGGGTCCCTCCCGTGCAGCCCGGCACAGCCCGCCGGGGGACAGCCGGCAGAGGCGGAGCGGGAGGGGCCGCCTGGCCCGGGGACCCGGCTCGGGCTGCCGGACCGGGCGAAGGCGGGAGCCGGCGTCTGGGCAGGGGGAGCGGGAGGGCGAAGCCAGGAC
>NW_017728950.1:34253227-34262173 GCF_001723895.1 Crocodylus porosus
GTCAAAGGCTCGCAGGGGCAGGGGCAGGGGCTCCCCGCCTGCCTGCCCGTGGGCAGGGGGCGCAGCTCGCAGGGACCCCGCGGGGTGTCCCTCATCGCGGCCTTCAGGGCTTGGGCGGGCAAGAGAAACAAGGCGGTGAAGGGAGGCACAGCTCTCCCACGCACACCCCACCGTGCTGCTGGGGGCTTCCCCCTCCCCCCCGCCCCACAGGAGAGAGAATCACACGTGTGTGAGTGGGAATGCGAGTGGGCATGAGTGTGGCTGTGAGTGTGTGTATGTGCGAGAGACTGAGTGTGGATGTGCGTGCGTGTGTTCGCGTGAGCGTGACTAGGAATGAGCATGTGTGAGTGTGTGAATCAGAGTGTTAGTGAGCAGGAGTGTGTGAATGTGAGTGCGCATGAGTGGAAGTGTGAATGTGTTAGTGAGCATGTGTGTGTGAAAGTGTGAGTGCAAGTGTGCGTGAGTGTGACTGAGTGTGTGTGCACGAGTGTGAAGGTGAGTGTGTGTTAGTGACCATGAGTGTGTGGATGTGAGTGTATTAGTGAGCATGAGAGCGCTCTCTCCTGCCTCCTGGTTGGATTTACCCTGAATTTTTACTGAGGCTTTTGGTTCTCTCTTAGCTGGCGCTGTGTTGGGGACGTCAGGACTGGAAGGGTTTAAGCTCTCTCTGGGCTGGCTTGAGCTGGGCTGTTCCTGCCTTAAGCACGGTGCCGGCACAGCAGAGGTGGTCAATGTCCAGCCCATGGGCCAAATGGGGCCTACGCAGCCATGGTATCCAGCCAGTAGGACTCCCCATCAGGTGGGATCTTTGGTGGCAGGGAAGTGGTGGCAATTAATACGGTCACCCTCCATTGCTGCTAGATTCCCAAACACCAAGTCCCGTGGGTGTGCCTGCTTCTCCCTACAAAGTTGGGTCAAGCCTTCTTCCCAAACTATGGAGCTGGGTTGGGGCTGGACTCCCCTACATCCTCTTCTACATGGCTAGATGGGGCTCTGCCAAGCCCACCCCAGACATCTCATTGGGTCCACGGATGGACTGGTCACTGCCCATCTGGCCTAACGGGCAAAAGGTTGAGCACTACAGACATAGAAAACCTTCTGAGGGTGTTGCTAGCCCTGTTATTTTTTGGCACTATGCAAAGAAGAACCAAATTGCCCCTCCCTCCCTCCCTACAGAAAGGACAGTGGGTAAACTGGAAAGAGTCTAGCAGAGGATAACAAAAATGGTTTGAGGTCTGGGGAACATGACTTATGAGGACAGGCTAAGGGAACTGGGCTTATTCAGTCTCGAGAAGAGAAGACTGAGAGGGGGGTTTAATAACAGCCTTCAACTACCTGAAGGGGGGTTACAAAGGGTGGAGCTAGGCTATTCTCAGTGGTGGCAGATGACAGGACAAAGAGCAATGGTCTCAAGTTGCAGAAAGGAAGTTGAAGTTAGATACTAGGAAAAGCTTTCTCATTATTAGGAGGGTAGTGAAGCACTGGAACAGGTTACCCAAAGAGGTTGTGATTCTCCATCCTTAGAGTGTTTTAAGACCCTGCTAGGCAAAGCTTTGGGTGGGATAATATAGTTGGGGGTGGTCCTGCTTTGAGCAGGGTGTTGGTCTAAGATGGCCTCCTGAGGTCTCTTCCAACCCTTGTTAGAAACCTATCCATCTTCTGTTTAAGGAAGTGAAACCTTTGCTGTCCTCTGTAGTGCTAGTAGGGCACATGCATGTAGATCTTCACAACTATCCAGGCCTCAAAATGTTAGTGTGTGGAAAAGACTGAAACAAGGGGTAGGCAACCACAAAAATTAACACTGGAAGAAACTTGGCATGTCTGGAAAGGAATGAGGAATTCTGCAGGAGGAAGAGAGCCTTCCCATGACCTGTTTCAACACTTTTATGAGTCAGTGACTTAAAGGAACAAATAGTTTCCATTTTAGAGGACAAAGATACTGTGGGGATAAAGTGACAATAGCAGGCAATGCCAGGGAAGAAGGCAGGACAGTTTGAGGGTTCAGTTTTGGGACCATTATTCACATGAATTGTCCCATTCAAGTTACTCTTTGTTTCTCCGTATTGCTGACATCAGAAATCTGGAAAGTATTGCAGAAAGCTTTAGGTTGGGCACAAAAGAGAACCCAACATGGTGGCTTTTATGCCTTTTCCTTTGCTTGTCACCTGTGGCATGGGCCTGTGTTACAGATCAAAATGTATCCTAGACTTTTTAGGCAAGGGTTTATTCAGGGTTCTTTAAAATTCTCAAGCCTGCTAGCAGCCAAGATGCCATTGACTCAGATAAGTCAATACATGAATCAAGGTGCCACAATGAGGCCCCTCAAGAGCTCTTCAAGATGCAGTAACAACACAGAGACCATAGACTTTCCTGAAAGGTGACTTTCAAGACTGTTCAGAAATTGGTGCTGAGACAATAGAGTATATCCTCCCGAGGGGTTCCATTTCTTTTCCCAGGGAGACTGGGCTGACAGGTTACCCATTCCTGGAGGAAGTTGCAAGTCTTGCCACTAAAATCCTTGCAGAAGAGACATCTGGAGAGAAAGCTCCACTTGATGTATGACTTATTTCTAGGCTTGTGAAAGATGGAGGTATATTTAGGTCTAAGCTTGGTAACCTGGATCATATTAAGTTAGGCGGTATATATGAAATGGAGGGAGAGGCTTGCGGAATGCCAATTACTAATGATTTAGCCATTTTGTCTCCCTATTCTAGTACTCAGTGGCAATACAAATTATACAGTGATGACACAAGGAGAAAACAAATATATTTTCCCATCTTGCCCTGGTTTTATCAGCACCTGTAGGATTTATCTAGTTCCTCTTCCTTCATCCTTCTAAAGTCATTTTTTAATAGACACTGCAAAATAGTGTAAGGCTTAAAATTTGAATTGACAGTCTAGTGTCAGAAGATTCTGGTCCCAATACTGCTTTTTGTAGAATTCAGAAGGGAAAAAAAATCCTTTTGACTATGATGGATACAGGAATAGGACCTTAGCCTTGTGTAACCTATATCTTGAAATATGGCCTGTATTAAAACTTAGTATTCTTTCCCCAAAAATAATGACAAAAAATCATCCCTAGCAGAGTGTAGGTAATTCAAGAAGCCACTAAAGCTGAGCCCCTTGGGAATAATTACTTGAATATAATTAAATCCAACCTCCTCAAAGGAAAGATTTCCTTTGTGCTAAAAGCTAACACAGGGACATTGAACTGTAAGACAGTGTTGTTGGGTTTTTAAAGAAAAGAGTATATAAAAAAATTTATAGTCAACCTAAAATACATTAAAATCCTAAATTGGAACATGGAAATTATTTAAGCAGCTAGAAGAATTGTAGAATGTGGGTATGCACAAAAGGAAGCAGGGGAAGTGAGGGAAAAGAAAGGGAAGCATGGTTAAGCAGCAAAGGAAATCCAGTGTAGGTGAAGCTTAGAAAAGGAAGAGAAATTTATTTTGTAAATGTCACCTGGAAATGAAAAAAGCTAGAAAAGAAGCACATTTGGAAGCACAAATAGCCAGTACCAAAGGTACAAATGAGATATTTACCACATAGATGGGCTCAAGAATCCTACTGCAGAATCATTGGTACAGAGAAAAAGGGATTTTCGAAAGGCTATATAGGAAGTTTGTGAAAGAGATGGGAACTAAGCATGTACTCATGTGTCCCATTCTATAAATTGTCCTTAATAACAGTGTTAAGTAAGGGAGCAGCATAATAATGGATGAAATTAAATACTGACAAATGTAAGGTAATGTACACTGAAGGAATCATTTGAACTACTCCTATCCATTGCATAGTTCCTCATTAACTGTGGCCAGTCAAGAGTATAAGTACTAAATGTTGTTTTTTTATCCCATTTAAAAATTAATTATAGAAATAGAGCTCTAGAAATGCATCTAAAATGTGGGACAAATATAATGGTAGGTTTGCAAAAATCTGAATATGAAGAAAGATTGAAATGACTGAGACTGTTTAAATTAGACAGAAGATGAGAAGGAAGGGGCATAGCATAGCCATACAAAGTAATGAATGGTATAGGGAAGATATAGGTCAAGGATTCCTCCCTGTCTCAGGACATTCAGTGAAATTATTAGGCAAACGTGAGGAAAGGAAAATGCTTTTTGTACACGTCACAGTTAATCAGTAGGACTAATTGCCACAAGGTGTCATACAGCCAAGAATTCAAGATTTAAAAAAATATCCATTTGTAGGCGTAAGAAACATCCCCAGGTATCCAAATGCAAAAGCTACACCACTAATGAGGAAAATCAGAGTCATTCGTCTTTTTGAATGCTTAAGTTCTCCCAGCCTTTATCTATTATTTTAAATGGTTGATATTTTATTTAAAAAATCTAAGTCTACTTGTTTATATGAGGTTCATCTGAGGTTGATGTATGCTGACATAGCTGAAATGAGGGTGCTGATTCAATGAATATTGTTTGGCAGCGTCTTAACATTAGGAATGTTGGTAATACATTTGAGAAATATCAGAGTGGATCATAAGTTGCCAGGTACTTAATCTCTCCATGGTACATGGGAATACGCAGTCTTTTAAGACTAGCCCTGAAATCTTCTTTATTAGATTAATAGCACATGATATAAGAAATATTTTTTTCTCTCGTCTTAAGGAAAACAAGTGCATAACTGAGAAGTGCATGCGCTCTCCATGGTTCTGGGGAAGATTGACGCAATGGGCCAGAATTTTGTTTTGTGTAAATTTTATGACCAGAATAGTTTGCTGTGACCATGCCATCTGATCTCTTGCATGACAGATGCCAGAGAACCTTACTTATAAGCTTAGTGCAAAAGCACTTATTTCTGGTTGAAATAGTACAGATCTTTCAGGAAGACCTCTTTCCTCATTTTAAGACTTCAAGTCAGGATGCAGAGTCCTTATAGCAAGGCAAGCCAATTCGCATTTCTAGGAAGAATTTTAGTCCTTTCCACTCCTCATGCTTTTGTGAAGCATGAAGTTTATTTTTTATGTGTCATATTATTATTACACATAGTTCTGATTTCAACCAATATAGCTTTTTTCCCTGTACCTGATCCTCAGTTCAGCAAGTTATTTAAACATATGCCTAACTTCAAACACACAAAAATGGCCACTAAACTGGAGTTATAACATTAAATATATGTGGTCAGGGATTTGGCCAATGTTTAAATAGTTTATAAATATATAACTAAGTATATAATGTGTGTGTGTGTGCATGCACGTGTACGCACACTTGTGTGTATTAGCTCTTAAGATTTGAGTTGCTAATTAATTACCAGAACTGAAAGTTCTGAAGCAAAGACAAAACAAAACTGTCTGTGAGTGGCAACTATAATGTGCCCCCCAACCCTTTTTCAGGGTCCTTAAGAAAAAAGGTAATTTGGAAAATATCACCAGAGGAGCAGAAAACAGTGTGAGAATCTATATGTTATTAGTAATCTCAGCAAAGAAAGAGTTATCCAAATACAGCATGAACTACAGTGGATGTCAGAATATGTAACAGACATTAAAACAGCTCTTCAGATTTAAGGGACAGGGTTACTGAGATGGAAGAGATAATATCCACTCTGGAGGACAAGAATGCTGTTAGTGGAAAATGCTTATAGAAAATGTCAGGATAAAGGTGGAACTAAACAGGGCAAATTTAGACCTAGAAACCAATTCAAGGAACAGTAATGTAAATATCAGAGACTTCCTGGGTGGAGCACAGAGGGAAACCTAGAAAATGGTTAAGAAAACTCTTATCAGATTGCTAAATTTACCCATGAACTTTTAACTTTGAAATTATGAACTGAGACTGTTTATTGTTAAATTATTGTCTGGTTTACAACTGGGAGAAAAAGCGAGTGCTTTTTGGCAGGAGCCATTGCTTTGGTCTGTGTGTGTATGCAGCATCTAGCATAATGGAGCTTCATTCCACAAATTCAGCTCTTTAAGTGCTATTGTAACATAAGGAGAGAGAACCTCTGAAAAATGGAAATACTTTTCTCTAAAACTTTGTAGAGTGGCTGTTGTTTTTGAAGTCTTTAGGAGTAGGTTAGACAAACACTTGTTTAAGATAGTGTTGGACTAGATGACCTCCTGAGGTTCCCACCAGCTCTACTTTTCTATGATTCTGTGATCTGGTTGTTTCTCACAAGCTAGATGGGGTCTGATTAGGTCTGTGTGTGAAAGAGAGATCCTCAAAAAACAAAACAAAAAACCCCAGGAGTCTGTAGGTGCTGGCCCTGGGTCTCAAGAGTTGACCCACATGCCACACATGGTGTCAAACTCATCTGGCCCTGTTGGCCCCCTCATTTGGACCTCCCCTCTTCCCCTGCTGGCATTCTGAATCCAGTGCACAAGGTGCCCACTCCAGGTGGCATGTGGTACAATCCTGGACTGTCTGGAATGGGTGCTGAGCACTCTGGATCCAGCATATTGTACTGAGTGGGGAGGGGGCATGACCAGATGAGTCTGACACCCCTGGGTTACAGCATTCTTCATTTTCTGTCCTAAACTATTGTACAGTGTTGCTGTTATCAATTGCTGTGCTTGACCTCGGTGCTGACTGAAGTGGCTCTTGTTTGTAAAGCATCCTAATGATCATTTGAGATGAAAGGGGCTTTAGAAATGTCAGATGTCATTATAATACTTCCAAGCTATGGTTTATAACTGGCAAACTTCAAATTATATTTTAAGGATTTGAAGTAAGTAGCTAATTCAAAGGACTTTGGTTATTAAAGCCTGTTCACTCATATCTGTGTCCCAAGTATGTGAAACTTCTTTCGTCACCTTTTCTTCCTTTAGATCTATCTTTGGTAAACTTCACAGAAGAAAAGGATTTTTATAATTTGTGCCACCTAAAATAAAAAGCAGCTAGACACCCATCAGGATGACAAGGATCTTACAACTTTGCGGAGCTGATCTTGTAAATGCTGAGAACTCAATATAGGGTATTTTTTGTCAGGATTCCTTGTCTGTCTATCTAGATTGTAACACTTTGGGGCAGGGAACATGCATTCTTCTTTCCTTTCACTAATGGAGAGCATGCCGTTGACACTTGCCAGATAAATATTATCAACACTGAATATGCTGATCAACCATAATCATCCTGAAGTACCAAGGAACTGAACAACATAATCAACTCCTAATTGCTACTGTTTCAGCTTGTGTATTGGGCCAAATGGCAAATGGTTGATTCAAGCTGATTAAGAAACAAGAATAGCAGTTATATACAGGAAACAGATATTCAGATAAGAAATGCTCTATGTATTTGTTCCACTGAGTAGACTGTGTTGTACAGAGGGAAGAATGTGCAGAAAAGGGGTGTTGGCTGAGTGACTGGATTTATGTCTCTTTTCACAACTTCTCTTGAATACTTTTCCTCATCTTAATTTTACAGATTGCATATATCTGATTTCCATTTCAGCCAGTATTGAGTCTCATTAGGATTATTATGAAAGTAGAATGAGTAACCTGCATTCTGCTGATTTGCTAATACCAGGTAAACCAATGGGACATAGCATAATGTGTTTCAAAAAGTCCCTGATGAGAAAAAGTTGCAATAGATGAAGTTTTAAACTATTCTGTTGCACCTGGCAGCTGGCCCAGATGTAACATCTCAACCCTAAAGTGCCAAGACTCCAAAAGCTAAATCTACAGTACTGAAAGCTAGCACAGATAAAACTGAACACTCATTTCCATTTCCAGCTTCTGAATGTTCCCTAGTAGATGGGAAAAAGTTATCAAAGTTGGACATTTTTGTCAGTTAATTCTAAATGGCATTCATTCTTGAAGAGTTCTACTCAAACTCTCAGAACAGGACTTTAGTGGAGCATAAGCCCTGTCCTGGTGAAATTTCCCTTCTTTTGTCCTATTGGAAGGTTCAATGCGTAGACTGGCTTCATAGAGTGCTGTGTGTTGGGAAGCTGCAGCTGCACATTGTTACTTTGGGGTGATGATTTTGTCAAGTTTATAGTTGGGCCAGAGCCTCAGCTACACTACATCTACATAGTTCAACATCACTCGCAGCTGATTTACACCTTCTGAAGATCTATTCCAGCAGTTCTTTCAAGTTCTTTGTCAGTGTTCTGTGCTTCTTCACTGCAGGTGAGGGCTTACTGCATTAGCCACTTTGCAATTCGCTCTTATTTTGTAGTTCTCAGTCCTGGCTGAAAAGGAGAATGTTCACTGGCTGCCTGTGGTGCAGACAAAAGCTCCATCCTTATGCTTGTCAATCTATTTGTCTCTTTCTCCAGTTGAAAAAAACAGTGATCCTCCAGGACCCAGAATCTTTCACATTTATGGAGTTTATTTTGGGGAGGAATGTAGTACAAGAACTTGCTTCTATCTGATCTTCACAGGCAATCATCTGAACTCAACTGCTGTTGCCTGGCAGAACGGCCTTCAGGTTGATGAAACTTTGTTCAAGAGAAGTTTTTTTCTGATGCACATCCCTGGAAGAAATAGATGATGCAATGGACAACAGAAACCTGCCTTGCATTTCTAAAGCTTGTCTGCTCCAAACAATCATGGAAAATGAGGATTGGAAGGGACCTCAGGAGGTCATCTAGTCCAACCGCCTGCTCAAACCAGGACCATCCCCAACTAAATCATCCCAGCCAAGGCTTTGTTGGGCTGGGCCTTAAAAACCTCCAAGGATGGAGATTCCTTTATCTCTCTGGGTAGCCTGTTCCAGTGCTTTGCTAACCTGTTTGTGAGAGAGTTTTTCCTAATATCTAATCTAAACTTCCCTTGCTGCAGCTTGAGAACATTGCTCCTTGTTCTGTCATCTGCCACCACTGAGAACAGTGCAGACCCATCTTCTTTTGAACCTCCCTCTGGGTAGTTGAAGGCTGCTATTAGATCCCATCTCGGGTCTTCTCTTCTCTAGACTAGATTTCATAGACATCAGGGCTGGAAGGGACCTCGGGAGATCATCAAGTCCAGCCCCCTGCCCAAAGGGCAGG
>NW_017728950.1:34263023-34299449 GCF_001723895.1 Crocodylus porosus
GGGCACTACACCAGAGCGCCAGGAGTTTTCAAAGATCCAAAGAAGCTCAGTTCCCTCAGTCTGTCCTCATACGTCATGTCCCTCAGCCTCTTCACAATTTTGTTGCTCTCCACTGGACTCTCTCCAGTTTGTCCACATCCTTTCTGTAGTGGGGGGGCCCAAAACTGAACACAGTACTCCAGATGTGGCCTCACCAGTGCTGAATAAAGGGGAATAATCACTTCCCTGGACCTACTGGCAACACATCTACCAATGCAGCCCAGTCTGCCATTAGCCTTCTTGGCAAGAAGGGCACACTGCTGGCTCCTATTCAGCTTACTGTCCACTGTAACCCCCAGGTCCTTTCTGTAGAGCTGCTGCCCAGCCAGTCAGCCCCCAGCCTGTACTGGTGCATGGGATTGTTCTGTCCTAAGTGTAGGACTTTGCACTTGTCCTTGTTGAACCTCATGACATTTCTTTTGGCCCAGTCCTCCAATTTGTCTAGGTCACTCTGAACCCTAGCTTTGCCCTCTAGCATATCTAGTACTCCTCCACATCTTGGTATCATCTGCAGATTTATTGTGGGTGTACTCTATGCCATCTTCTAGGTCGCTGATGAAGACATTGAACAAAACTGGCCCCAGGACCAACCCCTGGGGCACTCCACTTGATACTGGCTACTGACTAGAAGTTGAGCCATTGATTATTATTACCCTCTGAGATCAATGTTCCAGCCAGTTTTCTATCCACCTTACAGTCCATTCATACAGTCCGTACTTCCTTAGTTTGCCTGCAAGAATGTTGTATAAGACTTTGCTAAATCAAGGTATACCACATCCACTGGTAGTGAGTCATTCCTTACTTTTCAAGTGCTTCCACTGACTTCTCATGAATGGGGCTATATGTTATATCAGTAAGTGAGAATCTGGTTGTAAATTTGTGAAATTCTGTCTCTTTTTAACTTACTGTGAGTTTTATTGGTTGGTAAGACCAAGACCTCACATTCAGAGGCAGTTGTGCTTCATCTTCCCCTTTAATAAGGTTTTCTGGTAAATGTGCTGCTATCTTTATGGAACACAATTCACACAAAAGCACCACAAAAGATACAATACTTGCATGGAAATAACCTGAAAGGTCTAGTTATATAGTAATCAGGAGGAAAAATTTTATCTAGCATCTGTGGGTCTTTGATTCCCAAAAGCTATATCAGAACTTTTTAAGGGATCTCTAATTTAGCCCCTCAATTATTTAATCATTATTTCAAGTTCTTCTGAAATTTAAGCTAGAGCAGGCTAGTGACTGGGATGCCCAGACTGAGGCCATCTTTTACAGGAACTTGGTTTTGTGTGTCAGAGGCATAGCAATGCAGACGGGCACCTGGGGCAGTGCAATCATGAGGCTGCAGTGGCAGTGGGGGTTTTTTCCATGCTCCCTTCCCAAGCAAGCACCTGGAGCAGCTGCCCTGGTCACCATGCTACTAGTGTGTGTTTTGGGGGAGAGAGAGCAGGGATGCTCAGACACCGAGGCAGCCAAAATTCCTAGTCCCATTTGAGCCTTGAGAATCTAGGATTACTGTTCACTTCCTTTTCACCTGATTGAGGAACACGTAGTAATAAAATGAAAGATTATGATTTAAATAATCCAAACAACTCATAGTATTTGGATGCCTTGAAAGATTGTAGCTTCCAAAATCAATTAAGCATGAAGTAAATGAAGATGCTGGGAATTATTCTGTGCATAATGTACGCTTCATTAAACCGAGGTGGAAAATAAAAAGCAGTGATTTTCACTTATTCTGCTGAATTAATGTAAACAGCCAAGAACTCTATCTATTGAACACTGCAAAGTTTTCTTCTCAGAATATGAATGATGTTATTCATATTCCACAGATTTTCCAGCAATAATGTTATTACATGCCACTGTTCTGAAAACACAGCTTCAAGGTCTGCATTGCTTCAGGCCCAATTCATAGTGATTTCAGCACAAGGCCTACCCTATTCCTCCATTGTCTACCATCATGGAGAGAACAGAGGGCATGTGTGTGAGCAATGAAGCTCCTGGAGCTTTGTCCTATCTGTTGACAGAACTCTGGTGCCAGAAGAATGAGTGATAATGTGTGGAGGGCACCACTGGGGCTTGTGTCAAGGAAGGTGTAGTTTCAGAATATGGGTGTTTAGTGGAGGGCTGGGCAACAGCAGGGCATTGAACTTGTTGAAAGGGGGAAGCTCAGTTATTATTTCAGATGGTAATATAAAATAATTGAAGCATAATCACAGCTGACTTGGCAGTTGTATTCCGGACTAATATGGGCCATGTTTTCAGCAGAGACAGCTAGGCTGGCTGTACCTGTCAAACTTTCCCAGCCAGCACTCTCTCATCACAATCTCAACCTGCACATCTGTCTGCGTAGGCAGTGTCTGTCATCACGTCAGCTATCACATTTGCCTATCCAACACACATCTATGTAAGCAATATGCCAAATATAATATTGAAAAAATTCATATGGGTTAATGATATTGCTTTTGTAACTCAAGGTATCAGGGTCATTGATATCTGCACAGCCCTCACTGATGACCTTAAGATCTTGGGGACTATTTTACCAACTAGAAGAATGCTCCAGTCCCTCAAAAGTGACAGTGAGAGCTATGTACTTGAACAACAAAGGTGCCAAGAAACTACTAGATAGTTGTATCTGTGGCCAGCAACTCAGAAATGACACCAATTCAAAATTCCTTTGGGTGCCCTTAGACAGGAGGTTGACCTGCAAAAGCCATTTAGGAAAGACATGCAGAATGATCTAAGCCAGGGCCAGCCACTTGTGAAAAAAAACAGGGACTTTCTGACATGCCAAGACAGGCATTTTTTAAACAACAGTACTAGCCTTGCTATACTTGTTTCAGTGGCATACAAGTGGCATACAAGCTTAATAACACTTATGCCAAGCATTTGGATGTGCTTGTCTATTATGTCCATAGTACTGCCTAAAATTTGAAGAGATATAGAAATGTGCTACATTTGCATCATGGCTAATTCCCAATTATACAAAAACCAGGAAGACATTCTTTCTACCCCTGATTAACTGTCTCCAAAGGAGTGTAATGAGAAACATCCTCATCTGGAATAAGTCAACATAGCTCACTTAATTTAATGACATTATGTCATATTATAACAGCTAAGAATGTGGCCCACTAAATTAATTAATCCAGAATTGACAAGAGAATCAACTAACAGATGTGAATCTTTTTTTCTCCCTAATTTCTGGGCATCAAATCCTGGCTTCTGTTGTATTCATTACAGGTTTTTCATAACCTAAACAGATAATATGCTATGAGATCACTGCATAGCATACAACTGCTTGCCCCAAGGGGGAGGCTGTACAATAAACACCTGAGGATTTAACAGGGGTTGTGTAACCCTCTCTCCCCAGTTACCACTCAGCTGGGGACAAAGGAGATGTCTGGAGATGAAGAACAATGTCCCACTTCAGGATAGGACTGGTTTAGAGCAAGTTACTTCTCAGTAGGCATGGATACACGTGCAATTAATGCACACAAATAAATTCTGGAGTTTACTGCCGTTTGAACATGCTCCTAGGAGCAAAACACTCTGGAACATATTACTCTGGAGTTTATTCATGTGCAGCATGTTGAGCCTGGTCAGAGCAGCCGTGGGCTGGCAGGGTACCTGGGGGTCAACCTGCCAGCCATGGGCTACTCCAACTGGGCTACGTGTGCTGTGGTGGCAGCTGGCCTAGTGCTGTGAGGCACTAGGGTGCTTTAGCATAGAGGCTGCTCATGATTCAGCCAGATGCTGTGCAGCACATGGAGGCCAGTTAGAACAGCCCTAGGCTGACAGGCTGATCCCTAGCTGACAGGTCCCCTGCCAGCTCAGGCTGCTCCAGCGGGGCTCCACATGCTGTGGAGAGGCTCACTGGGGCACAAGGGTGCTTTAGCACAGGGGATAGCCTGCTGGCTAGCCTCTCATTGAAACACCCTGTGACCCAGCCAGCCCCATCACCATCTACATGTGTGCTACAATGCATAGTAGTACTTATGTTTAGCCAGACTACCCTGCAGTGTCATTTATTAGTCTACTGCAACCTGATAGGGTTGCACATATAAACAGTAATGTTTTACTGCTGAGCTAATTAGTCAGCTTTACAGTGAATGTCTTGTGTAGAAAATAAACAGGACCAATACAGATCTGTGGTTGGAAGAGGTGGGAGTACAATGAGAAGAACTGTCAGATATGCCCAGCGGCAAAGAATAGTAGTCCAAATTCAGAGGTGAGACGTGGCTGAAAGCTAGTGAAATTATTCATAGAAAAGCCAGGAGAGGTACACTGAATCTTGGCAGGTGTGATCAGCAATTTATGTGATGATATCAAGGTTGGCAAGCCAATGGACATCTTCTTTTGTTGCCTGATACTTGTTGGAGATATTGTTGGTGAACAAAGTCAGCAGCTGCATGTCATGATCCATAGTCTGTGACTTATCACCCTGAGTTGTTTTTGATGCCCCATAAATGAAGGTGATGGCCTCATCTACCCTCCAGTGTGCTGATGTGGTTCACTGTGAACCACATTTTAGAGCATACAGCAAATCCAGGAGGCTTTTCTAAGATGGTGGTAACAAGATGGCAGTGAAAATATAAGCATTTTCCCAGGTAGCCCTTCAGTGTGTCACTAGTTTCTAAAAGGCTCTTCAAGAACATACTTTTGATCCCCAAATGGATTTTATTACTACAGCCATGAATATGGATAGGCTCTGGAGGTCCTGTTGTCTTCATATTTTCTGTGTAAAGTGCAGAGAAACAGAGCTGGGAACTTGCATGATCAAACATATAAAGGAAATCTCAGTCAGCCTTTATTTAACAAACTTGCCATTCTGTGGTCAATATGTAAGCTCTAGATTTTTTTACAGTAAACACATAAAACCACATCTCATAAACTCATCTTTTCTGTCACTGTATAGTAACTAAAATACACTTGATTGCTTTGGAGATCATCTCACTTGCTTGGCATGGATTAATCCTGTGGATGTCCTCACTGAATGTAGTCATTTTCTTGCTGGGGAGCAAATATGCCTTTTCTTAAAATCTCATCCAAATAGTCTTCTGAGGAGCCAATATATCCAAAGATAATAAAAAAAATTGCATTATACAGTTATAAGGACTCTGACAAGTTAATCGTGTTGTATACACGCAGATCTTTGTAGGCAAGGATCCTTTGTGTTTAGTGTCAGCCACGCAATTTTCCCCATTGGCCTAAGACATAAAGTATGTTTACGCTGAAGTGCTTACTGGCAGAAGAAACTTTTATTGGAGATATGAAACAACTAGTTGGCTAATAGATGATGTCCACTATAACATATAGAGTAATACAGTATTCAAGTGAATGATAGAGTATGTTGAGCTTCTATTGCTGCATGTTTGGAATGACTGTGTTACTCCCAGCTGTCAAAACTGTCTTTCTAACAATATCAAAGGCACTCTGTAGGAAAAGTTTGTAAATGCATATCTGTATACTGTTTGGTTCTGTCTTTTAAAAGGGGATGGGCTATCTCATAGAAATCTGGGAAAGACTATATAAAAAAATGGGGAGGAAAGGAGAAAGTGATTGAAAACAGAATAGCTGCAGCCAGATCAAAGGAGGTATCTGTTTGTGAGGTAACATAATCAAGCATTCTGATGCCTGGGTTAGGTCCCCCAGCTGAAACCAGGCTTCTGCCTATCCTTAAGTCACCTTTAATACTGCTTGCATTCTGCTGCAAGAGTCAGGCCCCAGCTGCTCCAGTCAGTCCTCTCTATACAAGAAGATTCCTTATAGTCTGCACATAGAAGATTTTAACTCTCCTGCTCCATCAAAAAAACAAAATCTAATTGATTTTCAAACAGACCAAGCAGCTGTCCATCGCCAGCCTTCTGGACAAACACCTCCCCCGTAAAACTGTATTTATTCAGCAAACAACAAAATACCCTTCATGTAACAGGCTGCATTTCCCAAAGAGGTCTAGGTCAAGAGCCAAAATCTGTATTTCCTTGGAAGTATAGGGAACCCCAGAATCTGGTTACATCTGAGGTCCAGGATGTAAGAAAGGCACTTGAAGTATGTAGCATTTTCCCAGTCTCATGTCCATGTTATTATAAAGAGAGCAGCCAGTAAGTTATGAAAAGTCAAAATTTTAACCAAAAAATCATATAACTACAAAGATTACATAAAATTCTTCACCCAAACAAACTTCTTTACCTTAGACATAAGCACTCTCTGACTTACATAATACCATATACTGACAATTTTATAACTGGGCTCATTTTTTTTTTAATCTGGAAAGAACAGCCCTATCGTTCTAATTTCCAAACTTTTTAAAATACCCTTGGTGCTCGAGGTGCCCTTAGCTTGTTCTCCACTTGGCTATATTGTACATTAGTTTAGAGGAACCTTTGTTCTAGCAGGGCATCCTGCTATTCATAGGTATAGTCTTATGATTTGTAGGCCTGCGAGCTGCTAAGATAAAAACCAGTGGCTTTCCCCTCTGGCTCTAATGCCAGAGATTAGATAAGTGTAGCCCATGTGTTGCTAATCTTACATAAGAAGCAGTGCCTTGGGCAGACACTGGCTTGTGTTTATAGCTGACCCCAAGTACCCATCTCCCAGACCTCTTCATTTTTCATCCAGCTCAGTGAGCAATCTTCAAATAAACTGCAGCAGAACAGCACAAAGGGTTGCCTTTCACCAGGAAATCAAGGCAGCCTGTTCTTGGAGTGCTAAATTCATCCTTGGTGTAAGCCTAGTGAATTTTAGAATCTCTCATATTCCAGGTGGGCATAGTGATAGTGAGGACACTCCAGAGTAATATCAGGCAAACCTCCTGGATGCTGCTCTTGAGGTCCTGGATAGTGAACAACAGACTACGTAGGCTTGCAGCTGGACAAAAAGCTGCAATGTGGTGAGATGAGTAATTAATTAGGTTCTTGCTGCCACGGGCACTTACAGTCCCAGCTGATGACAGACTAATTAAGAACCTCCCTACTGTGTACATTTTAGATAATCATTTACTTTGGAACAAATTAACAAAGGCTTTTCTAATAGTTTGTTTCACAGGGGACTCATTAGAGTAATTTGTGGAGAAAATTGTGGGAATTTGAATAGACATTTCACATTTTCAGATACCTAATGTACATACGATGTTGCTTTGGGATGCTATAATTTTATCAAGGGAAAACACTTGCTGGTGTCATGTTTCTGGGTCTCAAATCATTGTTTAGCTCAGGTCCAGAGGCTCACAAAATGAAAGGTGACATTGAAAGCTATGATTTTTAGTAATGGGTTAATTGTGGAGGGACAGATTTGGTTACCTTTACTCACTGTGAGTAATACCTTTTCCCTATTTGAATAGACCATTCAAATCAATTGGCCTGCTTGGAAGGCAATGTGATACTCAGTCAGAGTAAGGACAAGACATAGACCCTGTAAATTGTCTTTCTCTTGTTCTGTTCTTGTTTCCCATTCTTGGCTAGGAACATTCAGTCTTATCACAGCAGTAAAATAAAGAAGTGTTATCACTATTCTCTTGCAGAATGGAGAAGTCCAGGGGTCGGGGACTAAAAATAGTCCAGTTGTGGAAGAGTGCAGCCCCAGATCTGGGATGAGTAGGTGGGCTGTCCCAGCCCTGGGGCTGCACTCTGAACATATGCAGATATTTGTTGGACCAGATTAAACAGTTCCTAGATTAACCTGTTTCTGATCTAAATTAGTTCACCTAATTTAGTTAAGTTGATCATGGTTTGGAGTGTTAGCAGAATTTGCAGGTCTTACTTGATAGGTGTTGCAATCTGAATGTTTCTGCTATGTCCTGCATTCTGTGTAACAAAATGATCAAATGTGGTGTAGAAACACGAGAAGAAGATAGGTCAATGTAAACATCTGCAGGTACCCTAAGAGGTAAAATGGGAATGGGAGATGTAGTGGGAGGGCACTGAAGATGTGGGGAATAGTTCAAAATAACAGAACATACCATAAGGCTCGAGGGAAGAGAGAAGAAGCTAGGCATCTGAAGATGTGCGAATGAGACAATGAAGAGTACAGAGGAAGGTCTATTATGGGAATAAATTCACCCTTAGCAGGAAAAAAAAATTGTTTTTTAAACTGAACAGCTCTATAGATCTCAAGTAGGAGTGAGGTGCCATTCAACTGGAAAAATACTAAAAGTTAAGTATATCCCACTGAGAGTCCTCAAAGGGTACTGTCCCAGCAACACTAGCTAGTTTGCATTTCTTCGGAAAGAGGAATAATTTTACATTTTTATCCTCAAAATGCCATCTACAAACTAGGATGCAAAAGATGCCAGTCTAGATTCGCCTTTTAGTGCTGCAAAAGTCAGAGTAGTATCTGTGTCTGCACTTTGCCAGCCCTTGATTTTCCTAGCAACCACGTATTACTAGAAGTTGAAATATATTCGCATTCCATGGTAACAGTGCAGTGCCAGAGAAGCTCTTCAAAGTTGGGTGCATTGTGGTTTTTACCATCTGCAGTATGCTTGGCTATGTTAAATGCCTTTATGTTACAATTTTGCCTGGCCATGTTCGTAAGTCACTAACCTCTGTGGGCATCAAATGCTGTAAACATAGCTGATTTTCCCCCTCTGTTTTATTTCTTAAGTCTACCTATGATTTTCTTTATGGCTGAATTTTGGGATGTTGATGACTCACTTCCTCAATCTAAAGGCATTCTGGAGCCACAGGGTAGCTGCAGAGCCCAACTGCTCATTTAAGTTGAGTGCTAACAGCCAGAAGGCAGGAAGGTTTGAATACAATTGCCTCTGAAATACACTCTGTGCAATTCTTCTTAGCAGATGCTTCAATAATAACTTGTGCATCAAAATGTGCTTTCAGAAAAAGAGGATGGAGTCTTAGCTGGTATATATTGACTCAGCTCCATGGACTTTTATGGAGTAACACTGATTTACACCAAAGAATATCTATCCCTTGTTTTTGTCCTTGTAGTTTCAGAGGCTTCTATTAAATTAAGGGCTTGTGAACCATTTCTACAAAGAATTGCACAGTGTAAATTTCTGAGGCAGTTGTGTTCAGCCCTTCCTGTCTTGTGCCACAACAACATGAATCTCATTGTAATCTTTATCTGGCCAGTTCTTGAAGTATTCTGCTAGGTCCTGTAGAGGATGCCATAACCTGACCAAATACATGCTGGGTTTACATTCATTAGGTGAGCTCAACCTGTATGCATGGTGCATCTCTTAAATTGGGGAACTTATGCAAAAGCTCACATGCAGTCAGTTCCAGCTGCACTGTACTCTGCTGTCAAAAGCATCAGCTGCGTTTGTGCCACATTAAATAGATGCTTTCAGAGTGTTGAATGCCTTCCAATGAGTACTCAAATCTTCCGGAATGTAAATTGACTCATTCTTTGTGCTTAGAGATGTTGATGGATCTGATACCTGAGTCCAAGGTATGCTGGACTCTGAGATATCATAGTGCCTAGCCAAAACACAGTGGGTGCCATGCATCTTTAATCTCCCTAGGTATCTGTTAGGTATAAGTGAATGCTTTCCTAGTTGTAGGCTCCTAGCACACCAGTTTGGTTTGTTATCTACTTTCCACAGTTTCATAGTTGGTAGGGTCAGGAGGGACCTGAGCAGATCATCAAGTCCGACCCCCTGCCATGGCAGGAAAGAGTACTGGGGTCAAACGACCCCAGCAAGATGTCTGTCTAGCCTCCTCTTAAAGACCCCCAGGGTAGGAGCGAGGATCACTTCCCTTGGAAGTTGGTTCCAGATCCTAGCCACCCTGACTGTGAAGTAGCGCCTCCTGATATCCAGCCTGAATTTGCTCTCTGTCAGCTTATGGCCATTGTTCCTTGTTATGTCCATTAGTGCTCAGTGGAACAGGGACTCTCCCATTGCCTGCTGGTCTCCCTTGGGCAGTTTATACATGGCCATCAGATCCCCTCTCAGCTTCCTCTTGTGGAGGCTGAACAGGTTTAGATCCTGTAGTCTATCCTCATAGGACCTGCCCTGCTGCCCCCAATCATGAGTGACCCTCCTCTGGATCCTCTTGTTGTTGTCCACATCCCTCTTGAAGTGCAGCGTGGAAAACTGGATGCAGTACTCCAACTAGGGCCTGATGAAGGTCACATAGAGGGGGAGGATCACTTCCTTGGACTTGCTTGTGATTCGTCACCTGGAAAGTGAGGCTGTAAGCCCAACTCTACTATTTAGGCTTATGCTGAGCCATTTTGAAATATGAACCAGGGCATCCCTCCCCAGGAACCTTCATTATACACAAAGGACATTTATTTCCCCTTCATTCTCTTCTGGATGAAAAACTCTCTGCACGCTGCACTGTCTGTGTGGCACTATGAAGCAGTAACAGGAGTGAGGTGTGGGTCACAGGTCAGTGCCAGGGCTATGTCTCTCATCTCTACAAATAACGCAATATGTCCCTAAGGATAATGATAAACTTGCTTCACTTATTCATTAATCACTTCTTATATTATTTAACCAGTTTTCCTTATGACAATAAACAGAAAGCATTCCCTGACTGGAACAGGAAAAGTTGGTGGTGATAAAGTGAAGTTAGATTCAGTATTGTTGTGCTGAGCTTCACTGTGCATTTCCAGCCCTGGAAAGATTTCCCCCATCCCCCTCTTTCTGTGGAAACCTGAATGTGAATTTTGTTCATGTGCTTTTTTTTCTTCTTCCTCCCTAGGGCTTTCTCTCTCTCTCTTTTTTTCTCAGCTTCAGCATAACAATACTTTCCTTCTCTTCCATCTCCTGTCGAGGAATCTGTCAGTAGGTGGTAGTGTTTTGGAAACGCATGCCTCAAAAGATGAACATGACATTACTAAAAATGGATCAGAGTCAGCTTTAGGGTAGCAAGGTGCAGCTCTTAGTTTGTCCAAGGTAACTAGCTTTTACTTTTTGCCAGAGCTGAATTCAGCTCAATATTACCAACATACCATAAGTAGATCATGTAATTTTCTGGGCAGAATGAATCCAAGGAAATGGACACTACTACCTATCTGATGATTGCTTTGGGGAGAGAATGCCTAGTCATTCATGAAAGCAAGACTTTAGCCTAGAGAAGAGCTATCTCTGTATTCATTCCATCACCCTCTATACAAACTAAAAGGCTCTTTATCTCCACGCCAATCACCTTCTCATTTCCTTTGGCTGGAATCCCTGGTTCTCTGCTGGAATGTTTCTGAGGGCAGACAAGTCCCTGGCTGGCCACAGATGAAACAGGTTCAGCTTTCAGTGCTGAGTTGTATAACAGCTGCCTGCCATCACCACCAAGCCAATTTTGGGACAGCATCATCAGCTTTATT
The DNA here is from genome assembly GCF_001723895.1 of Crocodylus porosus. Lineage (NCBI taxonomy): Eukaryota > Metazoa > Chordata > Crocodylia > Crocodylidae > Crocodylus > Crocodylus porosus. Next base: position 34,274,346 of record NW_017728950.1, read on the forward strand.
AACACACACATCCCAGAGAGATATTTACTGGATCAAAGCTCTTAAATACACATTCGAGATTTGAAGTAATGAATGGGGCATCTGTTTATGTTGAAAAAAAAATCTGGTATAAGTAATTAATGTAAGTCTACGGAGTTCCTAATCATTGTAAATATTCAATAGACTGCAGGTCCATAATGAGGAACAGTTTCATAATTTAGTTTTACATCATATGAATGGTCAATATTATTTCCCAAGAGGCGTTGATATTTGTGCAGATGCTTTTATAGAACTTCATCATTAGCAGGTTCTGCTCCAGTGCTTTAGCAAATTTTATCTTGGAAGTAGCTGTAGTGAGGAAAAAAAGCCATTACGAGGAATGATAGAAGTTTGTTTAGAGAGATGGAGGAATGACAAAAACAGATGGCCCTGGTGATGCTTAAAAGGTAGATTCTGGTTTTCTAAAGAGGCAAGTATCTGATGTAACTCAACTCAGAAACTCCCTGTGCTAGAAGATAGTGGCTCTGTGGTATTTAACAAGACCCTCACCAAAAAAGGGACATTAAAACAGCCTCCTGCTCCTACTCCCCCATTAATCTGCTGCTTCCAGTCTCTAGAAAAACAAGATGGACTTTAAGTCAGTCAGTTACTTGCCAGTATGGGAATGCAGGTTTAAAACCCTCAAATAAGTATACCTTCTTGAACAGACAGAGAACAATGTAGGTCTTAGAATTAGAACATCATAGGGCTGGAAGGGACTTCAAGGGCTATCTAGTCCAACTCTGTTCTTGAATGCATGATTTATTATTCCTAAACTATCCTTTTCAAATGCTTCTCCAGCCTTTTCTTGAAAACCTCCAGTGAAGGAGATTCTATGACTTCCCTGGGCAGCTTATTTCATTGCCCCCCTGTGCAGTAAGGAAATTTTCTTTTTTCTGAGATTTAATCTAAATCTGCTTTGCTGCAGTTTAAATACATTGTTCTGTGTTTTGCCCTCTGTGGTGAAAGAGAACAGTTGTTCTCCATCTTCTTTATGGGGGCCTCTCAAATATTTGAAAACTACCATCATATCCTCCCTAAATCTCCTTTTCTCCAGAGAAAACATACCTGGTTCTCATAACCTCTCCTCATACAGCTTGCATTCCAACCCATTTATCATCTTTCCCACTCACTTCTGAATCATCTCCAGTTTTTCTACACCCTTCCTGAAGTGCAGAGCCCAGAATGGTATAACATACTTCAGCTGAAGCCAAGCTAGCACCACATAGAGGAGTATTATCATTTCCTGTGTCTTACATGTAATAGTCCTGTTAGCACAGTCCAAAATTGTGTTTGCTTTTTTTGCAACTGTATTAAATTGCTGACTCATCTTGAGTCTGTGATTCCCACAAACTGCAGATCCTTCTCAACCACGCTACTTCCTAGCCAATTATCTCCCATTAATGAAAGCTTCTCATTCAACATGAAATTCGGCAATGAAGAAGAAGCCTCTATTGTTAAAGTGGAATGAGCTGGTAGAACAGTATGGTGTGAAAAGTAAACTGCAGTCAGCCCATAGGAGCTGCAGAGTGCCAAGTCAACATTTTAAGAGCTTTGGCCACAGAGAATAGAATTTTTAATCTATCATTTGTGGTGATGGAAAAATCTCATGGTATTTTTTGCAGGAATAGGGCTATTATTCCAGTATGCTGGACAAATTCCAGCTTGGGTAATTATATTTTGCTTTTCTAAATTCCCCCTGAAGGTTCAATTAATTAAGGTGTTCTCCACTTCATAACCAAAAATTATTATGTAGCCTTACAACGGCACACTGTTAAACAGCTGCTGCATTTCCACAACAGTGAGTACACTTCAGTGGTGCGTGAAGTGATCCCTGTATATCCCTTATCAACGTCATAGAGTTATTGTGCAGATTAATGATTTAAGGCTTGTAATCTCATATGAAAAACACTCTAGAAGGGGAAAGTATTACCATTAACTTACCATCGTTTTCACCAATCAATGAAAATAGAATGGATAACAGACTCTGCTAATGAAATTCATGTCTTAGTCTCAAATCACAATACAGCTAAAATTGGCAAAAAAAGGCAGACAGGCCTGGCATCAGGAAGACAGATGGCCTGTTGCCAAAGCTAGGAACCCTGGGATATGTCGCTCACATGGCACACATTGTTCTGAATACTTTACAAGGCAACAGCCACTGAAATAATTGGTTGTGCCAAATCTGCTTAATAACAGATTGTTTCTCTGCAATGTTGGAGTGTTATCTGCGGGACATTTATGACAAGATTTTCTTCTTCGTTTACCCAAAAAGCATGTAGAGATTGGAAATAAAAGGTATAGTTCTTATGCGGACTCAGGAAGTGCTGAGCATAAAACAGATTTTCTTTTTTGAAAGCTGTTTTAATTTAGTACCGAGATCTTTCGGGAAAAGAGGGCCAGTGTTTGGGCAGGAGCATGGTGCTTGGACTCAAGCCTTTCCAGATTGTAATGGAGCCATACAGTAGATAGATACAAGGCAAGCTATAATGAAGATAATAAGGTCCATTGGATCTTCTTGAGTCCCTTAGCTGGCTTTATTTTTTCTGCAAGCATGGATGTGTGCAGTTGGTCCTCCATAAATTAAAGGTACTGAGTGGGGGTTTATTAAGGCCTTATCTGGAGATTTGTCCTAATTACCTTAATCCTACTCCAACATAGCACCTGTAAAAGATTTCGCCTAATGATTTCTCCATTGAGCCCGATAGTTTTTAGATTAGATGGAGTGTAACTTGAAAACAGACATTTTACTGCCAGCAACTTTACCTGTGGTAACCACTTGAAGGCTTCATCTAATACAAGTTTCACCATGCTTCCCATTTACTTGGGAATTTTATCCATCAAGGATTTGTTAGACACCAATTCTTCTGTGCTTTTGGTTGTATGTGAGAGAACTGGGAATGAACTTCAGTAACATAGCTGGGGTGGTTCATCCTTGGCTATTCAAGGGAATCAAAGAATAATAAAATCATAAACTCATAGAGAAGTAGGGCTGGAAGGGACCTCCAGAGGTCATCTAATCCAGCCCCTTGCTTGAAGCAGGATAATCCCTATCCAAATGATAGTATACAAACCATAATCTAAATTCTTCATCAGACTACCATCAACTCTGGCAAAACATAGACCCAACACCCTAATCTACCACAGATAAAGCAAGGGAACAATGGCAGCCAATGTCCTGCTTCTGTGAAATGTTGTCAGCTGCACACAGTACTCCAGATGAGGCCTAAGCAGTGGTGAATAGAGGCACTGTCCCCTCCTTTGTCTTGCAGCTAATGCTTCTATTGATGCATCCCAAAAATCACATTCACCTTTTGTGCAGCTGTATCATGCTGCAGATTCATTTAGAGTCTCTGATCTTCCAAGGACTCCAAAGTCCTTTTCCATAGTGCTGCCATGCAGCCAGGTGTCACCCATTTTATATTTGTGTTTTTGATTAGTCCTCCAGAGGAGTACCTTTCTTTCCATTTATTCCTGTGATAGACAAGTTCAAATGTTTCATCTGGTTTCATTCTTGAGATGTGAAAGTTCCAGCCCAGGTCCTTCTCAATGGAAAGTCATCAACCCTGAAGATCACTTCCTCCAAGCCTGTTGACTGTGATGGGAAAAAGCTCGCTAAGACTGCTTCAAGACCGGTTTCAGCTCAGTGTTCTAACACAGGCTTCCTTTTTGACTCTGGACAAGTTGTTTAATTTCTCTGTGCCTCAGTTCCTTGTCTAAAATGGGCATAATAGCAAGAGTTGTTATGAGGATAAATATATTCAAGATTGTAAGGCATTTAGATATCATAGTGATGGGAGGCCATACTAGTCTTTAAAGTATCTAGATAGGCCTAAGGCTTGTTCCTTCTCTATGTCTTGCCTGACAGAGTGGATGGGTCTGTTTGAAGCTGTTTTTTCACCGTATTCAGGAAAGGTGGAGAAGAGAATAAGGCCTGGTAAAAGTAGAAGCCTTGGAAAGCTCTCTAAATTCCAGTGTTCTGCCTGACTAGTAGGGGGAATTATATCTTCTTCAGTTTGAGCCTGAGAAGCATGGAAAAAATTTGTATTGTACAGCCCCTAATTCCTTCCAGGTCTTGGAACTTCCACCATGTATTGTACAAGGATGGAATTTCCTCTTTTGCAGCTTGTCTCTCTGATTTATAGGTTGTCAGTCTGAGTGCTGTAAGGCTTTGAACATCAAATAAAACTTTCTGTGGGGATGCACTCTACATCTGAATTCTATTCTGGGACTATAGATCTATCTTTGCTTTCCTCAAAAGTTCTCTCATATAAAAATACAAGCTGTGATGATATACTGTTTTTCCAAGTTGTGTGGGAGATAGGGTCATTCTCATCAAAGCAAAGAAGGGGTAATGGAATTGCCCAGCATGTGAGACATAGCTGAAGATGGCTCTTCTCTTGGGCATGTTATGTGGTAGGAACAAAGGATGTGTAAAGCATGCAGCATGTGAGGGGCCACATGCAAGTACCATTAAGCTCACAGCTTGGCATCTGGCTGTCATCCAGTGAAATCTGCTGCACACTGCTCTAAATTGCAGGTAGCCCAGCCAAAGATTATCTGCATTTCACACTGTGCTAGATTGCTTCTCAGCTTCTTCCTCCATAGGGAATTCCTGTCTCCTTCAGGGCTAAGGGAAGTAACTTGCCGTTCAGATAAGCTACTTGCCAGTCCTGGGAAATGCTGAGACCCATTTACAGTCATAAAGGCGGAATGGGTTTTATTGTTACTCCTTCTCAGGGCAGATTGGCTCTCTGTTGAACTCTCTTCCCTTCCCACTCCTATTTTCTTGGTCTCTTTCCATGTCACATTTAGTTGTCTTCTTATCTTCCTTCCTCCCCTGCATTCAGATGATACAGAGCCAGAAGGTGGTAACTAAGTATCATTGACCTGCAGCACTCTGTTAGGGCGATGTTCTGTTGTGTATTTTGTTGTGTTCTATCTTCACCCAACCTATTAAAAGGCAAACACCTCAGACCAAGAGGAGCCATTAACCTTTTCCCTTAAGCTCTCCCACCCACTTCTATTGGCTCCTGTTAACTAACATTTTTTCCTGTGGATTTATGTTGTTAGATCTTTGAGACGTGGTTCCTTTTTTTTTGTTTTGTTTTGCATTTGTACACACTGTGTGCTGTGGCAAGACAAATGAACAATAACAGGTTTCGTCTAGTCTGCACTTCTGTATCCGTTACATGTTAGTGGGCATACAAATATTAAAAAAATCTAGTGATGTATATGATAACTATCACAAAATAGGTTTTCCATTTTTTTTAATAAGGTAATCTCATTTTTCCAATTCACAATGCATTTTCATGAGAGATGCTGTGAGGGAAGTTGAGTCATAATATGAGGAAATTGTTCTGGTGAGAAAGGAGACTGGTCTCCACCTTCAATCCCTTCTTAGGGAACATCCACCCCCATGACTTTAAAAGCTAGAGTCTGGTAATAGATGGGGAAAAAGGAGTATTAAGGATGAAAATAGGCAAAATTCCAGGTTGAATTTTTTGTTCATGTGTTCAACAGATTTAGCCATCATTTTTTGCTCCAGGATAACACCAAGAATATCACATTGTCCTCTTCTGTATCTAATATTACTTCATAATATTTCTGCTTTATTAATTTATTAGGAAATCTGTGGATCACTTAAGAGTATTTCCCTCTGTGTATGACTTAATGTCACTGAAGGTTATGGAGGTCTTTCTAGTGTTTTCAGCAGGCTTTGGATCAAGCCATGTGAACTGTACTAATTGGGATTGGTTGAATAAGTTACCTGGTATTGTTTCTGTTCCCTGACTCTGCACATACAAGCACTGCTGTTGCTAAGTGTCAAAATGGATGGAGCCGATTTGAAACCAGAATGTCTGCTGTAAAGTTTCCCAAATGCTATAAAAATCCACTGATTATTCTTAAATGCAACCAAAATGAGACTTTGAATTTCACCTGGAACAGGAAGTGGCTTTAAAGGAAACAAGTGTTTCACATTTCCAAATAAGTGTATAATACTTGGTACATATTTAATACTTTGCAGCCTCCACCTAGCTCCAAAGTTTGCACATTGCTACAAAAATTCCATTCACCAAAAATAGGTCATAGCAAGGCTGTGTAGTGGTTCTTAGCCATCACATAGGCATTTATTTCCTTTAACTAAAAATCAGAATTGAGGCATGGATGGTTACTTTCCATTCTTTGTCCTGAGTTTAGCAAAACCTCCTGGTAATACAGAATGACAGTACAAAGTTAGTGGCAGATAATTATTTTTCTTATTTACGTAATGCCACGATTGTACCTGAACCTATCCAGCCACATGCAAAGAAAAGCATTTTCTCCATGAAGTTTACTATTTAATGAGATAACACAGATGGGAAATAAAAATCGTATTTTCATTATGAAAAAATCTCTAGCTGACTAAGGGACTTCGGTCAAAAGTTCAATTCAAGGTTAGCAAACAGTTGGTTTGAATTAGCATGAACACACTATACAACTGGATACAAACTGGAAACTGCAGGCTATGAAGTTCAGCCCAAGAGATTTAGTTTGGCTCATTACAGAAACAAATCAGCTATAAAAACATCCACACACACATTCCAAACCCTTCTTAATGCCTGAGGTGTCAGATACAGAGCACCCCTCTATTAACCAAAGGACTAGAAATCTAAGAAGTTAGCTGTCACTCCCGCCTGCTAGCTACTGCTGCATGCCGCCAAAATATTTTGACTTTCACACATCTGAAATCCACTCCGTGTCTGTCTCCATATCTCACTGTCAGCTTTGGCTGCATTCATCACTTCCACCTAGCACCACGATCCTCTTTTCATCCTCTTACAAACATTCTTAGTGACAGCTTTGGAGGCTGAATTCCTTGATTTAGCTACAGAATATAGATATTAACTGGCCATGGCAGTACAAGGCCCAGTTAGACAACCCTACTGCAAAACTTAGTTTTGATTTGGAGAAACCACCTGTAGATTCTGTAAGAATAATTCCAGGTACATTTAGGCCTCAGTTGTAGCACTTAGTCACTGACCTGAATCAAAGAGTAATTGTAGTAGCCCCTAAGGAACAGATGAAGGCATGCTATTTCAGAAGTATGCACTCCCCCAAACTTTGTACTTTTTCCTGACATGCTGATGATATAGTAGGATATGATTCTAGCCCTTGGTTGTTGATGTTAGGCAGAATTGTTTGTTATTTACAATAAGGTTAAGAAATACGGTCATATAGTCTAATAGTCTGAGTTTGAGACTGGAGTAAGCACCTCTTTATATTATGATTATCATCTCTACTGCCCCAGCCCCTTAGTACTGTATGGTGACCAGTACCCTGTGGTGATGGGTCCTGTACAAGCATACAATGGGAAAATGGTCCCTGTTCTCTCACACTTGTTTTCCCTGTATCCTGGAACAAGTCTCAGCCCCCATCTATGAAGTGTTTATGCCCAGTTAATTTCAGGTCCACAGTACAATCATCTGCCTCCTTAGCTAAAGGGGTAAGGAAGCATATCACTGATCAAATACTGCTGCCTGCCATGGCATGCTCTCTCTTGGATTCACTTCCAGATGTCTGGTCTTGATATACAAAGCCCCAAGTGGGTTAAATCCATGCTATCTTGTGCTGTTGGGACCCACCTAGTATCTGTGATAAAGTGCACTCCATGTAACAATCTCCTTTGAGCTCTGGTAGGGCCTTCACTGTGGTAATCCCCAGCTTCTGAAAAAGCCCTCCCAAAGGCGATCATAGACAGATATACATATATAACCTCAGATAATGTGTTAATACAGGCATTGTCACTGGAGTACTTGAGGCAGTCAGAGCAGAAGGGAATATGGCAGCACGCACAGTAGTAGAAACCAATGATTTAACCAAGTGCCAATGACTAAACCACTGGAGAGCTCTCACTAGTTTTATTCAACCTTGTACTAAGGTGATAGGCACTTTAGTACGACAGATAGATAGACACTTTGCAAAAGTGCTGAGGGTGAAATGGACCATCTCTGTGAAGTGCTAGGAACATGACGTACTACTTATGTGCTAAGTGTGAATAACTGTTGTAGTTCACCTTCCCTCACCTCCTTTTATAAAGTAGTAGTTTGGCCTCACTTTTTCCTATTCCCGGAAAGTAGAATTTGGAAAGTTGGAGAGAAGAGATGGCATTCAGGAGTCCCTAAATGTTATCTCCCTCTCCTTTCCATTGCTTCAGTCCAATGCCCAATAAATATGGTGTGCTGCAAAATACCTCTCTGGCCATTGGAATCTCAATCCATCTGGCAGTTTCAAGAACTGGATGGGAATGGGGCATGATTTTGATTCTGCCCAAATCAAGGTTTGGACTTTATGGAGAACTTGTATGATGTGACTATGCTATGATTACTGATGGCTTCACCTTCCATGTGTAGCAAGCTTGTGGGTCTGCCTTGGCACCTAATGCCCCCTGGGGTCTGACCCACCTACTGTACTCCCCAGCCCTCCCCTCCCCCATCGCATTTCTACTGTCTTGCCTGACACACCTTTGATGTTATTGCTGTTATACTGAGGAGGCAGTCCCTGGAGGCCAAGAGTAGCTTTTGTGGTGCTCCCCCTGCTTTGGCTCCATCCTCAATCTTTTCTGTCCAAACTCAGTCTTGGAGATATTTCTGCTTTCCTAGGGGAACTTCCTTTTTAAGTCAGGCCTCCTTCAGACCTCAAAGTACTTGCTGGGACTTCAGGTGTCCTGGATTTGGCTCCCTTTTTCTCTGGCTGAGCCTTCAGCCTAGGTCTATTGCCTCAGACCTCAACCCTTCACATTCCTGCCCAGAGCAGGTCTCATCCTGCTGAATGCATCTGGCATCCTGTCAGGTGGCCTCCAGAACACCCCAGTACCAACTACCCAAACCTCTCATCAAATCTGAACACAAAACACCAACCCAAGTGGTTCCAAATCAAGTATAAACCCCTTCTTCGGCCTGTTTCCTCTTGCCATCCCAGCTGGGCAGGCTTGTTTCCCCCAGCCCACCAGGTACCTCGCTTGGGCCGGCCACACTCCAAACTGCAGTCAGTTTCATTCCGAACTCCTTGGCCTGTGGCAGCCAGGGTCAGACCACCCTTCCATGTTCAGAGTCTGGGCTTGTATGCCCCCAAGCCCGGTCTCTTCTGGCCAGCAGATTGAGTTTGGATTGCCACCTCTAGGGCCCAGGTGCTGCTAATTCCCTCCTCAGCCACATGGTGTTCTGTGTTAATTTACACAGGTGGCCCACATTTATTACCCCTTATCATTAGGCTTTCTGCCATCTTCCCCCATTATGCTCCTCCTTCCTAGTAAGGAGAGTATGAGTTCCCTGCTACACCCTGGTACCTCTCATTTATGTGGAACTCACTCCTTATGATACCACTTTTAAAGTGTGTCACATGCGTGCTTTATTTCAGCTTAGTGATGTTTATTCTGTAGCCCATTTTTTTACCAAATGGGCATGCCTACACATTCATTAATGCACAGTAGTTACTGCACATTTAATTTAGTACTTGCTTAATTAAGTGCTAACTAAATGCACGGTAGCTTCAGCACACTTTGTGACAATTATTGCACAATAGCGTATTAACATGGTTTTTGCCCAGCATGCTACTGCGCAGTGTTATTAGGCTACTGAGCATTAAACGTCTCATGTAGATGTGCCCAATAGGACTCAGAGCTATAAAAGGCACTAAAGATTATGCTTTAAGTCATCTGAGTAAAATTCCTCTGGGGTCAAGAAACCTGCTCACTTGCTTAAATGTAGGTTTAAATGTTTTACTAGTTTTGAGCCAACAGGAACAAATTTCTGCTAGTCTAGTAAAATAACTTCTGAGTTTTCAACTGTTCTGCTCAGATTCCTGTTGTCCTTATAGTATGTAAGTTTTGTTATTGGAGGCACACTGGTAACATACAGTTCCTTCAGAGATTGTTCTTAATAAAGCTTAAATTTGGATCAAAATGCCAAACAAATGAATGCCGTGGACAAAATGCATTGCTCACAAATATCAATAGATATGCAGAGGGAAAGAATAGAAGCTCGGCATTTCACAAAACCATTTTTATTTTCAAATGTCTGGTACTTGAAGAGAACAGTTTTACTTTTCCCTCAACTTAACTAGCACATTACTTTGTCTGCGACAGAGTCAGTGTAAATAACAGTGTCCGTAAACCCAATAAAGTGATGGAACTCCTTGGTCAATGCTTCTGAAGTCGGTTATATTCTTAGCAGTCCACTGATAACCCTGTTGCTAGGATGAGAATTGGGTTAAGCCCTTTAGGCTAAAGTCAGCCCAAGCAGAAGGAGGCACAATTCCATTCAGAGTGACTATATGTGACTTGCTCTTTCCATAGGGAAAGAAGTTGACATCAAAGATTCCCACTGTTGATAAAAGACTGGTCTGCCAGGGATGGCAGTCTTGAAAGCCATCTTAAGTATTAATATATATAGTCTATATATAGTCTCCCTCTAGCATATAAAGGAACCTGTAAGATGCCACGCGTTCTCTACAATGTGACAAGAACTAATGGCACACAAAAATAGTACTTACAAATTGTTGCTCCTCAGCTCTTTGCGTAAAATGGTTCCACCTGATCTGATGTCTTGTAGACCTTGTGCTGCTGTCCTCCATTTAGGATTTATTTAGAAGTATGTAATTCACACACCAGCTGCCAGTCTTGAGTTGTTAGTGGGGCATGTGTACTACCCGATATCTACACTTCTGACATTTCCTCTCTATGCCAGCTTTGTCCTCAGGCAGGATTTCAAGGCAGGCAGGAAATCCAAGCATGGCATCCTAGGGCAGCACTCTGATTACATGGAGGGAGAGGCAGAGAAGGTTCTCTTTCATTCTATTTATAATTCACTCATCTCATCAGGAAGCCCATCTCCGAGTAAGGAAACTACTGCAGTTAATGCTGCATTTAGCTACACCAGAGGTGGGCAAATACAGCCCACCGGCTCGATTCGGCCCACCAATTGATTGCATCCAGCCTAAAGCTGCCACCACAGTGCTGCTCTTGGGGTTGAGCCCCACCCACTCCTACCCAGGGCACACTGTGCCACTCTTCTGCCCACATCTGCTCTGCACCTTTTGACAGCACTGCCCTAGTACCAGCCAGTGTGCACAGTTTCCCAGAGGGGCTGCTGTCACTGCAGCTGTCCAGATACTACCGATCTCCCCACAACCTCCAGCAGCTCCTCCTCCTGCCCCTGCTGCATTGCTCTAGGCAGCAGGTAGTAGGGAAAGCAGAAGTGTGGAAGAAGCTAAACCCAGGTGGCTCCAGTGCACTGGGCTCCAGCTCCTGGCTGCCTTCCACCCCTCTGCCTACCCAGCACAATGAGTGGTGGCCAGGGCTAAGGCCAGAGCGGTGTCATCAGTGGGTGTGGGGTGGGTGTAGGCAGGAGCGTGTGGCAAAGTGTGCTTCTCTCAGGCCAGCCATTGCCAGCCACCCACTGGCCTCTGGGCATCTGTCCTGCCCTCCACAACTTGCTGGAAAATTAATAACCTGTTAAATAAGGCAGGAGGCTGCCCATTTTTTTGCCCCGATGGCAGAGGCTCTATCTGCAGCTCCATTCCTCCCTTACAGTGCAGCCCAAGCCTCACAGATGGCATCCAGATGTAACAAGCACACCAGCCCCATGCTAGGCTCCAGAATCCTCCTCACAGGACTCTCCTTTGGTCCCCCCGCTCCAGTGGCCTACGTCGCCTTCATCTGGGCTACTGAGCTCCACGTAACTAGCTCCCCTCTGGGGCATGGTCCCTACTCAGGACCTTTGGTCCTACACAGGCCCTGGCTTCACCTCAAAAGCCAGGCGGGGTCCCAGGCCCACAACTCTAGGTGCCCCTCACGGTGGGCACCTGGCCCTTTTGACCCTCTCAGTCCTGGCCCTAGCATTGGCCAGTTGAGGGGGCACTCCACCTCCAGCCTGACTAGCCCACTCTCTCTCTGGGTCCCCCTTTCTGGACATGGAGAGCTGGGGTACCTCACACCATGACTGGTGCCCCAGGGTTTCACAGGGGACTTCACTCCCCACCATGGGGCAGCAGGTCGTGGTGCTACTATGGATGTTACATTTGACCCACACTGCCTCCCAGCAGTGGAGTACTTACTGGGATCAGGACTCACCTCTCCCACTCCGGGGCAGAGCCCCCCATGCACTTGGCCCCCGGCCTAAATCTCAGCCTCAGGCATCCGGAGACTTACCTGGGCCTATTCCCCTTGCTTGGGGCTCCACATCATACCCCCTCACTTGGGGCTCCAGAGCTCTGCCCCTTACTAGGGACTACGGATCTTGACCCCCTTCACTGGGGTTCCACAACTTTGCGCCTCCCTTGGGGCTAGCACACCGCCCCTCACCTGGGACTACCGATCTCAGCCCCCATTCCTGGGGGTGGGGGGTTTGCTCCCTGGTGGGCTCACGTGGCCGTAGCAGAGCCTGGCCCCAACTCTCCCCCTTGGGGTCTTGGGCCTCCGCAGGGCTCAGGTGGCCACAGCCATACCTGGCCCCAGCCTTCCCTCTCGGGGTCTTGCACCCCCACAGGGCTCAGGCGGCCTCAGCCGTACCTGGCCCACACTCTCCTCCTCAGGGCTTGCACCCCCACAACTGCCTCTGATGGAATGCAAACCCACCTGAAGGCTAGGGGTTAAGGCGCCCTGACCCGCCTTTCACCAGGGTGGTAACTGGCCTGACATTTCCTGGGGGCTCCCACACCACTGATAGCCTCACCAGGCCACCCACTCCCAGCAGGGTGCAGTTTTAGGTCACGCCCAGGACCAGAAGGCTCCTGACTATTCCCTACAGTTCCTCCCTTATCTCCAGATGATACCTGCAGCCAGGCATGTTGTTACCTAGCCTCCAGGCAGCAAAACTTTCCTGCTTCTATGGGCAGCGCTAGGTTCAAAATGGCTGCCTCATCTGGCACCTGTCGGCTGCTAGCTTCAGGCCCTTAGAGTGGCAGGGACCTACAGTGCCCTGCCACAAGTGTTGTATGGGCTGCCCTGGGCAGGAGTAGGCAGAGCTCAGCCCCATGCAGAGAACCATGGGGGCAGCCACAGGATGGATATGGGGTACAGACCGCACCTACACCAGCACCAATGCTGTACCACCTGAGTGAGCTCCACTGCATGTGACCCATGACCCCCTCTCCTCTCTCTTCTCACCACTGGCCGGCTCCTAGGACTTAGCATGCAGGCAGTCCGCACACCCCCCACACTTGCCCCCCGCCCCACACTCTCCCTATATACAAATGTCAGACTTTATTTTGAGCTCTTATGCAATCACCCCTATATACATTATTTAAAACCCCCCCATAAAACAGGAAAACATATTTTTTGAAATAAAATTAAAATGTTATAATGTTTGATTTTTATTATATGATTTGTTAATTATTTATAATTTGTTGAAATTATTTTGAAAAAAACTTGAAAATGATTCTGAAAGATTTTGTGTGTCCTGTCGTTGACAGCTCACCAAAACATGTGGCCTGCAGCTGAAATAACACCTCCCAGAGCTACACACTTTGTATGCTGGTGCTATAACTCCATTAAAGTCAATGGAGTTAAACTGGATATTAAAGGAATCTGACCCAATACTATAACAATATATTATTGTAATAACTTACTATAACAATATATTAAGAGTCAGATTTTTCTCGTATTTGATGAGAAACAGGTATGGAGCTAAACATTTGCAGTTAACTTGTAAATAATTTGGTAGTTATTAAATATGGCAGCCAGCTGCAAACTAAACTGCTGAGGTTGAGATGCTTAGTACTAGGAATTCCCACTAGAAATGACTGCCAGCCTAGTAATGAGCCAGAAAAGCTCATTGATGGGCTGGAACTATAAACTTCACAGATTAATTCAGATCAAAACTCCCCTCAAATTAGGGGATGTTTGGACCATCCAATTATAAAAGTCGGCCTTGACCAGCAGGTCTGGATCTAACTGGACCTGATTTGTAGTTTTCAGTCTCTATTAAAAAGGCTTTCAATCTATTTCCATAACTCCTGCAAGTCATCCATTTTACTCCAAATACAAGACTTTTGACTTGCTTGACAATTTATCCTAGGTAAATCTAGGATATCTACCAAATGTAAGATACAACTAATATTAGACTGATGCTCCTACACTAGATTTTAGCCTAATCAAAATGCCAATTAAGTCAGATTTAACAATCTGGTTCTCTGCACCTTAGTGCCTCATCTGGAAAATGAAGAAAATATTTTCTTTCTTCACTGATAATAATTAATAATAATTAATTAATTAATTAATAATGCTTATTAATGTTTGTGGGGTATTCATTCTCATCATCCATGATGTATGAGTTATACAAAATCATGTAAGTTACTTCCTTATTGAGACACTAGGTATCAAAGCACCATTCTAGAGTCTTTAAATTTCACTTACCCTGAGCAAGGTTTTCTCTTTTGCATTTGAATTCTATTGAATAATATTGAGGTTCTGTTAAAATACACATGTACTCCCTGCATGCAGGTGGAATAGAAAAGTTCCATGGTTGGACAGTAGAGGCCTAAGCCATATAAAGCCTATGTGAGTCTCAAACCCTCTCCTTTTGAGCAATGCTGCATGCATTATGGTCTTTTCAGGATAGTGCTCTCTCTATTGTTGCTTTTACAAACCATTACACAATGGTGCTCTAATCCCAGGTACTTTGATCAGTGCCTTCATTCAGTTCAATTCATATAATCTTGCTAATATTACACTACATCCTTTTACTATAAGTAGACTCTTGTGTTATTTTTCTAACACGTTCAATTGTTCATTCTCTTTCTGGCTTGCAGGGTCCTACCCTAGATGAATCACCTGCCTTCTAGGCTGTCAGTTCACACTTAAGCCTAGCCCTAGCTAATCCTCAAACTTCATCCTGTGGTTGAGGATTATCATAATATCAGTTGTTCCAATGAAACTGGATGCTGAAGGGTTTTTTTTTTCAGTCAGCTGGAAGGCAGATACTGGAGAGATGCAGCATACTGAAAGTTGGCAGTTGGTTTCCAAAGGACCTGGCACCACAACTTATTTATTATGCCTCTTATTTCTTGGAGGCATCACCTTTTCTTTCATCTACATTTCTGCCTATTGGTCACTCAGTTGGCTAATTTATCTCTTGTTATTTTTAATAAGTGCTGTGACCATTGGTGGTTTTCTTTTCTTTTTCCATGTCCTTGTGACAAGGTATTTAACAAAATTCACTGATTTTCATTGGAATCTGACAGGTCACACCATGAGCACTTCTGCTTGAGCTTGCAACCTCTGGGCTGTCAACCATGTTCCTTAGGATTAACGCCAGCCTAGCCCTCAGTGCTTTGCTTGGGGAAGGATGCTTGAGGAAATATGATGCAGATCATTTGCACACCCTGAACTGTTTAACAGCTATTTATATTTTCCAGTGTAACTTGCATCAAACATAGTAACTTGTATAGACTTGCATAGAACAGTTGCATAGAACTTGCATGGAATTCAGTGACTACAGGCCCTTCTTTCTTGCCTTGGCAGTGGAAAAAGGGCTTAAAATGGGTAGAAATGTCCCAAAGGCAGTCCCTCCTGTGCAGATATCCTCCACAGATCTGACATAGGGAGGATATTGGGAGTCTGTTGGAGAATGGCTGGAGCTTTCTGTGCTATAGCTGTTCCCTGCTCCCCAGGCCACAGAGCAGGGAAACAGAATATGCTATAGGAATTCTGAGCTGCTGTTGTTTCTCTGTGAGCCTGCACCACCCCAGAATATGGGTGGCATTAGGGTGGTATCTCTTTTTTCCCTCCTGTTCCTGCCAATTCCTTTTTATCTAGGCATTTTCTAATGCATCATTTGTCAAAATTTCTTGGCAAAAGCTGCTTGGTGGCTGAGATACGTGAAACTATTTTCTAGAGGTCCACCAATATATCGGTCATATATCAGATCATGACTGATAAAAGGAAAATTAACATTATTGGCAATTGGGGTTTTTTGGCTGGTGTAGCCAATAATGTCACTGATAAATGCCATACACATGTGCAAAGCCACACCATGCATGCAGCCAGGAATACAACCTATCAGCTTGGACAGCAGCATCCGGACGGTAAGTCTGTAGGGTAGAAGGGACATGGGGGAGGGAAGGGGCATGGGGGGAGCAGATTGAGGCCCCCCCAGTGAGGGAGGGAGTGGGGCAGGGGCAGAGACAGGGGCAGGACAGGCACTGCCCATCCAGGGCAGTGAAAGTGACTCCTCCAGGAGTGTGACACAGCCACAGGTACCTCGTCCTGGGGGCACGGGGGTGGGGAGGGGAGCAGCTCCTCGCTGCTGCGCACACCTTCAGGGGAGGCATGGGTGGCATGTGCCCCCACCCCATCCCAATTTGTATGCAGGGTGATGGCGGGTTGCCCACCGTGGGTTCAGGGCTGGGGACTGCACCAACCTCTTCCTGGCAGCAGGTTGGGCCTAAGCTGAACTCAGGGTGGGTGGGGGCACGGTGGGATACAGGCATCTCAAAATTTTGCAGAGCCACCCCTAGCGCCACCTCCACCTGCCCCAAGTGCAGCCCTGGTCTACCCCCTCCACCAGGAAGGCAGCTGGTATAGCCCCTGACCCCAAGCCCTTTCCCTGCGCACAGATCTGGGGCACACATGCCACCCAGGGTGCACACAGTGGTAAGGAGCCACACCCCCCTCCCCATTCCCCCACCCCTCCTGGATGAGCTGCCTACAGCTCCATCCTGCTCCCATTGGGGTCACATTCACTGCTCTGGCTAGGGAACACCTGCCCCATAACCTGCCCCACTCCCTCCCTCACCTTGGGGGCCTTGATCTGCTCCCCCAGGCCCTTCCCTCCCCCACACCTCTCATCCCTCTTTCTCCCACCCCCCAGACTTGCTGGCAGACAGCTGCTTTCCAGGCTGCATACTGGCTATCAGATCAGTATCGGCTGATATGGCTAGTTAATGATGGGCCAGCAGTATTGGCCAAAAAAATCTTTATCAGTGCACCCCTACTATTTTCACTTTAGAGAAACCCTTAAATGTGTGGGTATTCTCAGAGCAAGTCAGACAGAATTTATATCCTCAAAGATAGGATCATTCTATTTCCTGATGCTGGTAAGGTCTCAAAAGGCCTGAAGGACATTTTTTTTCATACCTGTTTAGCACTTATACCTTCCCGCTGGAACTTGGTGTGCTTGAAAACTAGAAAATGAAAAAAAGGGGAAAAAGAGGTATTTCATAGATTTAATAGATTTTATAGACATTTTGGCTGGAACAGACCCTAGAGGATCATCGAGTCCAGCCCCCTGCCCCAGGGGCAGGAAGTCAGCAGGGATCATAGGATCCCAGCAAGATAAACATCCAAGCATGTTTTGAAGGCGTTCAAAGTGGGTGCTTGAACCACCTCTGGTGGCAATCTATTCCAAACCCTGGGGGCTCGGACAGGAAAGAAGTTCTTCCTTATGTCCAGCCTGAATCGGTTGTGGAGAAGTTTATGACCGTTTGATCTTGTCATCCCTTGGGGTGCTCTGGTGAATAGTCATTCCCCCAGATCCTGGTGAACACCCCTGATAAACTTGTAGGTGGCCATCTGATCACCCCTGAGGCTGCGTTTTTCCTGGCTGAAGAGTCCCATGGCTCTCAGCCTGTCATCACAAGGTCTGTTTTCCTGACCTCTGATCATGCACGTGGCTCTCCTCTTGACTCTCTCAAGCTTCTCCACATCCTTTTTGAATTGTGGGGCCCAAAACTGGATGCAGTACTCCAGCTGTGGCCTCAACAAGGCCAAGTACAATGGGTGAATGACATCCTGGGATTTGCTTGAGAAGCATCTATGGATGCAAGCCAGCATTTTGCTCACTTTACTAGCTGCAGCATCACATTGCAGGCTCATGTTCATCTTGTGAACAATCATGACCCCCAAGTCCCTTTCATCTGTAGTGCTAACCAGCGTAGCACTGCCGAGCCTGTAAGGGTGCTGCGGGTTTTTCCTCCCAAGGTGGAGAACCTTGCATTTTTCTGTGTTAAACACCCTCAGATTCTCATCTGCCCATTTCATGAGTCTGTCGAGATCTGCCTGGATCACCCTCCTATCCTCAGGTGTGGATGGTTTACCCCAGTTTGGTGTTGTGGGCAAACTTGGCCAGTCAGCTTCTGACACCAATGTCTACATCGATGAAGATGTTAAAAAGTATAGGCTCTAGGACAGAGCCTTGAGGGACCCCACTGGTCACAGGGCACCATGAAGATTGACTTCCATCAACTACCACCCTCTGGCTCCTACCGCAGAGCCAATTCCCCAGCCAGTAGATCATGGTGAGGTCACAGCTGCAGTTAGCCAGTCTTGCCAAGAGGTGATCATGGGATACCAGACTGAAGGCTTTTTTGAAGTCAAGAGATATGACATCAATCTCTTCCCCCTTGTCCAGGTGATAAGTCACCTAGTCATAAAAGGAAATGAGATTGGTCAAGCAAGACCTACCTGAAAAAAACCCATGCTGGGTATCTCTCAGGATATTACCATCAGCTAGTCTCTTTGGTAATCTTTTCCAAGACCTTCCCCAGGATAGAGAGGTCAGGCTGATGAGCCTGTAGTTTGCTGGATCCACTTTCCTCCCTTTCTTGAAGATAGGCACCACATTGGCCTTCGTCCAATCTTTGGGCACTTCACCAGAGTACCAGGAGTTCTCAAAGATCTGTGCCGGGGGCTGAGCTATGATGCTAACCAGTTCCTTGAGTACCCTTGGGTATAAACCGTCAGGGCCAGCTGACTTGGAGGTATCCAGCCTGTCAAGGCGTTCCTTCACGAGGCCAGCTTTGATGGAGGGTAAGGAATCTCCCTCACCCAGGCCTCCCTGTCCCACAGTGGGTAGGGGCGTCCCATGGGACTGGTGAAAAACTGACGCAAAATACACATTTAGCAAGTTTGCTTTTTCCTGGGCATTGGTTGTCAGTTGTCCCATCTGGTTTAGCAGGAGTCCAATGTTGCCCTTGCTTTTCCTCCAGCTCCCCACATATCTAAAAAAGGACTTTTTATTATCCTTGATATATGTAACCAGCTGGAGTTCCAGTGCAGCCTTGGCTTTCCTGGTTTGCTCTCTGCAGGTCTGCACCACAGCAGCACCAGCACCTTCTTAGTGGTGGTTCCAGTCCTCCATCCTTTGTAGGTCTTCCTTTTAAGATGCAGGAGGTCCGCTAGTTCCCTGGAGAGTCAAGGGGGCTGCTGTGCCCTTTTGCTGTCTTTCCTCCAAGTCAGGATAGGCTTTGTGCATCCAGGATTCCTCCCTTGAGGGGACCACTCGTCCTGAACTCCCTTCTCCTTTGGGTTGTGGCCCTTTAGGGCCTCACTGACTAGCCTCCTTAGCTTGTCAAAGTCAAGTTGAGGACTTCTGTATTGCTGACTGACTTACCAGCTTTACAGTGGATGGTGAAGGTGATCAGCTTGTGGTCACTGTCACCCAACTTCCCTTCAATCGTTAGGTTGCTGATTAGGTCGTCCCTGGTTGCTAGTACCAGGTCAAGCAGCGCTTTACGTCTCGCTGGCCCGTAGATTACCTGTGTCAGATAAAGGTCATCCATGCACGAGAGAAAGCTTTGTGACCGCTTGGATTTGGCTGAGTGCTCCTCCCACGAGATGTCTGGTAGTTAAAGTCTCCCATGACAACCATGCACCAGGAGTGTGCAGCCTCAGCCAATTCCCTGGCAAACTCCCGGTCAAGATCTTGATCCTGGGGAGGGGGTCTGTAGTAGACTCCCACCATACTATCCCCTGTGCTGTGTTCCCCATGGATTTTAACCCAGAGGGTCTCAAGTCATCCACCCTGGGCGCCTATGTCTACTTACAGGGATGCATAGCTTTCCTTGAGATAGAGAGCTACATCTCTGCCTCTTTTGTCCACTCAATCCTTCCTGTACAGGATATAGCCATCTATACGTGTGGTCCAGTCATGGGTGGAGTCCCACCAAGTCTCCATTATCCCTATGACATCATAGTTATTTGCATTTAGCAGAAGGGCAAGGTCCTCCTGTTTGTTCCCCAGGCTCCTGGCATTTGGGTATAGGCATGCAAGTGTCCCCATGGGGGCCTTTGCCTTGCCTACAGTTCGTTTCACGGCTGGGGCTGGGGTGGGCTGCCTGAAGTGTCTTGGCCTGCTGGCTTTGCAAGGGTTGCTCAGCAGGCCAGCAGTGGTAGTAGTCCCCCCATCCCCTGGTGGGCTTAGTTTAAAGGCCGGTGGAGCAGGTCAGCCAATCTGGTAGAGAAGAGCCTCCTCCTCAGCAGAGAAAGATGAAGGCCATCCCTTCCCAGCAGCTCACTGTCTCTCTCTCCAAAGAGCAGGCTTTGGTCATGGAAGCCGAAGCCTTCTCAATGACACCAGCACCACAGTCCTGGGTTCACTACCTTGATCCTCCTCTTCCTCCTCAGCCCATAGCCCAAGTCTGGGAGGATCAATGAGAATACCACCTACTCCCTCAACCCCTTAAGCTCTGCTCCCAAATCCCTGTAGCGCTTCATGACCCAGCTGGGAGCACTCTGAGCCATGTCATTTGTGCCCACATGGATGAGGGGCATAGGGTAGTGGTCAGTGGGGTGGAGGAGTTCAGGGATCTTCTCCACAATGTCTCAAATCCGGGCTCCTGGGAAGCAGCAGACTTCCTGGGCTAAGGGGTCAAGACGGCAGATTGCCCCCTCAGTCCCCCTCAGGATGGAGTTTCCCACAACAAACACTTTGTGTTTTGTTTTAGGGAGAGTGGGGGCGGTAGTTACAGTTGAGCCTGTGTTGCTTGCAGGAGCTGGCAACATTTGCTGGGGCTGCAAGAGGTTTGTACCTGTTGCAAAGCTCCAGTCGTGGTGGGGCCTTGGTGCAACGGACCTTGGGTCCCTTCACCACCTAGGTCCAACCCCTGGGCTGGACAATAAGGGAGGTCCTTGAGTCCTCCCTTGTCCTGGAGGGAGACCGTGGTCTACCCTCCGTCTCCCGGAGAAGAAGGGCCTGGCAGTAGGAGTCTATCTCCTGCTCACAGTCCCTGATGGCACACAGTCTCTGGACTGCAGCCTGGAGCTCCTCCAGCTGGTGTGCCAGAGACCCCAGTAGGGAGCAGACCTCACAAGGGGAGGTGGCCATGATCCTGGGGCCCCAAAGCCAGAAAAAGTGACAGGCAGCCCCTGCAGCTGAGAGCCAGAGGCTCCGTGTGCATGGAGCCTGGAACCATGGGCTCCGTCTGGGTGCCCGTCTCTGAGGTGCCAGAGGTGGGAGGCCGCAGACTCCTTGGGGGCCCTCGGGGTACGATGCGTGCCCATCCGTGGCATGCCACTGGTAGGCTAGGGAGCTCACAGGCATGACATCAGGACCTCCCATACACCCTCCTGCGCGAACTCCCATCTCACGCTCCGGGCCCTGAAGCATGCCTGTTTGTGTGGCCTGTTCATGAGGCTCCGGTCGCATGGCTCCCTGTGGGGCTGGGCCAAGTAGGAGCCGGGGGGTTAGGGTATGACCCTCCCCACCTCTGACTCAGCTAGCTCCTAGCTGGCTAAGTCCCACTCACCATGGGTCCCTGCTTACCTGTAGGCAGACAGGGGTCGTCGTGGGTCCTGGGGCTCTTCTGTAGATCCCTGGACTCACGGGGGTGCAGCAGGCTTACACCCACACATCTCGCACCAGAGCCAGGGACCAGAATGACCAGATTTAAACCCAGGTTGTTCATACTTCCAAATACCTCTGCCTCAGATTGAGTTCTTGATGGAGTTTTAGATGGGTTTGTACCAAATGTGAGAGAAAGGAGAGGGGCATGGCAATAAATAACTTCTGATGCATTTAAATGGCACTGAAATTGTATTGTGTACAGCCTACATGAATTCAATTATGAGAGTCATTGTAACTCAGAGATAGAGTATATGACATGCTTTTTGTTGCAGTAGATCATTAGTGTCCACTCATTAAACTCAAAGTTAAACAGAGAGGATATTAATCACACTGGAGTTTGCAATTTTTAATTAATGCCTCAAAAAGTATTAAAAACCCATTGCCAAAGATTAGCGATGTTGTTATTTGAACCCTGAGGAATTACCAAATGACTAGTAGGCATAATCTCTTTCTGGTCTCTCAGTCTTTACATGGGTTCATTAGAGGCAGGTCCTGTCAGACCAACCTGATTGCCTTCTACGATCAGGTCACAAAATCATTGGACACAGGTGTCGCGGTGGATGTAGTCTTTCTGGACTTCAGGAAGGCTTTTGACACTGTCTCCCACCCCATTCTCATTAAAAAGCTAGGCGACTGTGGCACTGATGCCTACACAGTCAGATGAGTCACAAATTGGCTGAGGGACTGCACCCAGAGAGTGGTGGTGGATGGGTCATATTCAACCTGGAGGGATGTGGGCAGTGGGGTCCCCCAGGGCTCCGTCCTTGGGCCGACACTGTAATCTCTTTATTAGCAACTTGCCGAGGGTGTGAAAAGCACCCTGTTCAAATTCGCTGACGACACCAAGATCTGGGGCAAGGTGGGCATGCTAGAAGGGAGGGACAGGATACAGCTGGACCTGGACAAGTTACAGGGGTGGTCAAATGACAACAGGATGGGATTCAATACTGACAAGTGCAGGGTACTGCACTTGGGCAGTAAGAACCAGCAGCATACCTGTAGGCTGGGAAACTCCCTTCTTGAAAGCACAGTGGCAGAAAGAGATCTTAGAGTCATTATTGATTCCCAAATGAACATGGGTCGCCAATGTGAAGGCGCAGTCAGTAAGGCTAACCGCACTTTGTCATGCAACCACAGATGCATCACAAGCAGGGACAAAGAGGTGATCCTCCCCCTCTTTGTGGCACTGGTCAGGCCACAGCTGGAGTACTGCGTCAAAGCTAGAATATCATCCTTTACATGCTGTTCAAAATGCTTCCCAGACCTCCATCAGGTGCTTTGCACAGGTAACTCCCATACAGGTGGTTTAAAAGGTGGGCTATCATATTAACAAACTGCTTAAAGATCCTCAAATACAAGGTTCCATAGGAAGAAACCATTATCATTATCATGGTTTTACTTATTCAGTCCACATACTTTTTGTTTTTATAGAATGTAGATGCCCCTCTCTTCCTTGTTTTCCTTAGCTGTGAATATTGCATACTTCCCACCCCCACCTTCAACCCTTAAAGCTGAATAACTTTGTGTATTTGGAAAATGAGGTAGAAAGGGAACAGGTTGGATTTCAGCATCACTCTAATGGGTGGCTCTCACAAAGTCTGCTTCCCCAGTGGCCTCTCATGTACTTCAAGAAATTGTATGAAATAATTTCTGTAACAAATGTTAAAAAAAAATATCAAATTCTTACTGTATTAAGGAAAAGTTATTTTAATCTTGTCCCTAGACTGGGACTCTGGGAGGACAACCAGGTCTCCTGTTCTGCCACTGGCTCCCTATATGACCTTGAGAAAAACAGTCATTTCCCATGGCCTTCTTCCTAGACTGTAAAATAGGATAAAAACACTTTCTTTTTCACCTTTCCTTCTTTTCTATCTAAATGGTAAGTTGTTTGGGGTAAGGACAGTCTCTCCCACTTCTGTCCAGCACATAAATAAAGGATCCTCATCTTAACTGGATCCCCTCAGGGATTACTGTAATAATAATATACTAGCCATTGCTTTCATCCTGTGCAACTGCTGTGGGAAAGCTGAGTGAGCAGAGTTTGGAAGGGAAGGTGGTGCTCAGTACAATTACAAACCCATTATTAGAAAAAGCAAGAGTGTTGTGGCAGAGCAGATAACAGGTCTTGCTAAGATTCTAGATATATTAGTTCTACCCCTGCCCTGGACTCATGCCAAAAGCTGCAGCCAGTCCAGCCAGCTGTAAATGGGTGCCTGGACATTTGGTCTGGGGAGTTACAGGTGGCTGGGCTCAATGCTATCCACAACATTCCCTTACATGCTTTGGTTACGCAAAACCAGTGTTCCCTAACTTTTACACTCGATGGGCTTCTAAACTCAAGGGAACCACTGAACTTTTGATTAGAAAAAGTATCTTTCCAGTAGTTTTTCCCCAATGGACTAGAGGGTTAATTTAGACTAGAATATATCTTTTTTTTATTCCTATCTTGTTGATTATGCATTTTGTATCAAATCATGTCACAATTTATTTCTTTTGTGTTTTGAGAGATCCCTTCCTGGGCAATTCAGCCTGATGGTAAATATATGTGTGATTAATGTTATAAAGTGCCTTTGATTTTTTGCTGCCTTTACTTTCATCAAAAAAGTAAAGGTATTGATCACTGTGTATGAGCTACCAGGCTAGCTTGTAAATGTTTCAAAATTTGGGTGCTTTTTCCTGCCAGCCTTCAAGACTGCAGACAGAACAAGAAGCTGTAGATTGGACCAGGCAAAACTCCTAGTGTGAGTCACTTGAGGCAAGTCAGCAAAACAAACTGGAGGACTAAATTATTGATAATCTTTTAGATGCATTAAATGGAACTTCAAATGTTCTTCCTTTACAAGCTGAAGATGTACTTGGGAATAAGTTGACATGGATGCAAGTGACAAAGATCAAACAATTTTTGTCTAGACTTAGGAAATAAGCAAAGCTGGAATGAAGGAAGGTGGGACACTGGCAGAATACAGATGATTAAAAAAAAAAGAAAGAGGAAGAGGAAAGGATATAGTCAAAGTTAAATTAGACTAGTGATTCTCAGGTAGGTGCCATGGCACTCTAGAGTGTTGTGAGATCCTTTAAGGGTGATGCAGGGTGTCATATAATATTAATACCATTCAAATATCTACACGATTCATAACCCAGATATCGGAAGCAGGAATCTGTGGTGTCAAAAACTTTCTAACTGGTTTTGGTCTTTCTGAGTTCTTTGCAATGGAGGAATTGCTCTACTGTTTTTTTCCATAAAGTGAAAAAGAGTGAAATCTAAAAGCTGGCACTTTGTGAGGGGTGCCTTGAGTCTAAAAAGGTTGAGAACCACTGAAATATATCATGAAGTATAGAAGACCAATTTCACTCAGTCGTGTCTAAACTGTTGTCATTACAGTCACCAAACTAGTATTTCTGTCACTTGGGCATATTCTATATTCATCTTTAGGCCTTTACAGGATGTACTATCCATCCTTTGTCTGTTCCTTGACTGGACTGA
>NW_017728950.1:34299949-34301717 GCF_001723895.1 Crocodylus porosus
AGTCATCACAATGCTTTTGTTTGGCCTTAAAAATCAATGAATGTATACTTTGTAACCTTTCTTCCTCTTCCTTTTTGTCAGTGATCCATGTAAGTGAGTAATACATTTTCTCAGAAGTAATGACTCTTAGATGCTTCAGAGGAAGATGCAAAAGACCTGCATATTGGATAATGTTGGAAAAGAAGTTTCTTTGAATTGCCAGTCAATTGCTAGTTTATACTTTTCATGTGTGCTGATTGTTTTATCTAACATGACTATGGAATTTCCTACTACCCATAAAATACTTCATCCTTTCTTGAGTCAGAGAACTACCCATTTTTGCCACTTGAGAAAGACTGCCTAAAGGAATAAAAGTTGGTAGTTAAAATCCTCTCACCAACAAGACTGAATTTTGACTGTTTGTTCTGCATAGCCACTTGATTTCAGCTTTAACATACTCTTCATTTTAGTTTGATTCTTATTTCTTTTGTGTCTCATAGTCAATAAATGCCCTGACTAATATGAATTTCCTACTGTGTCTTCCTTGGTGAGCAAACAGATCAAGATCTCTACATTCAGAACCTTGAATACTGCTTGATGCTGTACAGTGATAGGACAATGGTAACATCTTTTGATTCTCTGAGTCCATTTACTTAATCAAAAGGTAACACAGAACAAGCCTTCTTCATCAGAACACTTCAGCGCCACTCATCAAAAGGCAGAGGCAAAGTTTGAGTGCATGTCTGTGCTGTAGAAGGGAATCCCACAATGGAGTAAAATAGGCTCACTCTGCAAATGCTACGGTCAGATATGTATGTATTGGATTTTTGCCAATAAGCATGCCTAAAATAAATATTGGCATGCATCCATTGCTGCTCAAAGGTGGTTACTTTGCATCTGTTTACAGGTTTAGCCCATTTTGAGTTGATGTGTCATGCTCCACTGTGGCACTCCCTGGTCCAAAGGAAAGTGTTATAGACTTGCTTCCGAAGTCCACAACTGTAACTCACTGCCATTTTAACCACACTGTACCCTTCCCTTATTAGCTAGTGTTAATATTTCCAGAACCTTTTGGCTATTTTTTTTTTTCCTGCTGTGGGGACATAATCATGTAGTGGCTTATTTAGATAATAGGATATGAGTTGAAAGGGACCTTGCTATGCTATTTCTAAACCATCCCAGACAAATGCTTATCTAGTCTCTTCTTGAAAACCTCCAGTGAAGGAGGGATTCTGTAACTTTTCCAGGCAGCTTGATCCACTGTCCTTGTTGTGGCAGCATTCAAGTTTTTTACCCTAAGATTTAATCTAAATCTGCTTTGCTAGTTTGGACTTATCACTCTGCAGCAATAGTTTTACCTCTTCTTTTTTTGGCAACATTTTAGATATTTAAAAATTGCTCTTACATGGTCTTTAATCTTCTTTTCTCCCAGAAATGTGTTACAGACAGTATCAGGACTTGAGAGGGCTAGGGACAGAAGTTACACGTAAATGGGTTTAAGTGATCAGAAACCAGTTTAAACCTGTAACAGATAGTGCACATAAACCAGTTGCAAAATGGCTGAAACGGGTTTAAGATAAACCTGGTTGAATGTAGTATCAGATTTGACTGATTGAGGTCAAAACGGTCCCAGACCCCTTCCTGGTTTAAGTTAAATCAGAGACCCCCAGCATCCCAGCAAGGGTAGGGGGCATGGCCCCCTGTGGTGAAAGGGGCAGGGAGGGGGTTTATTCCCCCCTCCTTCCCCTTCCCCTTCCCTACAGAGAGACGACAGCCAAGGTCTTCCAGC
>NW_017728950.1:34302262-34314529 GCF_001723895.1 Crocodylus porosus
ACACGTGTGGAGGGGGCAGGCTGGGCTGGGCTGTGGGGGCAGGACCCTTTCCAGTTGGCTGTGGCTCAGGCTGGGGCCATGGGAGCTGTGCTCCCAGATTCTCCCAGCTCCGCACACCCAGGCTGGGATGTCACAGAGCCGCTACATCAGGCAGGGCTCTCCCCTTTCCTCCTTCTCTCCTCCTGCGAGTGGGGTGGGGACCGGGGGGGGAGCTCTGTTCAGCACTGCCTGGGTGCTCCAGGCTGGAGGGGTGCAGTGTTGGGCCCCTCTGTGGGGCAGGGGGAGGGGGGAAACTGGTGGCAGGAAGCCTTTGGTGGCTTTTTTCCCCAGCAGTACAGAGCCCCCCTGCCAAGGGTTCTTAGTTGTGGGCGCTGCGAGCAAACTTTGTACAGGAAGGTCTGGCCAGGACTCAGGCAGGGGCTGGGCTAGACACTAGAGGACCTCTGGAGGTCCCTGCCAGCCCTGCTTCTCTGTGATTGCTCCTCCACTTTGCCTCAGTCCCAGGGCCAGGGTCTGGCCATGACCCTGTTCTCGCTGCTTGACCCTTTGGTACCAGACAGGGGCCAGGGTCTGGCCATGCTCCCTCCCACCCCCCACCACTGAAAAGCCTAGCAAGGGCTGCTTCCCCCACTCCCACTCCAGGCACACCCTGGCTGGGGTCTCTGTAGGCCATGGTGGGGGTTTAAACCCTTCCCCAATCATACTCAGGCCTGCTGGGGCCTAGCCATACCCCCTCCCTCAGCTCAGCTGCCCTCCAGCCTTCCAGTCACTGGGGAAAGGAAGGAGGGCTGCTCTAGTGCCCCCCAGCTTCTAGCCTGAGCCACTGCAGTATGTGGCTGCATTTCCAGACTCAAAAGTGAATGTCTGTTCACTTGCTTGCTGGTTCAATCTATGCAGGTTAGACTAACTTGCAAAGATTGAATCAGTTCAGGCTCAGGCTTTTTGAATGTCTGTACTTAGCTGAAACCAATATGTCCTGTTTACTAGGCACTGCTTTAACTACAATGGTTTCAGCATGGGACTTTTTCTTGACTGAGAATCAAACTCTGGAATACAGATGTGAAAACACTGCATCCTAACCACTAGACTGCCGGGGGTAGGAATATTCAGGCTCTCTGGAAGCAGGGCTGGAATCTTCTAGCCACAGCCCCTTCTCAGCCTGCCACAGGCTGAGGCAGTCGGGTAGCGAAGTCTGCATCTGGGCTTGGCTCTGCCTCCAGAGCAGGGATCCAAGAACCATGCCCCCTCCTCAGCCTGGGGCTGGCTGAGGGGAGGGAAGGGAAGGGAAGCTGGCAGCAGGGGATAGACTCTGCCCCCAGAGCTGGAAACCAGGAGTCACCCCCACTCAGCCTCCAGGCTGGATGGGGGAAAGCCCACAGCAGGGCTTGGCTCCATCCCATTCCAGAACTGGGAGTCAGGCTGGAGTCCCCTAGTCATGGCCCCCTTCTCAGCCTCCAGGCAGGCTGAGGGGAAAGGAATGGAAGGGGGCTTGGCTCTGCCCCTCAAAGCTGGGAGCCACACCCCCTTCTCAGCTTCTGGTCCAGAGCAAGAAGCCACATTCCCTTCTCAGCCTCTGGGCTGAGAGAGGGGAGCAGGGGAAACAGGGAGATGAGAAGCCTGTACTCTGTGCCAGGATCCATGCCCCCTTCTTAGCCTCCCAGCTGCCTGTACCAGGGCTTGGCTTTGCCCCCCCAAGAAGCAGGAGCAAGGCTGGAGTCCCAGTTCCAGTCTCCTTTTTAGCCTCTAGGCTGGCTGAGAGGGGGACATGTGAGTTAACTTGAACTAGGAGGGGATCTGGGACAGAAGTTCCATAAACTGGTCTGACTTAAATCAGTTACTTCTTATACTACATCCAGCCAGGTTAATCTTAAACTAGCCATTTTGAAAGTGGTTTAAGTGCACTGAACATCTGTTCTGTCACAGGTTTAAACCAGTTTCTGATCACTTAAACCGGTTTATGTGTAACTTCTATCCCTGGCCTATTGTCTTAGGCTTCCTACCTTCTCAAGCAGACACCTGTGCACTGATTTTGATATTGTTCACATTTTTAAGGCAGGGTAGACTTGGACTTTATAAACTAAACACAGGGTGTATATTGCAAAAACTTTTTTGAGCTGAGGCTTACTTTGTCAGATGCTGTGAAAAAACTGCACAAAGCTGTGTATAGGGAGGAGAGAAAAAAGTGTTCATGTCCTTTCACAGCATCTGATGAAGTGAGCTTAGGCTCATGAAAGCTTGTGTTATACACATATATTTCCTTTGGTTAGTCTATAAGGTACAAATCTACCCTGGCCTCTACTTGACTTCAGACTAACATGGCTAACTACATTTCACAATTTGAAGGCCATCTCTGCAACCAGAAGGGGTAAAGCAGTAGCCTCCAATTAAAAGTACCAGCCCCCACATACTGCAGTGAGCTGGCTGAATCTTCTTTGTGGTACATGACATCATAACCAGATATTTTTGAAGAACCTGGATGATATCAAACTAGGTTACTAAATTCAACTTTCTAATTATCAATGACATGATTGCAATTGTGTGACGGTGAGATTCTCCACTCACTTAAACCAGTTTTACCCCCAGTGTAACACAACTGACTAACAAGATTATTCCTGATCTACACAGGCAAGAGGAGGATCAGGGCCCTACTTTAAAAATGTATGATTTTGTACATGTAAAGATGCACAAAGATTGTCTGCACTGAGCGAGTTATTATTTAGGTTTGCTTGTTGTATCAACCATTCCAATGCAGTGGCATAATATTAATCTTGCTCCTCTGTCTGAATTTTTAATCTACCATTGCTGCAGGTAATGTTTAAACTTTCTGTAAGAAGGAGCTTAGGAAAAGGAGCATTTTCTCTGTTTTTTTGGCATTGTGCTTACTTTGTGTATTTGACAGCAATTAAAG
Source organism: Crocodylus porosus (assembly GCF_001723895.1). Classification (NCBI taxonomy): domain Eukaryota; kingdom Metazoa; phylum Chordata; order Crocodylia; family Crocodylidae; genus Crocodylus; species Crocodylus porosus. The sequence continues at coordinate 34,305,171 of NW_017728950.1, forward strand.
AGTATTCCCTGTTTGCGTGGGCTTTTCACATAGCACCATAGAAGAGAAAAAACATTTGCAACATCAAAAAATTGTGATTGCAAAACCACGTAACTTATCAGGAGGTTTCAGGGGTAGATATAGCTCCTAAAACTAGTTGTCAATCATTTTTTTTACTAGTTGACAGTGGCCCTTTATATTAAGGTTTTGAATTTTAGAAAAGCTACTAAAATATCTGTAGTTTTATATTATTTGATTTCAACAGTAAAGAGGGACATGGGTGAGGTGGCATGAATTTGAAAGTCTCACTTGGAATGTTCAGGTGCTTATTAAGCAATAACAATGAAGCTGTACAATGCTATTTTTACAATTACATTGCAAACTAGAACTGCCCTTTCATCAGTTGGCTGAAAAAATACAGAAGCTATTGGAAACCATTTTAACATTTTTTTCCCCAGCCTTATTAATGAAAACAGTTAAAAGACAGAGGTGTGTTGCCTAACCACAAATTGCCCTGTGGGCATAAGTGGTTTTGATATTTTTTCCATGCTGGATAAAGGCTTTTATAGCTGCATTTGTGTGGAAAAAAATAGCCAATTTATTTCCACATAAATGAGTCCTCCCATATATCTTTTGGGTAGAAGCACCCCTAAGCACCCAATTTTCTACTCAAGTCTTTTGAAATTCCTCTTTGGAGCATGTAATTTTGTGTTGCTTTACTGGATTTGTAAGATTGGAAGTGATATGTATTATTGTTGTTGTGAAATGTTTTATGGATTAAAGAACCCTCTTACATAATTTTATTGAGCTATTTTTCACTTATGAATTTGGAAGTAATGCATATTAATAATTTCACCATTTGGGCTGGGAATAACAGCACAGAACAGAAAGAGACTTTGTCAGGATTCAACCTCTGAGCTCTATGCTAACATTTTTCAGTCAAACTTCTTTTCCCCCCAGAAATAAAAATCCCTGCAGAGGCTTCTTGGGGGAAGTAATGGACCACTCAGAAGGAAACAGTCTTTGTGAGAAAAGAGACAAATCAATCATTTGCAAGTATGTGATGTTTGTAACCAGCCATTTATAGTGGGTGCCCTTAGGGAGGGAAGTGGGGGGGCACATCAGCTGTCTTTCTTCTCTTGATTTAGATGTGCCCTAAGATAGAGATATTTCAGCATGAGAGGCAGTCACTCACTGCCACATCATCTAAGTTTGACTTTCTTTGTATCCACCCTTCACAAGAGGGTCATCTCTCTCTATCACACACACAACACACACACTTTGTCCAAGAAGACAAAGAAGCAAAATAAAGAAGAAACATTATGTGAAAGGATTACATTGCAGGCAGAGGAGGCAGTAGTGTAACTAGGGGTGGGCAAGAGGGCACGTGCCTTGGTGCCAAGCTAGGAGGGGCAGCAGAATTGTCCTCCACCCCTGCAGAGTCCACACCCAGCAGCACTGCTGGGCAGAGAACTCTGAAACAGTTCCTAGCTGAAAGCAAGCCAGGGTGGCCAGAGAAATTCCCAAGATCAGTAAGGTTGCTGCTGCAGGGTTTGCCCCGAGTACCAACCTGGCTTGTTACACCACTGAAAGGAGCATCCAGACAGGTGCTCGGGGACTGACAGAAATGTTAATGGCTGTAAGAACAATCTGGGATACATGAAGTGCTTATATCAGGTGTGGAACAAGTAGTCACCAAAGATGGCATGTAGTTCGTCCTGCCTGCTTTGACAGCTGGCTTTCCTGTTGAAAGCTTCGTGGAAGGTTTTTGGGGAACTGGATGAGAGTCCCCGAGTGCAGAGTCAAAACTTCCTGCCTACTATTTCAGTTCATGAAGTAAAATAGAGGTCACTGGCTCTTTGAGAAATTTCATGTGTGTGGCTAAAATTGGTGGAACCACAGATATGCTCATCTCAAAACCTTCTGCACTGGCAGAAGGAAACTAAACTCCCACCTCCAGCACACAACTGGTGCAAAATCTTTCTGTGTGACCATTTCATTTGAGTTATGCCATCATATGTACACACAGACACAGACACAGCCCTCTCCATCTTCATCCCTTTATGAACATTAATTGATGATTAACAGTGAAAGCAACAGACACAGCACACAGCACTCATGGATTTCAAGGGTTTAAATCACCACTATTTAATGGCAATGAAACTTCAGTGATGGCCCCTGAAATACTTTTTACATCAATTTGCTAATGTTACACTAGATAATTTTCAATTTGGGACAAAATACAAGAATAATGCATTGTTCACTGTGACCTGCACTGTTTTAAAGGTTGCGCTGTTGTGTTTTGTAGCACTTGGAGCTCTTTCAGGAGGACATGTCTGCACTTGGGGAGATGCAGCTATAATAACGTTGCTTATTGTAAGCTACATAGCCCTAATAGGTTTACTGGAATTATATGTGTAATATTCCTCAGGTTTATAAGGAGAATTTGGCACCTACATGGCACGATGGTAGAAGCCACTTTCAACAATTAAAGAAACACTAGATTTAGGGAGAGGTGGGGGAAGGGAAATAGGCTTTGACTGTTTCTTTTTAGTCTTTTATCTTTAGAATAGAATGCCGAAGAACTTCAGAATTATTCTAAGGTTGCCTCTGTTCCAGCTTTGGCAACAAACTTAGCCCTGATTCGATTTAAAATTGATTTCTATTAGGATAGCAGTCTTGTCTGTAGTGAATGATTTTGGAAGGTCTCCTGCCATTGCTGGAGCACCAGTACAGCTTTCCCCAGGAGGAGGGTACAAACACAGAGATCAGGCTCTGGTAAGTATATAATCGCTATATTGTCTAGACCGTTTTGAGCAAGGTTAGATGAGCCAGTATTGTAACATGGGGTGAGTGACTGGGGCATGTGCACCAGATGCTGTCTAAGGGGAGGGGGCACCTGACCTTCCTGGCCCCACTCCACCTGCACAGTTTGGGGGGAAGAGGGGAAGGGGATGGGGGTGGTGGTCCAGGAAGCAGACAGTGCAGACAGTGGGTATAATAGAGTGCAAAATGTTCTGGAAATCATAATTTTGTAGATCAGCTGTGGACTTTGCTGCTATTAAAGGCAAGGGGGAGAATGGATGCCCATGTTTTGTTGCTGATATTAGCATTTTTTCTGCTTTTCAACATCGGCTTCAGCAGGAAAAAATGGTGTGAAAGTTCTGCCTTGGCAGCCCCAGCATACTCCACTGCCACGCAAGAGAACTTCAGTTTCCAGAACACCTTGGACTCCATGACAAATACTGCCCAGGCATGCTCCTGCCTGCTGCCCTAAGCTGAAGTCAGAAGCGAGAGAGAAAACTGCCCCAGCTCATCCTTTGAACATCACACCTCTGAGATGAGCCACTGTTGAAGAGGCTTCTTGTTAGTCTACACTGGCCCTCCCAGCATTGCTAACACTAGTAGTGATGCCATAGTTGCAGACTTTTTGAAGGAACTAAGGCTAAAATGGTTGGTGTTTCAGATAGCAGGATGAGGGACATATGAGCGGTGTAAGGGCCTTGTTACATATTAGTTTTAGGCAGCTCTTGGAGCTCTTAAACCTATGGATTGTCCAAACTTCAACACCTGAACTAGCTTTAAGCACACTTTAGGCATTTTAAAGTTATGCCATTCCAGGGAAGGTTTATCTTTAATCCATGTTACCCAGCTTGTGTTCCATTAACATATAGCATGTCACAGCTGTGCAGGTAAGGGACAGTCAAGGAAGATGTTTAGCCTTAAGGTGTAACTGCTCCAAACTCAAGCTAGAACTAACACTGATCAAAATTTGAGCAGCTCAACATTCAGTGTGTAACAACTCCCTAAAATGGACCTGAAAACCTGCCTATGAACAGAAGCACAACAGGCTGCTACACTACACCAGGACACAGAAGATCTTTGTTCAACCCCCCAGCTCTACCTCAGACTTTTGTGCAACTTGGCCAACTTCATCTCTCCCAGTTCCCCATCTGGCAAGTGGGGATAACATAATCTCTTTTCTATCGCACTTTGTTCAGTTCTTCTATTTAGACTGAGAGTATCTGTCCTAAAGAGCTTGTTCTCAGAACCCAGCATAAACCAGGGTCCCATCTCAGGTGGTGTTCCCGTAACACAAATCATAACGACCATAATGACCACTGAAGTCAACAGAAATACTCCCATTGACTCCAGTATGCTTTGAGTCAGACTCTTAATGAGGTAGGTTTATTTAAAAAGGTTTTTAAAATGAGTGCTCTAAACAATAGATCAAATCTTTCCCTCCTCATTCAAGCAAAACTCCCACTGACTGCAGTGAAAAAGGCAGTAGGATGTGGCTCAAAGCCATAATGTATGAAGCAAAATAAAATAGGTTAATTGATTACTTTGGAATTGGTTCTTAACTTCTAAAAGGTGCTATCAATCATGATAAGAATAAAAACAAAGGCTGAAATGTTTGTACTGGTTATTTTTGTTACAAGCTAGCACAACCAGCCAAGCCATCTCCCCGTATGCAGGAACACTCAGCATGTAATGAGGCAACACTTGTCAGAGGGGTGTTTTTATTTTATTTTATTGTAGCTTTAGATCCAACATTAAAATCAAGTAAAATAGCACATTTCCATTTGTATGTTTCACACAGGTTTGCTAAAATGCAGACTTCAAATAGTATGAATAAAAAGAAAAGTAATGGTGGCTAACTGAGGATTGGCAGCCATTCAAATGCAGTAGCAACGATTATGAGCAAATGAGGCACTCATTCTCAAGTTAAGCTGGTTATGTTAAAACACTAATTACCACTTAAAAATATATAGCCCTCTCCATCTTCATCCCTTTATGAACATTAATTGATGATTAACAGTGAAAGCAAGAACACTATGTAGGAAGTGCAAAGATTGTGAGGAAAATGTTTAGCCGATAAGATAGGCAGGCAAGGTTCTTTGGGTAGATGTGATATCTTTTATTAGACCAACTAAATAGTTGGAAAAAAAGTTCTTGGCAAGCTTTTGGGCATAAACACCCTTCTTCAGGCATTGTGAGACTCTGCTGCTGTTATGAGTTTTCCAAGGTAGAAAAGCTAAAGTAAAGGAGAAGTCTGTGAAGCTGCAAGTCAGTGGAAATTTGGAAGACAAAGGGTAGAGGTAGGAGGGGAAGGGGGGAAGGGAGGGAAAAGTGTGAAGGAATGCAAGCTGTCAGCTTAAGGCAGGTTACCTGGTGTGTCAGATGTCAGGTAAGTTGTAATGTGTCATAAATCCAATATTAAGTCCATGATTTTTTGTGTCCAGTAGATTTATGAAGTGAAGTTCATAGGCTCATCTACGAAAGGTGTTTTGTAAGTTCCCTTTGAGGTTTAGAACTGAAAAATTGGAGAGTGATTGTCTTGTGAGAAGTATGCCCCCGTAGGTAATTGGACATTTTTGTCTTTGACAAATTTTAGCTGTGCATTCATTCTGGTATGCAATTGTTGTTTGGTTTCTCCTACTTATTTTCCATCAGGACATTTGGTGCACTGGATGAGATACATTACATTTCCAGAGGTGCAGGTGTAAGATCCAGGAATGGTGATCATTCTGTTGTGGAGTGTAGTTATTATGGAACTGGTGGAGACTTGTTGGCAGGTTTTACATTTCTTGTCCTGGCATGGTCTGGAACCACTTGGTGTAGTTTGGGTCATAGGAAGTTTTTTTCTGGTGATAAGCTTAGCAAGGTTTGGTGCTTGTTTAAAGGCTAGGGTGGGTGGTTCTGGAAAGATCTCTTTAAGCACTGGGTGCAGCATAAGTTGCATTTGTTTGAGGACTTTCTGTACAGGTTCCCGGGAAGGATGGTATGTCATAACTAATGGTGTGCATTTTGTGGGGATTTTCTGTTTTATACTGTAGCAGTTCCTTGCATGGTATCTCAGTGGCTCATTTCAAAGTGTAATCTATCTCTCTGGAAAAGTGTCCTTGTTGGGTGAAAGGCCTTTTGCAATTTGTGAGGTGATGATCATGGGCAGAGCCAGCCCTAGGGGTGTGTGGGGCCTGGAGCGTATCAGCCTGTGGGGGGAGAGGGGGCGGAGGTGGTGGCGATTGACACTGGTGAAGTGTGTGTGTGTGGGTGGGGGTTGATAAGCAGCAGAGCTGGCAGTGCATGGCAGCAGCAGCGAAGCCATAGGTGGAGAAAAATGTGTGGGGGGGAGCTGGGAGAAAGGGCCAGGGGTGCAGGGATCTGGCAGCAAGATATGGATGCAGGGAGCAGAGGCTAATCCCAGCTGCGGCCCGCCCCTGCCATGTCTGTGCAAAGATCAGGGGCCCACATGCCCCCTCCCCTTTGGCTCCCCAGCAGTATGTCGGCTGTGGAGGAGCCACTGGGCTGCACCAGCTTCAGGATTGGGATTTGCTGTGGCCGCCCCTTCCCCGCACCTGAGGTCGTTGCCTGGTGGCCCCGGCCCCACACCACCTGGTAGGGCCTGGACTGGTTCCAGCCTCGGCTGCATCACGAGGTGGGAGAGGACAGAACCCCCAGGACCTGGCGCCTACCCTGAGTCATCCCCGGGAAGAACCCAGCGCAGCACGGTGGCTCCTCCAGGGACACGGGCAGTCTGCTTCCACCACTGTATGCACCACACTCACAGTGAATTGAGCCCTGCCGGGCTGGGTCATAGGGCAGCTGGAGCCTGGCAGCTCCTCCAGAGCCAGCAGGGCGTTGGGTAGTGAAGCAGGGGGCACATGGGCCCTTGATCTTTGCACAGGATAGGGGTGGGCCACAGTTGAGGTCAGCCGCTGCTCCCTGCACCAGTGCCTCGCTGCCACCGCTGCTTTGAAAGTGACACAGCGGCATGTGCGTCCTGCCACTGGGCAGGCCTGACAGCAAGGCACATAGCACTGCACTGTGCCACATTCAAAGCAGCGGTGCCAATGTGGCGCGGGCACAGGGAGCAGAGGCTGAGCCCAGCTGTAGCCTGTCCCTGCCCTGGGCAAAGATCAGGACAGGGCCCATATGCCTCCCCTTCACTCCCTGGTGCCATGCTGTCTCTGGAGGACCTGGCAGGCTCCGATTGCCCCACGACATGGCCTGGCTGGGGTCTGATTCACTGTGAATGGTGCCTCAGCTGGGCTGGGTTGTGGGGCAATTACTACAGTGCAGGAGGGAGCAGGGCAGGGGTTAATGATTCACCCTGCCCCTACCTCACTCTCCATCTGCCCTTCCTGCACCCTGATTAAAAAGGAACTTATCCTGCCTGCAGCTGGGCCCACTGTGATCCTGGCTGCAAGTGTGCAGGTATCTGAGTGTGTGCATGCCACTCCCCCTGTGGCCGGGCTGCCCTCTGGCTATATTTGCTGCCCTGCATTTGGTGGGGCTGAACCCTGTTAGCCCCACCCCTTCTGCTGCTTATGGGCGGGGCCTATTCAGCACTGACTGTGGGGCCCCCACAAAGTGCAGGGCCTGGGGTGGTTACCTGGATTTGTGCACCCCCAGGGATAGCCCTGATCACAGGTATTCTCAAATTTGGTGGTATCAGAGAGCTTAGCTGTAAATAGTAGCATTTTTGATGTATTTAGGATGATTGCTGGTTCTGTGTAGACAGTGCTGTAGCAAGTTTGGCACCTGAGGCAAAGCCTGCACCAGCAGCCCACCCTTGCCCTGCGCACAAATCTGGGAGGCACATGCTTGCAGCAGCTCAAATAGCACTGGCACAAATTTGTGCTGGGAATTTGTGCCTCAGCACACATGCCTGAACATACACTTTGGTGTGGGGCGAGTTGGGCCACTTCAGGCAAACTGATCCTGCTGAGCTCCTCCAAGATCTGCAGCTAGAGGAAGCTGAAGGCTGGGGACAGCACCTGTGCTGGCTCCAGCAGTATAAAAAGCTGCCCTGGCAAGCAGCTCAAGGCTACTACCAGGGGCTTCTGAGGCCTGACTAATTGACATAGGGGGGGCACTAGCCCCCTATGCCAGCTGGACTGCTGCAACAGCCCTGACCTAGAGTGGCCCCTGAACCTTCTACCTACTGCAGCTGCCTGGCAGTGGGGGCTACTACCTGGCTGTGGCCTGTTGCCACCTGTGACAGCATCCACTCCTTCAACCTGCAGCGCCAGGTCTGCATGCCTACGAGACCTGGACGGGGACTGCATGCCTGCTTGAGCTGTGGCATGGGCACTGTAGCAGAGCCATCTGTACCTCTTGGCCAGCTGTCATTGGGCTGTGGCTGCACTTCGCCTTTGTACGGCATTTCTGTCATGTGTGCCCCAGCCCTACCATCTGGGCAGCTATCACCTGGAAGATATGCTCATTGTGATGGCCCACTTTGAACTGTCAAAGCATGTCCTCCTGACCCCAAATGGTTAGGAGGTCAGCCACCTTGTTTCCAGCTGGGTCCCCAGTGCCAACCTTGGGCAGACTCCTCTGCCTGGGTCCTGCCACTTGCCTCACGAACAGGAATCCTAGTGTTCCCTGGTTAAAAACTGCAAATTCTCTGATAAAATATTCTAAATTCACTCTTTAAAATACTTCAAAATCTATGTTTTTCCATGATTAAAATGAAACGCCATTAGATATAGATATAGATCAGTTGGGCAATGTTTTATTGATATATTTTAAAGTAATTTGGAAGCCTACCAGTGATGCTATCATCATAATAAAATAAATTCTAAATGTCTATATGCTTTGGTGTTTGCTTTTCATAGATTTCATACACATTAGGGCTGGAAGGGACCTTGGAAGATCCTAGAGTCCAGCCCCCTGCCCGAAAGGTAGGAAGTCAGCTGGGGTCATAGGATCCCAGCAAAATAAGCATCCAATTTGCTCTTGAAAGTGCTTGAACCACCTCCGTTGGCAGGCTATTTCAGACCTTGGGGGCTCAGTCAGTAAAGAAATTCTTCCTTATGTCCAGCCTGAAACCATCTTGCAGTAGTTTATAACTGTTCAACCTCATCATCCCTTGGGGCGCTCTGGTGAACAAACGTTCCCTCAGATCCTGGCGGTCACCCCTGATAAACTTATAGGTGGCCACCAGATCACCCCGAGCCTGTGTTTTTCCAGGCTAAAGAGCCCCATAGCTCTCAGCCTGTTGTCGTAAGGTCTGTTTTCCTGACCTCTGATCATGTGCGTAGCTCTTTGTTGGACTCTCTCAAGCTTCTCCATATCCTTTTTGAATTGTGGGGCCCAAAACTGGGTGCAGTACTCCAGCTGCAGCCTCACCAAGGCCGAGTACAAGGGGAGAATGACATCCCAGGATTTGCTTGAGAAACACCTGTGGATGCAAGCCAGTGCTTTGGTCGCTTTACTAGCCGCAGCATCCCATTGCAGGCTCATGTTCATCTTGTGGTTAATGATGACCCCCAAGTCTCTTTCTTCTGTACTGCTAGCCAGCATAGCACTGCCGAGCTTATAAGGATGCTGCAGGTTTTTCCTCCCAAGGTGGAGAACCTTGCATTTTT
>NW_017728950.1:34315391-34320598 GCF_001723895.1 Crocodylus porosus
CTGGGCGTCAGTTGTCAGTTGCCCCATCTGGTTTAGCAGGGGTCCAACGTTGCCCTTGCTTTTCCTCTGGCTCCCCATATATCTGAAAAAGGATTTTTTATTTTCTTTGATACTTGAAGCTAGTTGGAGTTCTTTTTATCAAAGAAAAATCAGAGCTTCCCTGAGCCCTTTGCTAATCAAGATGTGGAGACAGCTGCCCCTGAAGCCACAGCTTCCACCAGCAGGTCCCATTCTGTCTGGCAGGTGAGCATGCAGGGTGTGGATGTGGGGTTTGCAGGAGGAGGCGGGGTTGGGTGTGTGGGGGGTTCTTGGGTGTGTGGGGGGATGGATGTGGGGTATGGGGAGAGGTGGCGGTTGTGGGAGGGCTTGAATGGGGGCTGCCACATGCTTGCCCCCACACCCACCCCTTGTGACACTGGCTGCAGCAGCCACCTGGGCCATAGGGGCCATGGCCTGGCTGCAGGGAAAGTCCCATGGTGGTGTACAACTGCCTCACCCAGGGGTGCGTACATGCCAAATGGACCTGACCCAACCTAACCCAGCTCGCCAAACTAGTGTGCAGCTTTGGACAGGACCGAAATGGCTCCTCACACCAACCATGGCTCTTGTCCAAAGCCACATGCTAATGGTGCAGGCTGTGCCAGGTCAAGTCTGTTCGGCATGTACAGACCCCGTGGATGAGGCAGCACTGTGCTGCCATGGGGCTGTGCCTACAGTGGGGCCATGGCCCCAACAGCTGAGCTGGCTGCCAGCACTGCAGGGGACAGGTGGTGGTGGGGAACAGGCGTGTGGCACCCCCCCACAACCTTCCCCACCCACTCATCCCTGCTTTCTTGGGACATGGGGTATGATCCACCATGGGGTCTGATCCACTGCTGCAGCCTTGCCCCACTTTTATTTGCCCCAGCACAGTAAGGCAGCATGCTGGGCAAAAGGAGCACCATAGAGGTGCTCTGGTTGGATGCAAGAGCATCTCTATGGATGATCCAGCCTCCGATTGCCTCGAGGCATGTTCCTGGACTGTGCCCCGAGCTGCATTTTCCCCCCCCATGGGTTTTTTTCATACCTGGATTTCTAGGTATCAAATTTAGAGCCCACGCTGCAAATATGCAGTGTAGGAAATGTTTTTCCATTCCAGGTGTGCCTCTTGCGGCATCTTAAACTGCTCTGAGAAACTGCAACAGGCACATGCACGCTTGTCTGGATGTGCCTTCCGAGTTGTTTTAGGCTTTCAACATTAGATACATCCAGGTCTGAAGAGCTAATAACACAATCCATTTTATTTCAGCCCCTGTTGTTTGGGTGGCTGTCCTAGTATGACTACTCTGATTTCACACTAACTGTCAATTAAGAGGGCGCTTGTCAGGGGTACAGTCAGGACATAGGAAGTCAGTGCTTAAACCCAAAGAGTCACAATTCAGGAGACTAGGCCTGTGCGAAATTTCAATGAGTGTTTCATTTTGAAGCTGTTTTGTCATTGTCTCGGAGACCGGGGTGACGCCGGCAACTCATCCGCGGCAGGGGACGACGCTTCCAGGGAACCCGCGCGGCTTGTGAGCCGGCTTTTCATACAGCTGCAGCCAACTGGTGATGTCAGTGCCAGACACCAGCCGGCGAAGACAAAAACGGTGGCAGCTGCAGTGGAAGGGGCGGATGGCCTCGGAGTGAGGAATCCATCGTCAGCGGTGGAGGAGCATGGGGTCCAGCAACGTCCAGGGAAGAGCAGGGAGCAGGAATGAGGGGAGCCAGGGAGAGGGAGCCAGCAGCAGCCCCCGGGAGCTGGCGAAGTACGAGAGGTGCCTGAATGGGATGGCGGTGAGGGGGAGCCATCGCAGAGGGCACGCCGGAACCAGGTGAATGCCCAGCTGGGAAGGGTGACGAGGATCCAGAAGGAGGATCGTGATTGGGGTGGGGTCACTGCCGGGAGCATGGGCACCGGGATCTATTTGAGTTAGAGCCCTAGGGATAGGGGCTGGGAGCCAACTCTATACCCAGAGGGGCTCGAACTGCTAGGTCTAAGGAATAGGGACACGGGAAGAAGGTGGATGGGCAAGACGGGGCACGTAACTCCACAGGGTGGCTTAAGAAGGTGGCGTGAGGCTGGGGTGCAGGGGTGGTGGAGCCCCGTGTACATCTGCCGGGTCAGACCCGGGCAGCGCGGGACCCGCTAGGCGACCCCTGCCCATTGACGGTACACCAAGATGTGGCAGGCGAGAACAGGGGCGGCGATGAGGCGAAAGAACAACCGCATTGCTTTGAAGGGTCCTGGGACTGGGCGATGACAGGGAGGCTGTACCCCCAGGAGTGAACAAAGCCCGGTAGGCACAGACATGTTTCAAGCTCAAAACAGCAAAATCAAAATGAAACAAAAGGCTTTGAAACAGCCTCAAAACAAAATGAGGGCACTCAAAACATTTCAAAAGTTTCAACATGTTTCGAGTTTCGAAGCAACCCAGTGGAAGGAGGCAGGGGAGAGCCACGGCTGCGCTCCGAGTGGCTCTGCCAGCTCCACGGAACTCAGCCCAATGGTAGGTGGTAGCAGGAGAGCCAGTGGTGGAGCCACTTGGAGCACAGCCCTGGCCAGTGGCTCTGCCCCGCCTCACATTGGCAGCCTCAATGCCGTGGGATGACAGAGCCGCTCAGACTGCAGACTGACAGTGGGAGGCAGGGGAGAGCCAGGGCTCTGCTCTGCCTCCTGCCACCAGGCTGAGCTCCATGGGGCTGGCGAGCCTCTCAGAGGGCAGCCCGGCAGCGGGAGGCGGGGAGAGTCAGTGCTGCGCTCCAAGTAGCTTCACCAGCCCCATGGAGCTCAACCTGCCCACCCAGCACTGCTGGACTCCTCCCAGGGGCGTGGGGCCCCAGATGTGCGCATGCGATGACAGGAGGCTGTTACTGCTGCCTGGGGTCAGCGGCAGCACCAGTCTTCCTGGCGCTGGCCGTGGGCTGCGCCAAGCTCCAGTCCCAGGCAGCAGCTGCAGCCTCCTGTCATGCGGAGCACAGATCCGGGGGTCCGCATCCCCGATAGGAGTCCAGCACAACCCCACAACCCTCCCAGGGGTGCAGGCCCCCAGATCTGCACACGGGATGACAGGAGGCTGCTGCTGCCAGCAAGTGACACAAGTTTTGCTTGTCAGCACATTGAGGTGCAGTTTCCCAGAAACCCCTGCACCTATCTCCTTGAAACTTGGCAGGCTTCATGCCCTCAGAAGGGGCTACCCATCCCTACTTTTTCATCCAAATCAGGCAAGAAATTACAAAGTTATAGGCACGTTCATGATTCCCCATTATAGCCTATGGGCAAAATGTCGAAATGCGTCAAAACAGCTAGACAGTTTCAATTAAATTAAATGAAACAGTGCTTTGAAATGAAATGAAATGATGAAACAAAACACTGTCCCTTTGAAATGGCAAAACAGAAGTTGAAACAAAATAGTGCTGTTTTGTACAGCTCTACAGGAGACCAGGAACAAAGTCAGAGAAGCCAGGGTCCCAACTGAAGTTAAGGGATCAGGAGATGGAAAGTCAGGCGGCCAAGATCTGTAGGGCACCAGGATAGCATTCACCCTGGGTAGAACCACCCAAAGGAGGTCGGGGGGTCCAGACCAGAGTCACTACCCAGGGGGTCCAGAGCTGGAAGCTATAGCTATACCAGGACACATGCAATCACCAAGCTAACCTGCAAGCCAGGAGCGGGCTGACAGAGAACGTTGGGTCTGGATTGGACCCTGGAGCACAAGGGGTTAAGGATCCAGCGAGGCAGTTTGGCACCTAGAACCAGGAGTCAGTAGCAGGAGCCAGCAACAAGGATGTAGCCAGGAAGTAAAACGAAGGGAACAGAAAACCAGGAACAAACAAGAAGGTCCCAGAGACTGGGTAACTGGGAATCACAGAAAGGAACTAAAGCTAGGAAAAAAGACATCTATGCCATACCACTGGGCTCTGAAAGGGCTGCTGCTTATAAGCAGGCAGCCACATCTATGCAGGCAACTTGTGCCAGCCAGGTGTAATTAGGTCACTGGCAGCCAGGGCCACCTGGGTAACCAAGGCCAGGTGGGGTAACAGCCTGCCTGATGCTTGGGCTCCTGAGAGCACTAACCTGGGGCCTTAGAATCTGATTTCAAATGTTATTTAAGCATGTAAGTGACATCACACACACAAGCAGTCTCAGTGAGGTCAGGAGTGTTACTCACCTGCTGAAAGTTACACGTGCTTAGGAATGCACAACTCTAGAACTCTTGGTTCAGAGATAATACCTTTTACTAGACCAACTAAGAAATAGCAAAAAAATATTTTTTCTGCAAGCTTTTGGGCACACACACCCTTCCTCAGGCTCAGGGAAAATTAAAGATGGTAAAAGTCTCCATAGGTAGAAAATAAACTTCATTTTGCACAGAGGAAGCTGAAGGTGGATGTCCGTTCCTTTGGGTCCACCAGAGTTTCTTTGTGAGAGTTGCTTGCAGATAAGGCAGGATTCATTCCCTGGTGATGTCAGGTGGCAGAAAGGCAGGGAGGTGTTGAAATCTTTCTTTGTTGTTCAGGAGTGACATTTATAATTCCAAATTAAGTTTATTTTCTACCTATGGGGATTTTTCCCATCTTTAATTTTCCCAGAGCCTGAGGAAGAGCGCGTGTACCTGAAAGCTTGCAGGAAAAAAAAAATTGTGATTTCTTAGTTGGTCTAATAAAAGGTATCATCATATCATCTCTGAACCAAGAGTTCTAGAGTTTTGTATTCCTCTTGGCAAGACGTTTTCATCTTTTTGCATTAATAATACTCTGTGTGATATTATGTACACTGCCCATGGCTACATAATGAATTAAAACAAGAGAGAAGACAGATTTTATTCTACTGTACTACAGCTCCCCTCTTGAACTCACTGCAGAGGCAAAAGGACAGTTATAGTTTAAAGAAAAACTAAGGATAGCAATCATTGGAGAAATTATTCATAGTTTCATAGTTGGTAGGGTCGGAAGGGACCTGAGCAGATCATCAAGTCTGACCCCCTGCCATGGCAGGAAAAAGTATTGGGGTCAAATGACCCCAGCAAGGTGATTGTCTAGCCTTGTCTTAAAGGCCCCCAGGGTAGGACTCAGCACCACTTCTCTTGGAAGCTGGTTCCAGACCCTAGCCGCCCTGACAGTGAAGTAGCGCCTCCTGATATCTAGTCTGAATCTGCCCTCTGCCAGCTTGTGACCCTTATTTCTAG
>NW_017728950.1:34321033-34322597 GCF_001723895.1 Crocodylus porosus
CCCCCCACATCTTAGTGTCATTAGCAAATTTGAACAGGGTGCTTTTTACCCCCTCGTCCAAGTCGCTGATGAAGATGTTGAACAGTGGGGGCCAAGGACCGAGCCCTGTGGAACCCCACTGCTCACATATTATATTGCATCATTGTGAAATGCAAACTATTTGAGGGAAAATAGGTGATAGATCTAATTGTACCTACAATGTAACATTTTATTTATAGTCCCAAATATACTATTGTGACTATAAAAGGGGGAAGACAGAGGGAAGAGTTGTTTGTTTTTGCTACAAAAACACACAGATGTATGAACTGAGAAATAATCATTAGATTATATAGAATTACTGGAATAAAAATAATTCAGCAATTAAAATAAAAACAGATATGACTTCTGCAATGAAAGAGTTTGAGTTGCTGGCAGAGGGGTAGAAGAGCTCTTTAAAATCTTATGGTCACATTCTGCTCAGTTAATTGATGGAACTGAATGTAGTTACAGTGTAGGATTATAAGCAGAATTTGTTCTTCCATGTCTCCTCAAATAAATCATTGTTTTTCTTGTTTTTTTTAGCAGAATGTGTTCCAAAGAAGAAAGGTTTTATTGTATTATATATCAAATATGTATTAAAATGTTACCAAAATTAATAATTGTCAGGTCACCTCACCACACTCACAAAATTGCAACCACTTAAAAGATGTCATGACATTATTATTAGAAATCACTGAAGCAATAAGTCATCAGCTGAACCATTAAAAGTGAACCAAGTTCACTGGACTGAATTAAAATTCATTAAGCCTACTTACAGCTTCATGCAACCTCTTAAGGTCTTTTATTATTTTAACCATCTAGCTCTTCTGGTGGCTGTGCTAGAATCCTCCATATTTCTGCTCTGCCTCAGCAGAAAGTAAGTATTCATAGAATCATAGAAGTAGGGTTGGGACCTTGTAGATCTTCAAGTCCAACCCCCTGCCAGGGCAGGAGAAAAAAAAACTGGGCTCAGATGACTCCCACCAAGTAGGCATCAAGCCTCTTCTTAAAGACCCCCAGGGTAGGAGCCCTTGGAAGCTGGTTCCAGATCCTAGCTGACCTAACGGTGAAGTAGTTCTTATGGATGTCTAATCTAAACCTCCTCTCCAACAACTTGTGGCCGTTATTCCTTTTTATGCCAGGTGGTGCTAGGGGAAACAAGGTCTCTCTCAAACCCTTCTGGTCCCCCCTAGTGAGTTTATAGATGGTCACCAGGCCCCCCCTCAGCCTTCTCTTGTGAAGGCTGAACAGGTTCAGGTCCCGCATTCTCTCATTGTAGGGTCTGCCCTGCTGCCCCCTGATCATGCGAGTGACCCTCCTCTGGACCCTCTCAGTGTTGTCCACATCCCTCCTGAAGTGGGGCGTACAGAACTAGATGCAGTACTCCAGCTGTGGCCTGACCAGTGTTGCATACAAGGGGAAGATCATGTCCTTGGCCCTACTTGAGATGCACCTGTGGATGCACAATGAGGTCTGGTTAACCCTGCCAACCTCCCATTGTCAGCCCATGTTCATCTTGGAGTCAATAATGACTCCAAGATCCCTT
>NW_017728950.1:34323157-34324728 GCF_001723895.1 Crocodylus porosus
CTCGAGTCCATCTTGCATCACGGTGGGGAAGTCCCAGTCCCTGCACAAGAAAACGGAGGTGAAGAATTGGTTAAAGAGGTCTGCTTTCTCCTCTGGCGCAACCACCAGATTGCCCAGAGGATCTTGCAGGGGCCCCACGTTTCCTGGTGCCTTCTTCATCCTCCCTATATATTTGAAAAAGGACTTTTTATTATCTTTGATTTTGAATGCTAGTCCTAGCTCTATGTCCGCCTTAGCTTTCCTGACAGCCCCCCTACAGGCCCGAGCAGAGGAGGTATACTCCTCTTTGGTGATAGCACCCCCCTTCCACCAGGTGTATGCCAATTTTTTGGCAATCAGACATTCCCAGATGCCCTTGGTGAGCCAGGGGGGCTTATGGGCACTCTTGCCCCCCTTGCTTCTTGTTGGGATGGTCACCCCTTGGGCCCTGAGTATCGTCTCCTTAACGAACGACCACTCATCTTGGGCACTGAGTTCCCCTGCTCTCGAGAACCCCAGCGCCTCTCCCACTGTTTTCAACTTGTTGAAGTTGGCCCTCTTGAAGTCCAGGGCTACCACCTTGCTGCAGGCCCTTGACACCCTGCACTGGATGGTGAATTCCACCAAGTGATGATCGCCATAACCCAGGTGGTCAAGGACCTGGAGGCCCCTTACCAGGTTGTCACGTGTGGCCGGGACCAGGTCCAATGGGGCATTTCGTCTGGTGGGAGTGTGCACCTCCTGAATTAAGTGGATGTCCTGTATCTTGGCCAGGAACCTCCTGGAACGGTCTGATCTGGCTCACTGTTCCTCCCAGCAGAAGTCTGGGTAATTTAAATTACCCATGACGACTACATCCGTTGCCTTAAGTGCCTCTGCAAGCTGACCTGAAAATTCCTGGTTCAGCTCCTCCCCTTGGCTGGGGGGTCTGTAGTAGACCCCCACCGTTAAATCCCTCTCCCCACGGCCCCCTTGTCTCTTGACCCAGAGCACTTCAGCTTGCCCCTCCTCTGCCCCATTCTACTGGTACTTATTCTGAAAACCAAAATTCCTTTCAATGACACACAGCTACATGTTGTACTTTCAGTGTTAAGTCCTGCAAGCTACTGACATGGAGAAATATAGAATATTGAAACTTAGAAAATGAAAACCTTTATCCCTGTTAATGAAAAAAACTCCAGGTCCTCTCTTTCTCAAATGCCACTGGGTTGCTGTGAGGCCATGCTCAAGTCACTTAGTCTAATGCTAACCAAAGTGACCTCTGGGGTGTCTAACCTAAGGCCTGATTTTGTGAAATGGTGAGCCCTTACATCTCCGGTTGACTTTAGTCAGGGTGCATACCAATTGTTCAACATCCAGGCTGTGAAGACATCATGTGTCAGGCCTCAGCTGGAGTACTGTGTCCAGTTCTGTACGCCCCACTTCAGGAGGGATGTGGACAGCATTGAGAGGGTCCAGAGGAGGGCCACCCACATGATCCGGGGACAACAGGGCAGACCCTACAATGAGAGACTGCGGGACCTGAACCTGTTCAGCCTTCACAAGAGAAGGCTGAGGGGGGACCTGGTGACCGTCTATAAACTCACTAGGGG
>NW_017728950.1:34324923-34354810 GCF_001723895.1 Crocodylus porosus
TGGGATCATTTGAGCCCAGTTTTTTCTCCTGGCCTGGCAGGGGGTTGGACGTGAAGATCTACAAGGTCCCTTCCGACCTTACTTCTATGATTATGATTCTATGATTCTATGTGGCCCCCAAGGTACCCGACAGGTCCAAACATCTTACAGTACGGGAGTAATAGCACTAATAGTTTGCCACTCCTCGGCTGCCAATTTTCCAGACTTATAGAGAGCCCTGTGAGTCAAACAGCCTCGGATGTGTGGGGCTGGTCAGAGGCAGAATGGGGCGGGGCAGGGTCCAATAACAGTGTGTGGCTGGGTGGAGGTCATGTGGGGCTTATTCCTGGCTTGCCGGACTGATCTGGCATGTGGAACAAAAGGCTGGGCAGAGCACCGCTGCTGTATGGTATTTCTTGTAAACTCAAGAGTTGAATTTTGGCAAAGATGTTCATGCACACTGACCCCACCTTTGCTACACTGTTACTAATCTGTATTTGCAGTAGGCCAAAAAAAGGCCTTGATCAAGGATTAGTGTACTAAATACTGTGCAAATACCTATGGTCCCTGCCCCAAAGAGCTCATGGTCATAATATAAGGTATCCAGTAGTGGGTGGATACATCAGTATGGAGAGAACACAGGGTAACAGTGGAATGCTTACATTCCTCTGGCCCTGGCACATTAAGGTCCATTAGCTGTAGTTATCACAGCTCTTATTGTCAATCTATAGACATGATCACAAGCAGCAGCATTACAGTTGCATCTGGAGGCCATAGCTGAGATCAGGACCCCACTGTGCTAGGCACTGTACATACAACTTGTGAGAGTATAATCTAAACTAGTGATTCCCCATCAGGGTGCTATGATACCTTGGGAATGTTGTTAGATCCTTTCAAAGGTACTGTAGGGTGCCATGCAAGGTTAGCACTGTTAGGTGTGCAAACAGATTCACAAGATAAAGCCATAAATTTCAAATAGGAACCCATAGTGGGTAAAACATCCTAACCGGTTGTGTGCTTTCTTAGTTCTTTGCAACAGAGGAATTGTTCTATTAAGTTTCTGTAGTCAGAAAAAGAGTGAAAATTAAGAGCTGGCATTTTCTGAGGGGTGTACTGAGCCTGAAAAGGTTGGGAGGGCACTGCTCTAAGCAGACTGAGTTCAGATGAAGGAAATATCACCTCCCCATTGTATAGCTGTGGAGCAGAGGCATGGAGAGGTTAAATGGCTTGCCAGAATTTGAGCCAAGATTTCCTGAATCTCCATCCCAGGGGGCCATTTGAATGCAACTGTCAGCACATCTACACAAGATGTTTCATTAGCTCTACAGTAAAGTCTCTGCATCTATGTATGTGGCCCTATTAGGTCACAGTAACCTAATAAAATCTGCCGTGGTATTGTACTTGTAAGTACAAGCACTATTACTATAAGTACTACAAGACTAAATACAAGTACTATCCTTTGGCAGAGTTATTCACTGCACAGCAACATGTGTAGATGCTGATGGGGTTGGCTGGAGTTCAAGGGTGTGTTAGTGTGGGGACTGCTTGCTGGCTAGTCCTACATTGAAGCATTCTTGTACCCCAGCCAGCCCCTCCACAACATGTTGGGTTGGAGCTGGGTCAGAGCAGTCCCAGGCTGCCACGTTGACCCCCCAGATCTCCTGACAGCCGGGGCTGCTCCAACCTGGCTCAATGTGCTGTAAACATGGCACCTGAGAGCAATAAACTCTAAAATTTGGCCCATTATTTTCTGTATTTGACTAATGCTGTTGTGTGTGTGTATTTGTAATATAAAAAATACTGGCAAATGACAAAGCTGTGGAATCAGCCATCCTTTCATATTCTTATCAACTTTGTAATTAACATGTATCCATGGGGACTGCCTTATGTTAGTTAGGCAAGGTCTTATTTGAAGAAGAATCCTTTGTATCTATTAAAGCAGCTGTTTGTGTATCTGCATAACTTGGTAAATCAATTACTCATTTCATTAAATAAGATGCCTTTTTGCTGTGCTAATCAGAAGCATGTTGATCAGAATTTTTAACACATACACTTTCAAACAAGCTTTGCCATCATAAATAGGATGCACTGTATAAAAAAAAATAGAAAGGAGTTCCATCAACATAATGAATGCTTCTTCGGGGAGAGCTGACACTGGTGAGACAGCCATCTTTGGTGAACTTTTCTGAAGGTTCATGCTGGCTAAACATAGTTTTTATTGGCTACATAATTTTTAACGTGAAAAAGAATAAACATTTTACCTGTGGCCATCAGTAGTGTAAGAGTGATATATCGTGTAGCTGTTATGGTCCAGAAATTATGCGAGACGCAAGGATTTCTTAGGGTGGTATCCTTTTGCCAGGAAGACGTGACAAAGAATATATGGTATTCAAGAGCTTTTCTAACTTTATCCCAACTACACAGCTGGTCCAATAAAAGATATCATCCTAAGAAATCCTTGCCTCTCAGATTTGCACAGCTAATTCATTAGTATTATTTCATAGATAGGAAAATACACTTCCTAGACTGTCTACTTAGTACCAGGCCCAGGCTTACTTTGCTTTCCCCTCTGACAGAAGCAAAACAATCCACTTAAATGCACACAAAGGCAAGTCACACAAAGAACATGTATAACCATAGCAAAGGATGGGGTATAGGGAATCAGACGTTATTTACTCATGAGTGCACACTATAATTAAAAGTATTTTGAAAATGGGTACATGTAGTTAGGCTTCTTAATCTACCTAAACTAGTGTATAATACACTAGTGTATAGTACAATTATATGGTATATATTTCCAAAGTGCTGAGCATCCACCTACTTCTGTTGACTTACGCCAGAAATTTCTATGGCTATTTCCACATTCCTTTTCCAGTGCTCCCAGGGGTGTTGCTGTCAAGCATAGCCAGTAAAAATGGTGTATGTGTGTAAAGGGATGAAATCTGTAAAATTTATTGTGGGGTAAAAGGAGGTGGAGATTTATTGCATGCAAGCTGTTCTGTGGCAACTCTGCATATGAACAGTCTTCCTTTAGGTAAGTGGAAACTGAACCACAGCAGCCTAGCCCTCAGTGAAAGAGGGTTAGCTTCCATACTGGCTGTTATTTTGGGGCAGCTGATGGGCAACAAAGCCTGGCCCCTTTTGCATCACTTTTTTCTTATGTTCATTTCCTTTAATATACATACAATTAAGTTAAAATTCTCTACTTATTCAGATGATATCAGAAATTGTCTGTCTGATGTGTCATTGTTAGTTCAAACTGGATTGCGGGGTTGTTATAAACAGAGAAAACCTTTCATTCTGCATAGCAGTTTCTTCAGGCACACATTGTGATCCTGATGCTTTTACTGTAAATTGCTTCTAAGGCTGGAAAACACACAGCCGCAGGGTGTCTAGGAGTAAGGTACTAACGTTTCTGTGGTCACTGCTGGAAAGAGCCTGTAGGACACATGGATAAAATTGCTACTCTTTCCTTAGGGTAGAGATACAGGACAGTCCTTAGCACCATGCAGCACACAGAGTGAGACCCAAGTGTTAAATCTCCAGGCTTTCCAATGTTTGTGCTTTGGCGCAAACTCCAATGTTGCTCTTACTCGTTGACAGAGGCAGATTCGTCCAAACTTCCAACAACAGATTTTTGCCTGTGTAACAGACTGCCGATGTGGGCTCACCAGATCGGCTGAGATACTTACCCTGGGCTAGAAACAGTGCCAGTGAACTCTGAGAGACCCCAAGGGTGGAGCAGGGGAGCCCTGCCCTGTGGAGAAGGAGAAGCCAGTCAAAAGAAGGGGTTTTCAATCCCCTTGTTTGCATGGAAATGGGATGGCCGGGGTTGGAGGCCTGCCGCCGTGAACCCTGGTTGGCCAGTTTGCAAGCCAGGGAGGGACTGCCGGAGGGGATAAAAGCAGCAGCCAAACTGGCATGTGGGAGCTGCTGACAGCAACTCCAGGGAATGATGCAGGAGGGCCAAGAAGAGCTGGGGTGAGCTGACCCAGCAGAGGGAGCAGAGAGACCCCTCTGAAGAGCCTCAAAGGCCCTGGGAGAAGAAGGCAGAGGCAGTGGGCCGTGCCTCCAGCCCTGCAGCAGAGAGGGAGCCGCGGCCAGGGCTTGGGGCAGAGAGCTGGTGCTCCAAGGCCCCATCACAGTGTGCTGGACGTGCTGGGTGTCCCGGAGGCTAGGGGTCGCAGTCGGCCCCCCACTCCACTGTGGAGAGGCAGCAGCAGCCAGGAGCACAAGCGGCATCCTTATGTGGAGCAGGGAGCTGGGCCAGTGAGTTGAGGAAACCCCTCACCTTCCCTGGGGAAGGGGGACTGCAACAGGCAAGGCACTGGGATCCTGAGGAGCAGCAGTGCCAGGACTAGGGTCCCTGGGAGCTCAGGGCACAGGCCGGTGCTCTGAGTGGGACTGGCAAGCCATGAGGCATGTGGGGTGCCCGGCCAGTCATCTGGAGCAGGGGTTTAGAGCAATGACCCCAGGGAGCTGCCTGCGCTGCTGACCCTCTGCCACTGACTGCCCCAGAGGGGACTCAGTCCTGTCCCTTATTCTGCATCTGACTGTCATTGGATGGAGTCCCTGAGCTTTGTGCTTGGGTCATGCTGATTGCTGAAGGAGCCTGTTCTGTTGGTTGTTGCTTGCCTTTTATCATTGCCACAGAGGGTCACCCTTCAGCCTCTTTGGGGGTTGGGGTTTGATACAATTTGATTGCTGCAGGCCAGAAGAACTTAACCTGTTGCAGTCTGTCACTTATTGGGAAGCCTGCTGGAGCTGCTAGGACTGACCACCTTGCTTCCCTGTGGTAGCACCGCGGCAGTGGCTGAAAGCTGCCAGTCACCCTACCTGTGGTTCTGGAGTCAAAGGTTGACTAATGCATTCTGGTTTGTTTTGTGATTCTGGTTATGCCATTTAAATTGACTTGTAAATAACCTTTCCTATTATTCTTGTTTTGTAAATAAAGCATAAATAGTTAAATCAGTTAAGTGTTAGACCTTCTTGGGACCACGGGCTGCTCTGTGGGGAGCAGGGGCTGGCTGGAAAGTAAATTGGTGCTGGTCAGAAGCCCTGCCTCACCACACCATTCCAGATATTGGGCAGGGGTGGCAACTATTGGGCTGCCACCTGGGTCACACCTGATTATCTGATTTCTTTATTTTTTAAAGTGAAGTTAATGAAGGTCCTGATGGGCACCTGAGTGACTAAAGCATTTGTCTTTACTCACACAGGAGGTGTAGCATGACTTTTCCTTGTTTCCTAACAAACCATTAGACTGTGGTGTTTAAACTGTGAGCACACAACAGGTTACAATGTTTTACCCACTGTGGGTTCCTATTTGAAATTTCCGGGGTTATCTTGTGAATCTGTTTGCACACCTAACAGTGCTAACCTTGCATGGCAACCTGCAGTACCTTTGAAAGGATCTTACAGCACTCCCAAGGTATCATAGCACCCTGGTGGGGAATCACTGGCTTAGATTATACTCACTAGATTAAGATGTGATGAGCGAGAATTCTGTCTCCAACATCTTTCAAAAGGATCTAAGTCAGTACCAGCTGTAGGGATGTTTTGTGATGTGGGCTTGTGCATAAAGGAAGTAGACTAGAAGTGTGCATAATGAAGACAAACTCTTTGCATCGTGGTTCGGACACAAGAAATCTCCAAAGGAAACTTTTCTGCACGTGTCTAAGAAGTCATCTATAAGTAAAGGATGCCTGTCTCAAGTGTTCTCTTATTTAGAAGATGCTAGGATTAAGAGTTTAGCAAAACTTAAATTGGGTCTAGGCCAGTCATCCACTGCAAGAATGTCAGCATGACACAAAACAATTGTTAGAAAAGCTGATCCCCAGAAATATATGCTGGATCTGTTTCACTCATTGGATCCTAGCTAAATTAGCAACTAAACTACATCCACTGTCATGTTAAGTCTGCCCCATAGAACAAATGTTCCATTTCACTTCGGGGCATTCACAATATTCATAGAATCATAGAAAATGAGGGTTGAAAGGGACCTCAGGAGGTCATTTAATCCAACACCCTGCTCAAAGCAGGACCATCCCCAGCCAAGGCCTTATCTAGCCAGGTCTTAAAAGCCTCCAAGGATGGAGATTCCACCACTTCTCTGGGTAACCTGTTCCAAGGCTTCCACCCTCACCCTCCTGGTGAGGACGTGTTTCTTAATATCTAACCTAAACTTGCCTTGCTACAGCTTGAGAACATGGCTCTTTGTTCTGTTATCTGCCACTGAGAACAGTCCAGCTCCATCCTCTTTGGAACCCCACTTCAGGGAGTTGAAGACTACTATTAAATCCCCTCTCAGTCTTCTCTTCTCTAGGCTTAAAACACCCAGTTCCCTCAGCCTCTCCTCAGAAGTCATGTGTACCAGCCTCCTAACCATTTTTGTTGTTCTTTGCTGGATTCTTTCATATTTGTCACCTCCTTTCTGTAGTTGGGGAGGGGGCAAAACTATATACCGCACTCCAGATGTGGCCTCACCAGTGCTAAATAGAGGGGAATAATCACTTCCCTTGATCTGCTGGCAACACTCTTATTAATGCAGCCCAGTATGGCTTCAGCCTTCTTAGCAACAAGGGTGCACTGTTGGCTCATATTCAGCTTATTGTCCACTGTAACCCTCAGGCCCTTGTCTGCAGAGCTACTACTTAGCCAGTCAGCCCCTAGCCTGTACCAGCGCATGGAATTGTTCCATCCTAAGTACGGGACTTTGAACTTGTCCTTATTGAACCTCATGCAGTTGCTTTTTGGTCCAATCCTCCAATTTTTCTTCATCTCTCTGAATCTTAGCCCTACTCTTCAATATATCTACCACTCCCCCCAGCTTGGTGTCATCTGCAGATTTGCTGGGGGTGCACTGTACTTCCAGGTCACTGATGAAGATATTGAACAAAACCAGCCCCAGGGCCAACCTCTGCAGTATACCACTTGATACTAGTCTGCCAATCAGACAATGATCACTATCCTTTGAGCCCAAGGATCCAGCCAGTTTTCTATCCACCTTACAGTTCATTCATCCAACCTGTACTTCCTTAGCTTGCTTGCAAGTCTGTTGTGGGAGGCCATATCAAAAGCCTTGCTAAAGTCAAGGTATATCATGTCAGCTGTTCTCCCCACATCCATAGACCCAGTCATCACATCATTGAAGGCAGTCAGGTTGCTCAGACATGACTTGCACTTATTGAATCCATGCTGACTGTTCTTAATCACCTTCTTCTCCTTCAAGTGCTTCTAAATGGATCCCTTGAGGACCTGCACTATGATTTTTCCAGGAACTGAAGTGAGGCTGACTGGTCCTATAGTTTCCTGGATCCTCCTTCCCTTTCTTAAAGATGGGTACTATATTTGCCCTTTTCCAATCATCTGGTACCTCTCCCAATTGCCACAAGTTTTCAGAGCTAATGGCCAATGACTCAGCAAACACATTGGCCAGCTCCTCCAGCACCAACATATCCCATATATTCTGAGGATACAGGCCCATGAGGATCTAGACCAAGGGAGTCAAACATATGGCCTCTGAAACTCCTCTATCAAGCCTACTGGACTACCAGTGAGTCACCAGAAGTTTGGGGCTATGGCTGGTAGGAGCGTCTTACTGGAGAATCCAGGAGCTAAAGATATGGCAATCAGCAGCAGAAGAATGACCAAAGGTTGATACAACCCTTGTCACCCTTCAGCTGCTTTGTCTATCTCCACTACTGAAGCCTTACATCTTTGGTTGTTGGCCCTGACACTGCACATGCTGGAGCTGCAACTGCCACCCTGTGCCCTGTGCTCCATGACCCATGCTAGAGCTACTGTCATGGCACTGGGTATGCTACAACAGTAGCAGGTCCAGCTCCAGCTCCAGGACAGAGCATGCAGTGGGAGCTAGAGCTGTGCCATGTGCTCCATGCTGCAGCTGGAGCTGATACTGCCTCTATTGCATGCTCCAGGTCAGAGCTGGAGCGCCTGCTTCTGCGTGCTCTGAGTTGGGTCTGGCCCACAAGGAACCTCACTGTCTGGATCTTGCCTGGGATGCAAGGCGAGTTTGATCTAGACAATAAACTGCAAGTTGAAATGCAGGTAGCTTTTTAGTGCAGTCTATACCTACAGGAAGGTGGCTTTGGACCAATGAGTACCACAATGGCTTTCCATGAAAAACTCATTCTTCTCTGAAGTACTTTAAAGGAGACAGCAGAGTAAAGGAATTTTGCTCTGTGCACCTGGTGTATAGCATTAGAGTGGTTGCGTGTGCTGGCACAGCTTGTCCATTTCTATTGCCGTTTATGCAGGGCACTGGACAGTCAGAATAGGCAAGAAAGGGAAAGGAAACATTCAGTAACTTAAAGGCTGAAAAGATTTACATAGATTCAGGGTGTCCAGAAAGACTGGGCTCTGACTGAGGCCTTTGATTAGCTACTTAGAGTTATATTTTATTTATCATGGTCAGGAAAAGTATTGAGGATTATGTGAACTCTGGAGCCTAGAATCTGACTAAACTAGAAAGGAATGCATCGATGTGTAGGTATTAGCAGTTGTATTATGAACCTTCTGAGGTGCACATGTTTTGTGTGTCTGTGTTGTGCATGTGCTTACATATATTTCAATAAGAGAGGCAGATGTTCAGCCCATCCCTCCCTGCAGTTTAAAATCTGCTGTGACAGATCCTGAATTGCAGTCTCCAGTCCCTGAAACTAAAGCCAACATAAAGGCTTTTCCCTGTTTCATTCCAGGAGACCATCTTGCACATTCCTCTGAGGGGGTTACCTTCTATATCAGTAACAAAATTCCCTGCTTCAATTTCTTTCAGGCTTTCCCACCTTCTCCAGACATAGGATAGGCACACACCTGACAGTTTTTCAAAAGCTATAAACAGAAACATTTGGGGAGAAAAAAATGCAGCAACATCTGTGAGCTTTTCTGAAATATGCTGGAGTTGGTTAATATTTGTAGGAGTGGAGTGAAAGAAATACTTTTCTTTAAATAAAGACTCTTCTTCCTATATAAGAATGATTGGCATAAGCTTATTAAATAAATATTCCAAAGACCAACTGTCCACTGGTGATATAAATTCTCTCAAAGAGAAGCACTCTCTTTCATTATCACCCTAATATACCCCTTTACCACATACATAGCCCTTTGAAAGAGGGAATGCCCCTGAAACTTTACTGTTACTGACTTTCTAGTTTCAATCAAGGGAAGTATGACTTCTTTTATACTACTGATCTTAGCCTGCATGTGAACGTCGCCACAAATGCTTAAGCAAATGCACCTTTGCTTCCAGCAAAAGGCAGCAAGTGACATGTGGAGACCACACCAGCCAGGGCATTCAAAGGATGTCTTCTGGGATTTAATTTGGGAGATCGTTCTGCAGAAGATGAAAGGGCTGTTTGTGGTTTAATGTAGTTATTACTCAATACACTTCAACTGCACTGCCAGCTTATTATCCTGCTAAACCGAAAAGCATTATGGGGGAGAAGGAGGTGGTTTCTAGGCCCTCATAAATTAATCAAGGCCCTTGCTGATGGACATGAAGTTGGAACAGTTCAAATACAGGAGATGGGGAGGGAGCAAAGTAGAACTTGGGTAGAAATATTCAGTATTTAAAATGTTACATGTTGTGGAAGTGTGATCAGCAGGGATCCAGGTTTTCCATTTCCAACAGAAAAATGGAGAAAAACACAGATTTCCCCTGTTACCTGAAAAAAACGTGAATATTGCATTTTAACAGAGAAACCCACAGATTTTTCAATTTTGCAAAGAGATCTCTGCAGGTTGGCAGAGTCCTAGCCTGCAAGGGGCTGGGAGGGAGTGGGAGGAGGGTGGTCAGGCAGGGGGCACCATGTGTGGGGAGGGGCAGCTGTGGTGGGTAGTGAGGGGCCTTTCATTTGAATCATGCATTTGGGGGGGTTTATCAGAATTTGCAATTTTTTCTTATCATAGAGAGTTTGCAATTTTTTTAATCAGGGAAAACCAGGATCCCTGGTGATCAGACAAACCACAAACCTCTAATGAGACATACAATTATGTTAACAGTGCAGCAGTTATGTCTAATCATTTGGATTTTGCGGCTGAAATGTGAGTCTCTCCATTCAGCTGTCAAGTTGTTTTCATTATATTTACACTCTCATGCTTCTAAGGCAAGTTGCATTATTGATAACACTCTGCTCTGCTATTTACTTATGAATGGACAACATTCTGTTTTCCATTTCTGCACAGAACTGCCAGAGGTTTAACATGCTGAGCCATTACCCTGACTTAAAAGACAGCTGGGTAATGAAAATTCTTAAGGTCATATTTATTCCAACTGCAAACGTGATCCAGGCTGTACATAGTTTTGAAAGTTTTTACAGGTGTTAAAAAAACATGTATTTGCTTTTTGTTTTGGTATTAAGGTACAGCTTTTCTGTAAGATGGAGGTGGTGGATAATGGTGTTTCTCTCTTTCTAGAAATCCATGTTATTAGTGCTAAGGAGTTAAAGGAAATTTGCATCAGTGGAACTTTATTTGACAAGGAAGGCAAATGATCCAATGGAGAGTAGGGACAATTCCTAGGTTGTATTCCTGGCTTTGTTACCCTACCTCACTCAGCAAGTTGATATGTTTCTTGGCCTTCCTATTCCTTGTAACACAGGGTAAATCCTACTTTTTCAGAAAGTACTTTAGTATCTATTGATGTTTCATTTGTAGTTAATAATTATTTATTAATTATGGGGAAGAAACCAAGATGCAGTGCAGAAGAGGGCTAGGAGTGCAAGAAATTTAAGACCTTGGATCTGAACGTTGTTTTCATTTGATTGCATATGCTTTGCTCAAAATTGAACTTTTTACTGATAAGTGAACCCAGTAATTGTCAACCTTTTTAAACTGAAGGCAACCCTTGTTAGTTTTGGGATACCTCTGTGAAAATTCCAGCCCTTATGTTTCACTCATTTTTTACTACAAAAAAATAACGGAGCAATTCTTTGGTAGCAAAATACCCAAAAAGCCCATCACAGATCAGAAGGCTTTTGACACTATGGATTCCTGTTCAAAATCTCTGGCTCTATCTTGTGAATCATGGGCAGGTACTTGTAAGCCTAATGGTGCTAACAGTGGCAACGTGTAGGGCAGAGGCAGGCAATTATTTTGAGTGGAGGGCCGCTTACTGAGTTTTGGCAAGCCATTGAGGGTCGCATGACAGGCAGCCAGGGGCTGATAAAAATTAACTTTCTAAATTTGTAGGGGCCCCACAGAACAGATAGAATGGCCTGGTGGGCAGCATCTGGCCCACAGGCTACATTTTGCCCACCCCTGGTGTAGGGTGTGCATGTGCACCCCGAGTGCTGGTGCACTCCCTGTCAGGCCATGCTCCCCACTTAGGCAACAGGCAGGGGAGCAGGTGGGAGCACCGGTGCCCCCACTGCAAGCACCATCCAGGGAGTGGGAGCACCAGATGAAGCAGCCCAAGAAGTGAAGTGGAAGAAGCAGAAGCAGTGCTCCTGCAGCCACTTTCAGATGAGTTCAATTGGCCCCAGGGGGGACCACCCCCTCAGTTGCTGACTGGTTGCTGGGCGGGCACGTACCCCTCCTGACTAAGGTGGCACCCATCACCCATGGGTGCTAATGTTGTGTGACACCCTGAAAAAGAACTCCTGGCACCTCAGGATGCTGCAATACCCTGGTTGAGAATCACTGGGTGAACCTTAATATTTCAACATAAAAAGTATGAGTTGTAGGCCACCTACAGACCTTAATACTGCGGTGTAGGAGACCTGTATTTACTTTGGAGAATAGCAGAGGTTCTGAGAGTTTTGAGGCTCTCCATTATAATGTTCAACCATTTTGGGAAGGGATTATTCTACAGTGCCAAGAAGTCATGCCTCTTTTGAATCAATGGTTCCACAAGTGAACCTACTCATTCCTTCTCAGGTTACTGGTATGAAAAAGGAATCTTGAGAGCAGGAAAATGAGAGTGAAAGTGGGTGGGAAGGTGATTCTCAAAACTCTGCGGTTAGCAGTGAACTCCATGGAAATGATGGATGAGCTTGTTGAGATTGTTAGACTGCTGTATAACACTGAACAAGTCAAATAGGTCCAATAGGAATTATGTACATAAGTGCCTTTGAGGATCTTGATATTAACCTTGTGTCTCAATTCCCAGTCTGTAAAACTGGGATAACAACGTTGTCATGCCTTTTAAAATACACATTAAAAGACTGCGAGGCTCTTAGATGCCTTAATAATGGGATTTTTGTAAGCATCATAAACAGGTACCAAGGGACTGGAGAGATGGACGTAACTTCCTTCTCTAAGCCTTAGGTTGTGTTAGTGTTGGTTTGCCTACATCAGGGCATCACAAATGAGCTATTTAAAATAACACAGTGTGGAAAGAGCAGCATCCTAAATTCTCCACCCCACTGCAGTAATTCAGAGCACCATTAGAAGGGGCAGAAAGCAGTAAATAAACCTATTCTTTCAGCCATCATTCCTGATTACTTTCCAATAAAAATTGTAATTGGTCAGATAAATAAAAGATAAACCATTATTACCACTAGTACTCAGCAACATAAATTATGTATACGGATGATACCATAATACTGCTAGATTTTATCTTGTCCTTGATCCTTTTATAATCTTATAATGCGTAAATGACTTTGTCTATCTGTAAATGAAGACTGAAGCTTCCCTCGTATTTTCTTTTAAACCTTCTCCTTGGGGCCCTGTAACAGGGGCCTTCTCAGGGCCGACTTTCCCATGGCCTGCCCACCTGTTTTTGAGCTAGCTGTCCGCCTTCTCACCTACCACGCCTTGTTGGAATTAATTAGTTAATGATGTAATTAAGCAGGAGGCTGCCCATTTCCTGCCCCAATGCCAGGGGCACGATCTACGGTTCCATTCCTCCCCTACACTGCAGCCCAAGCCTCACAGATAGCATCCAGATGTTATTATAGTCACCAGCCCCCCCACACTGGGCCCCAGAATCCTCCTAATTGAACCCCACCTGGATTCCTCCCCTCAAGCAGTCTATTCCACCTTCATACTGGGCAGCATAGCTCCCTGAACTGCTTCCCCTTTGGGTGTGGCCCTGCCAGGACTTTTGGCTACTAGCCCTGGCCCACCTGCCGGCCAGCCAGAACCCCAGGTGCGCAGCTCTTGGGCGTTCCTTACAGTGGGCCCCCGGCCCTTCAACCCTTCCAGTCCTGGCACCAGCATGGACCAGTCAGGGGATGTCCAGACAGGTATGAGCCTATGGTCCCACTCTCTCTCTCTCTCTGGGGGTCCACCTTCCAGACCCTACAAAAAAGGGTAACCCATCCAGTTGTGGGGACTAGGGATTAAGGTGCCCCAACAGCTCCTCCCTTACCACCAGATGATACCAGCAACCCTCCAGCAGCAGAACTGCCCTGTTTATATAGGCAGCCCCTGATTCAAAATGGCTGCCCTCATCAGACACCTGGCAGCTGCCAGCTCCAGGCCCTTAAAGTGGCAGGCACAAACAGTGCCCTGCCACAGGCCCAAATCTTACAATGCTGCCCATACCAGTAGCATTTTGTCACAGCTGTAGCTAAGTTGGGCCTTGATATCATGGGTGGAAACACGTGCTTTTAGATTATTCAAAACAGAGAACATCCATCCTGCCTGGCTGTTCCATTCTTAATGCCTGAGCAGACCAAATAAAACAATGAACTAGCATCAGTGGGGGGCTGTTAGAATAGAATGAATATTGGGTATTCCTTCTGTCTTAGGCTTTGTCCTTTAGTTTATGGGTCTCATCCAGTACTCCACTGAAGACATGAGTTAATGACATTAGATTTGGCCTTAAGAAAGGATTGAATTGGGAGGGTACCTGCATTTATAATATGAAGGGTTGGATATTGGTGAAAACGAACAGCACTAACCCAACTAGAACATCAGAACCAAGTAGGGAGTTCCAAAAATGAACTAGCCAGCAGGCCAGTATGGCCCTTCCCATTGGTTTGACACATGCTTGTTTGCTGCATTTGATTTTCTAATTTAAATCATGACCCACTTCTACTTGTGAGTTAAAACTTAATGCAAATAGATTGTGCGCAACCTGTAGGAATACCATGTCAGTCCACTGGATAGTACATGCTGTAAATAGTTATATGTAAGCATGCAGAAACTATCTGAATAGCTTAAAAATATATCAGAACACAACTTATCATGACTAAGGTTGGAAGGATCTCATTTCTTCAGTTCTTTCACCTAAATAAAAAACCCAGTTTTTGCTCACCTCATTCATGCTAGGCATCTCCTTGAAATCCAAGAGGCTGGTCAGATTAGGACAATGAGCAGGATTTGTCCAAAAAACAATAAATACTGCTTTAATGAAATAAAAGAAATATGCATTGGAATTTACCTGAAAAATAGAGCTTCTTTAAACCTGTATCTGAGTACCTCTCCAGAGGTAATGAATATAGCTTCATAGGGTGCTTGACAGATTTAGTCCTTCAGGGTTGCATTCTGTGCCCCACTAAATTGAAACAGTGAGTTTTTAATTGAAACGGTGGGTTTTATTTTTCCATCACTGCGTACATGTCATTGTCCTGGCAGCTATAGGTGCCTGCTGAAGGCTGAAGCAGCAAGGGGCCTGACCCTTTTTTTTTCCAGCGGAGACTGCCCGCCTCTCCCATGGCTGGGGGGTGAGCTGCCAAGAGGACTGAGTGGCCTCTGAGCTGTGGGAGACCCCAGTCCTTCTCTCTGCAGTGGCAGCACTCCCCAGGGCCAGCTGGCCAGGCTGCTAATGGGCCAGGTGCTGCCCCAGCTCAGAGGCACATGATCCAAATCTTCCTCAAACCTGCCTGGGCTGCCAGCACACCCAGCCACCCTCCTGCCACCTCTCTGCATTGCCCCAGGGGGAAACCAGCCTGTTTCTGGGAGGTCCCAAGTGCCCTGGTGGCCACAGGAGCCTGCTAAAGGCAGAACCGGCAGGGGACCCGATCCTTTTTTTTTTAGCAGAGCCTGACCACCTCTCCGACAGCCAGGGTGGGGGTGAGCTAACAGATTAATGACTACAACATTCCAAGTTGCAGCCTTCCAAATTTAACTACATCGGGATGTAGTTTAACTTTTGACAATGCAAACTCATTTAAAACCCCCAAAACTCACGTATGTGTAAAGTGTGATGCCATTAAGCCACACAAAGGGAAACTTTCATCTCATGTATATGGTAACATCATCACATGTACAAGCACCCATAGTGCTTCTATGAATGCAGACAGTGCTATTCTTATTTCACAGATGGGCTTTTAGACCAAGAGGCCCAGATCCTCAAAGGCCATTGATTTCAGTGGCACCTGAATACTTTTAAAGATCTGGGGCAGAGAGATGAATGACTAATTACACAGTAAACAAACCCAGATTTTCTGAGCCCAGAGTCTTAAACAAAGACTAAACCTTCTTCAACATGACCCTAGTCCTACTGTCTGATCCATGTGGATTGATTTCTCTGCCTCATTGCTCTTTGCAGATACAGGAGTCCATCCCAGCGAATCCAA
This sequence comes from Crocodylus porosus, assembly GCF_001723895.1. Classification (NCBI taxonomy): domain Eukaryota; kingdom Metazoa; phylum Chordata; order Crocodylia; family Crocodylidae; genus Crocodylus; species Crocodylus porosus. The sequence continues at coordinate 34,340,391 of NW_017728950.1, forward strand.
TTGCATATTCTGGGGCAATACGCCTAAATTTATTATGCAAACACACCAAAAAGCCTTATGGAGTATGAAAGATAGTTCTGTTGCTAAATAACACTAAAACAGCTTATGCATATAAAAGCAATATATAATAGATTTTAATCAAATTCACTCAAGTGAATCTACATATCTTAAATTAAGCTTCAGCTGGAGGCAAATGCTCAGTTTCTGTTTATGAAACACAAAAACAGAGGGGGAAAGAATCAGGGGTGATGTTTTCAAAAGTACCTGAGGCACAGATGATTTAGGAGCTTAACTCCCACAGGCTGCCTATACACATGCTTGTGGAGAGTGTTTCATGGGAGCAGTTGCCAGAAAGCTACTCTAATTAAAGTGCCACAGTGTCACATGTATTAAGCCCCTGCACACTTAAAAATGGCATTGGGACTCTAACTAAAGCTCATTTAATGAGTTTTAGTTAAAGCACCCCCACAACCATTTTGAAAGGTGGGGATGCTTAATGTACATGTTGGCCTGGAGTTGCTGGAGCATTCTAATTAGAAAAAAAATCTGGGACCAGATGACTGGGCCCAAATAACTTGGGTTCTTAAGTCACATTTCAGAAAATAAAAGATTGAGAGCATTTTCCAAAGCAGCTTCTGACTTGACACCAGATTTTTAAAGGCATTTTGGGACCTAAATCCCATTAACTTAAACTATGTACCAAAATACTTCTAAATATTGGCACTAAATCTGTTTTGAAAATGGCACTTGGGAGTCTAAGACATTTAGGCTGTGCCTACACAAGAAACTGTCCTTGGGCGAGCTATCTCCTGCAGTGAAAGCAGGGTAGATACCCAAGGTAATTAGCTTGTTTGCAGGCTGTCATTCAGCAGTGCTACTTAGCTTGTCAGACACCTACCATGGATATGGTTATGCTGTTTAGAAAGAACCATGCTCAGAGCAGTGTCTTGGAGGGCACTCATGGGGGACAGTAAATTTACCATGTAAACATGGCCCTGTGTGCTTTTGCAATGTTTTCCCAAGCACTCTTTATGCATACAGCAGACAGTGCTTCATCTTCCAAAGTAATTCTTCCTCCTTTATAGTTCAGAGAATTTGTCCAGCCTAAATTAAAAAGAGGTGCTTTATCATTCTCTGTTTTATAAATTTTTTTTTGCAGAAGGGCTATTTCCACTGACAGTAGAACCAAATCCCAGTGTTGAAGCATAGGGAAGACTATGGTGTCTGGTCCTCAAAGTTAGACCGAGGAGCATTTGATCTTAGAAAAACAAAACTTCAGTTTCCTTCGCTAGCAGTCTTTGGTGAATGGCTGAAAGGCCCAGATTCAGTCACTCTCTATTTTGGAAAGGATAGAGGTGCTTAAGTCCTATTGACTTTAATGGAATACAAGTCTGTATTCAAAAGTAGGTATATACAAAAGTGCTTTCCCCAATAGGCAAGTGTGCATTAAAATATTTCACTCAGCTAGAGCCTCAACACAAGTCAAACAAAAAAAAATCACAGAGCATCCAGCTTTACTGTAGTTCTTTTACTGACTCATTGCTTTCGGCAAGCCATTTAATGCCCCTTTCCCAGTTTCCCAATTTGTAACAGGAAGCTGTTAATACTTGACGTTGAAGGGCTAATGCAAGGATTAATTAGTTAATATTTATAAAACACAGAGAACTGTTTGTTACTCTAATGAATAAATAAAACCAATTTATAAATAAATTACATGGCTCTATAAACAATAAAAAAAGAAATTATCAAGGCATTTTAATCACTGTGGCAACTTTTACTTAGATGATGTATTCCCTACATCTGCCTTGTCCTCTTAGATTGTACACTGTCTAGAAGGAGGACCTTTATGTTTGCCTTGATGCCTGTGCTGTAGGCACTGCATATATTGAGAGTACTATCAGATTCAAGTAAAGTGATAATAGCTTAAAGTCTCTTTCTAAGCTGATTTTATTACTCCTGCCAGCTTAGTTTTTGAGCACCTCATTTATAATGTGAATATCATCACTCCTCTGAGCAAACATGGTGCCATTATCCTTATGTTACAAATGGAGATCTGAGACAGAGAACCTAAGTGACTTACCCAGGGTCTCGCAGGAAGTCTGTGGTAGAGGCAGGAAATTACCCCTGAATTCTTGAGTTCCAGCAAATACCCTTATTAGAATAGGGTTAAATATTCAGCTGCTTCATCAACAAATTTAACTAAGAACTCTGACTCAGGTGATAATATATGCTGTTCATTTCAGTGGTGCTAGAACATTTACGTCACCTAAGAATATTTACTTCTCCACCCCACAGTGTATTGGCCTTTTTTCCTGTGCTGCCACTGCAGGCATTCACTTAGAGCTTTGGAATTTGGATTTAAACTGTTGTTTGTCCACAATGATGCAGTAAAAATCAATCCTTCAGGTACTTTCTGTTCGGGTACAGCTGCCTTCTGTCTCCACAGGGGACTTTGTGCTCCATGACTTCCATTCTCTATGCGCATTCTGCTGCACTAAAGCAGTTCCCAGTTACCCAAACTGTTCCCAGTTACCAAGCTGTTCACTGGTATGCTGCCAATATTTCTGTAAGGAGCTTCAGAAAGAATACTGTCCCTATTCGTCTGGACTAAATCCTTTGTCTCAATAATTTGCTTGTGTTCAAACTCATGAAAGGTTGGTGAAGACACTAAGTAAATCAATTCATTTTTATTCATTTAAGCTTTCTCATCATCATAACTGAGGGCTGAAGCAAGAAAATTTGGCAAACATATTTACAATGAACAGAATTACAATTAACTCATTCTGGACCACAACACTGAAAAATTCACTAATGCTATTTAAATATGGATGCTGATCCTGGAGGAGATGGCTGTGGCCTGCCCTGTTTTAGGATAGCTTTTCATAGTTTCATAGTTGTTAGGGGCTGGAAGGGACCTTACAGATCATCAGATCCAGCCCCGCTGCACTTGGGCTTCAAAGACTGCTGGGATCAGATGACCCCAACAAGATTTTGAAAACAGCTGGTGTAATTTGGTCATCTCCAAAAGCAAAATAGTTTCTCTTTAGAAATATTTTTGGTGCCTTGAGAAAATTATTTGTGACAGAGATAGTTTGGTATCATCTAGAGATGGTGTTACTCTGTCGTAAACAGGAAAGTCACTCAGTCTTCCCTTTGGTTTGGTAGCATAATTTTAACCAAAGACTTCCCAGAGCCCGAAGAAGTCCCCCAGTACATTGCTGAAATTGTGTTGTGGAGCTTTCCACAAGCAAGACTGTGAATGCTATCTTAAACAGCCAAAGGCCTCCCTCTCTTTGGTGAATAGAAAAATAACAGTAAATTTTCATTAACTAGAACAGTGTTCATAAAACAAAGCTGAACTTGTGTATTTCACAGAAACCAGGCAAAATCTGCAAGACAGGTTTGACCAAGAGTCTGTCATAGTTATCTGCCATAGATGTGTGGGTGATTTTATCAGTGAATAATCATCTGTTCTTGCTTTAACTCGCAGTAGGCAAGTCCCACCACAGACACCACAGTCAACAGCTTGGCCACAGCATAAAGCTTCTTAACAGAGGTTATATTTTGAATGGATACAGAACCTGATCTTGCTTGGGGGCAGGGGTGGTTTCTCTAAGGCCGACATTAAAAAAACTCTGTGATGGTATGTTATTGTACAGTTAGCCAGGTACAGTAGGAAGGGTTTTTTCACTGTTATGTATTTCCATGCTTACATGATAGATATACAAAGCCAGATCCTAATTCAGATATTGGGCACTCACATAGATTTATGTGCTTAAATGTGATCCAGTTCCATTCTTCTTGAGTCCCTGAAAGCCATTAACTCATCAATTTTGTAACATGTAATCATCTTAGACTTAAGACTAAGTTATAAAATATGCTAAAGAGAAACAGAAGCCTCTTGCTTTTTTCATTAATAGTTTTTCAGGGATGTGAACAGAATGGAATAGCAGAGGCATGACTAGGACTTTTGGTACCCTGGGCCAGTGATGGGGAGGGAGGTCACAAACTTTCTTCTGAAGTGCTTTGCTTAGGTTACTGATAAATTAAACTAGATCAACCTTCCTTTCCATTATAGGAATTGCCTTGTAGAAGGAAAAAAACCCTTTGGATTTACAGTTCCTGACATGAGATAGAGAAATAAACCTTGAATACACTTTTCCAGAATCATGCTGTGCTTGAGAAGGAATTTGAAGCCAATGCCAACACTGTCTTCCTCATGCACCAAGTACCTGTGCCTGGTTGTTGTAAGAGCCCCACATAGTCATGTGATGTTCCCCACCATCTGTGCTACAACCTGTAGGTGCAACAGACTTAGTCAAGCCTGATTAAATACATCTGCTACTTTTTACTACTTTGTGCCATGACCTCAGGGGTTAATTTCAGTGTAGTCCATAGGGATTTAGTCACCCAATCCTCCCTGACATAAATGCAAGGTGTGGAGGTAAATCTGTGTGTAGCACAGTCAGTTTCTTTTTATGTTAAGTTAAAGAGCAGCATTTGGAGAGTAAATGGAATATCTCAAGCCTTGTTACAGTCAGCAGATGAAATTAATCTCTAGAAGCAACTTAAGGATTAATCTCATTTCGGAAGATAAATGTGCTGCATAGTGTGTTCAGAGACAGACAGCTCTGCTCATTTTAAGGAGGAGATAACTGACATCAAAACTGCAGAGGAATCCATTTTTGTATATTCTCATCAATGATATTCTGAGCATGCATTGTGATTCTCATTTCTTTATGCATTTCTTAAATACTTTTGACCTACTGCTGTAGGGATCTGGGGCTTGATCCTGGGAGGTGCTGAGTAGCCTCAGGGTCCAGGGAATGCATGAAAGGGTTGGTCTGTGGGAGTTCTGGGTATAGGATATAAGAGAACTGGTTGATAACACAGCCTGAACCTGAACGCCAAACCTAAAGAGTTTCTTCTATCGCTGATTGCCAATCCTGAATTTGTTCTAATTTTAAGAATGAAATGTAAGTCCAGGAACTGTTCCTATTGAGGTGATAGTTCTGGTTGGACTATTTAGATTCTTCTTTTTTGCAAGACCCTCACTAGACAGGGAACAGAGGGACCAGGTGCTGACTGCAAAGGCAGATGTCTCAGGTTCTGTTGTATCAGGTAACCTGGTAGCCAACTTAAGTCCTGTCATCCTCTACCAGGTATTGAACCCACCTTCAATACTCTCGCCTCTGAAAGCCAGAATTGCTTTTCTTACCCTCCTTCTGTACCCTGAGATCCACTACTTCAGGGTGTGGGACATATATCAGGGGTAGAGAGCATATATTAGACCCCCCAGTACTATCGCCAAAGCTTCAGAACTTCATGTTGGTGCCATGACTGATGGGTGCCTCATACCTGCTTGAAGTCATTTAATGCCATACCTTCTTGGAGGTATTTAACACCGCAACCATGTGCATGACACTGAATGGAAAAGTGGGGGAAACAGTTTAGACAGGTCACAAAGGAGACAGTTCTTTTGTCTCTCTGTAATTCCTGATCACCAACATAAAGAACTAGTTACTTTCCTGATTTAAAATAGTATATAATAATGCAATAATACAGGCTTCTATTTTTTCCAGCAATATTGTAATGGGGAAGAGAGGTAAAATCAGCTAAAAGGAAAACGTTCTAGCTTTTCAGTTTCCTGGTGTAAGCAACTCTCAGTTCAGCCTCTGAGCTTCTGGGGATATTATAACTGAGTAATTTTCAGTCTAAATCTCTGGATAAATCTAAAAAAAATTAGCCCTAGCTGAATGTGGAGGAAAGCACTATAAATCCTGCTGGATTACAGCAATAGCATGGCTGGCTCTGAAAGCTGACAGTCACATTTGGGAGCCATGCCTTGAAATATCTTGCCATCTTGTGGCAGTTGATAGATGAAGCAATTCTCAGTGGTTCAAATATGAAGTGCTGGTCAAACAATATTTGCCAATTGTAAAATTCAGCAAATGTGAGTTGTTTTGGCTTCACAGGTTGCTGACAAACTTGGCTCATTGTTTCAAATGTAGTTGGAAGCTGAATATATTCAACCAGGATTGTGAGGGAGCAGATGGCAGCTCAGTCTATGGGTTAATCAGTAAATACCCAATGTTTGCATTTTAACCTTTGTGACTGATTAACCTCGTCCCATGATTTCAGAACCTGACAGGCTCAAAATTTTAGTTGACCATTCTGTCCTTGTCCAATTTTATTAGATCCTCTTGGTGGTGCTTGTGGGCATATTTAACAGGGTATGTACTGTGGTGGTGGTATCCCTTTGTCTTATAGGCCAAGAAAAATGAACAGCTCTCCTCAGTGAGATTCACTTGTGATTTGCAGAGCTCAGTACTTTCAGTTCACTAACATTTGTATGCCTTGAATTTGGTTTAACTTTTGGGGTTCAGTGCCAACTTCCTGTGACCTGAACCCTGAGTCCATTCTCTGAAACAACACGCTCAGATGATAATGAGTAGAAGCTGAAGGCCAATTGCACTAGCTGAAATCTGGGTTTCAACTGAAAATCCAGCAGCTCTCTGCCACAACCCCATTCCACTGCCTCCTCCAGTATCCAACCCATGTCCCCCCACAGAAATGCCTCTGTAGCTGCCATCATTATTTGTGCCACAACTTTTTTACCGTTGCCAAAGTCCTTCAAAATTAATAAAACTATAAACAGTACTGCAGCAGTAGTATTACTTCACCATAGCCATGTTATGATGGAATTGGTTTGGAATTGATTGATAATGATGTATTATCATTATTAGTTGTGTGCTGGAAACTAGGTATATTTGCATGCTATAGTATGTTGCCCTTTAAAGTATGTTTACAATGTTTTGCATGTTACAGCATGTTATGTGACATAACCCCTGAGGATCCCCAAGCACTTACTAAGATTAAAGAACTAATCCTCTGCCACAGTTGTAAAATAGATAGGTACTAACCCATTTTACAGTTGAGGACAGAGAAGATAAAATTAAATATCTTCCCTAGCGATACAGTGGGTTTGCGATACCATGAGGGACAGGATTCTTATGATTGTGATTCCTGGATCTGTGGTATTGCTTCCCAGAAATCACTTTATATTTGGTAGTGCAATAAATTGATTTTTTTTATAAACTGCTTATTTAGCAATTCATCATATCCACTCTACTTTAGAAGGTACTCCTTCATAGTAGTGAAATAGGAATAACAATAATAGCACACATCTAGCACTTTAAATAGTGAAACAGAACTTGCCGCATTATCTTTTCATGTTTTGGTAATTTCCCATTAACTAATCTTAAGCACAAGTTTGATTAAACACTGAAATGGCTTCCATTTCCCAGTACCTGATTCTCCATTCTGTTTTAGTTCCATTTCATTCTCACTGGGCACATCTATGTAAGATCCTTCCTACATAGCAGACTAATTTGCTGCGCAGTAAAGTGTCACCATCTATATGTGTGTGGCAATTAGGGTGTAGTAGACTAATGTACTGTGCTGCTCGATAGTCCCATCAGATACAAGTAGTATTCAGCAGCACAGTAAATTATTGCACTTAAACACACATACAGACGTTAACATCAGAATTAGTTTACTCCAGTTCAGATTCAGCCTGAGTAGAATCTGTTGTATTAATTGCACATGTAAATACACCCACTTGGTGCTCACCTAGGCATAGCTGTAAATGGAAAACACACTGTTCAAATCAATGCAGATTCAAGCCTTGTAAGTGTTTCCCAGCTCAGTTTTTTTTACTTCAGGAATAACACTGAAACGCTCTGAAACACCAAATGATAAAGCTTAATTGGAGTACAGCAAAGGCAACGTGAGCCTGCTGAAACTATCCTTCTGCCTCATCTTCAGCAGCATAATAGCCTACTGTGCTGCTTTGTTTTCTCTAACTTCAACTTGACTTATTTCTTGGCTACCAGATTTTCCTCTTTGGCTCTTGCCTGCCCCCTTCCTTTCCCTTTTGTTTGATTTTACACTTGGACTTTCCATTTTTCTCCTTTACCTTTAATCTTGGTCTCACTCTTCCCTTTGGCTGTAGCCTGACATATGCTTTTATTCCCTTCTTTGAATATCTTTTATTTGCCTTTCTTTGAGCTACATTCGACATCTTCAAAGTCAAGGCTTCCCAGAGGGATTTACTCTTAAGGCTGTCTTGATCAGACACCTTGATCTCATCTCCCCTATACTATCCAATCTGTTGATGGCATCTTTGAATGCTCATTACTGTTTTGCCCATGCAGTGAGTTCTGGGGCCTGTGGAAAAGAAACTATTTTTCTCTGTTTTCTCTTTACTTCTGGCTTTCTCTTCAGAGTGAAATTTTTTCTGCCTTCACAGCACTTTTCAGGACATACAGTTCCTATTTGTCCACTCTCTTTAGGTTCAGCAGCGGAACCTGTTCTGCAATTGCTCAAGTGCCAGGGGAGCAGAAAGAGGTGGAACAAAAGAGTTGCATTCGTTCTCTCTTTTTTATTATTCATTTCACATTTACTTCTTCCCCTCCAGTGGTGGGAACTCACAAGTTCTGAAACAATGGGCTAGATCCTTGAGTCTGGCTGAGCTGATCAGGAACCATGGAAACGGGGGAGACACCTCCAAGGCTTTGTTCTGCTTTCCTCAATCCTGGGATAGCCATGGACTAATTTGCCCTGGCATAAGTTATAGCAGCTTCAATGTTGCTTGACTTAGTCTACCTGCAACTGTTGCATGGGGTAAAATGCTGTGGGCTAAAGATTCTTGGTCTCTAGCCATGTTCCCTTCTACTCTTAACATTTTTCCTACTCTGGGTGGATGATGTGAAGCTGACTTAGACTTAGGGTTTGACTACACCACAGCGAAAAGTGTGGCAGCTACGTGGGTAGATATACACAACATAGATCTAACCTTGTTAGCTCAGGCCCTGATAATTGTGTACCCACCTAGCCCACCAAAATAATGCTGCCCAAGATAACTAGCTTAAAGCTAGCCTAGATATGTCCACATGAGCTTGTCACACCTTCGATTGCACCTTAGACTGCAGCATCTTCAGAGTCACCACAGCTTGTTTTATGTCGATTAGGAATTGCCCTCAAATGAATAATATTTTAGAACACGTTACACAGTCACTTGGGGAAAGACATCTGGCTTGTTGAACTGTTGCAAGTTACCTCATTTCAGCCTCTACTTATATGAGACAGACAAGTGGAAGGTGAGCATAGAGTTGTATTTCTTTTGCTACCTGTTTCTGTCACTTTCACTGACCCATTCTGAGGCTTCTTTGATCCCAGACAGCATCTGCTTATTGCACTGAGCATTACAACATGGATGTAGTAGGGACCATTTTATTCAGCTGGTATGTATATGTGTGCATGTGTAATATGGGTAGAAAAACCTGAGTATCTGTTAAAAAGCCTTATTAAGACTGATGCATCCTAATGCAAATGAAATTCATAATTACAGAAAAGAGAACACGTGGGCTTTTCAAAAAGTCTGGTCTCTTACCACACTACTGACAAAAATACACCAGATGAACCCATGTACTCTTCAAAGCATCTGAATGAGGAACAAAGAATAAAAGGGAAATGCATCAATGAAACAAAGAGGAATTTCAAAAGCAGCAAACAGGAATCACAACAGTATTTGCACTATATGAGAGAAACTGGAGAGATACTAATTAATATTCTGGTTTACTTCCATGGTTTATTAACAGCACTCTGGTCTGCTTAACATCAGATAGAAGTATACAGGCTTAACTTTCAACACAAAATGTACCAACCCCCTGTAAACACTGAAAAATTAACAAACTCTTAAGGGAAGGAAAGATAATTATTGATCAGCGAAATGAGAATTCATGGATTGTGTTCACCTTGAAAGAGAAAAAATGTGCTGCATGTATAATTAAGACTTTCTAAATGACTGACTGGGCCTGAACCATTCCTGACCTTTAGGCAGTAAATTTGCATGGATAAACTCATTAGAATTAATTCTTTTACAAAATGTATTGTACCACATACAGGAAAGTCAGATTAATCTGTCACTGTAAGGAGTTGAGTATTAATGACTAATTAGTCTTTGGTGACTAATTATCAAGAGTTAGCCATTTTGAAGCGTTTTTGTGTGATATATTTTGCAGGCCATCTTAAGACACTGGAAAAAAATATTTTTGACAATATAAAAATGGATTACAGGAATTACAAGTGAAAACTGTATGCATTCTGACTTGCTATATAATTGCATAATGATACAGATAAATGCTTAATGTAAAATTTCTTACTAAAAATTCAGAAATTTTGATAGATAAGAATTACATGATTATGATGGAATAAAATAATCAGAGAATTTTGCTTTGAACTCTTACTTGCCTAAAAAAAGAGGCATCACCAGAATAAAGCGTAATTCTGCAAAATGAAATAGCTGATCATCTACGTCTTGTTTTCCCAAGGAAAACTGAAGAATATCCAGTACTTTGTGAGTATCAGTTGGCTTGAGAGGTGCTATAGATGATACTTCCTGGGTTAATTAATTATTAGGAGCAAATTCAAATTGTGATTTAGTATGCATCTTCACTTGAAAATTAATTGTCACATCTTAGCAGGTAATAAATTAGACAAAGTATTTTGTGTACAAATCAGCAATAATCTGGCAGGGATTTTGTCCATTGACTAATTAAGATCACAGTGATGAGTTATTCCTACGACTAATTAATCCAAAGAATGATCTAAGGATAAGACCCATTCATTTTAATCACACATACTAAACAACTTTATAGTCCATAATAAGTTCATTAACCAACTTCTAGGGAGTGTTTCACCTGAAGATCTCACCGCACTTAAAAAATTAATGAAAGTAAATGTAAAAACCCTATTTTACAGAATGTGTGCATCCTATTTTACAGGTGGGAAAAGTGATCAAAATAGCTGTTAGTGTCAACATTTAAAAAAGTCTAAGTGCTAAATAAGCTCTAAATATGCGGCTTGACACTAAAAGCCCTTGTTCCCCTGCTTTATCTGTGGCAAGTTAGGGTGGTATTTCTTGTAGCTTTGTAAGGCAAGGATTTTTTAGGGGGATTATCTTTTATTGGACCAAATGCATGTTTGACATAAAGTTAGGTGAGCTTTCAAATGCAAGACTGGAGTTGTGTGACAGGGTTGATTGTGTCATTTTAGTAATAGGTTAGACATGGATTGGTATGGGATGATTTGGATAGGGATAATCCTGCCTCAGGTTGGGTGTTGAACTCTAAGACTTCCAGAGGTCCTTCCCAGCCCTACTTTTCTATGATTTTTTTTCCCCCACAGGTGCTGAGCAACTGTTACCCTCACTAATATCAGTGGAAGCTGTATATCTTACTATCTTTGAAAAGCAGGTCACTTACATCATCCAGGGCCTGAATATGGATTTAAGTGCCTAATTCTAGACACTCAAACTTGAAAACATATTTATCCAAAGTCACATGGGGAGCATCAAGTGCAGTTCACTGGACAAATACCTGGTTTACCAGGACAGCTACACTAGTTTAAACTAAGGTATAAATTTAAGCCAGTTTAAGCTGTTGCAAACCTAAAGAGCACTTATAGTGACAAAAAAGCAAACGTGTAAATGTGGAATACTTATTATCACAGGCAATAATTGTTTTCTGTCAAAATTGGCAAACTGGCAGTTCTGCAGAACTTGCTGTCCTATTACATCAAGTGGTGCTTTCTAAGAGTTATTCATCCCTGGTTGTTTAGAAGTATGTTGATTAGTTTGTATTTGAATCCACACATAGGTGGTGAGCAGTCTTCAGTAGCAGTATATACCAGCCGTTCTCAACCAGGATGTCACAAGAACCTGCTAGGGGTGCTATGATGCCAGTGCTACTGCCACCTTCAGGTAAAATTGCCCACACACCTCTGTTTTCAGAAGGCACATGGAAGCCTATGAAATGTATACAGCATCCTTGACAGTCATTTATGGTACCTCTTTGCAAATGCTTGTATCCATCTTTATACATCTGTCGTCATGATCTAGATTTTAAATGATATGAAGTTGTTGCTTTTACTGTTAATTTAAGGATATGGGTACTTGTTTTGATGAAAATATTACTGCCCTTAAAAATTCATTGCAGATTTCCCAATATTGCTGTTGCCATTATAATTCTAGTTTTTGTCTGGTCTGATCTGCAAACTTCTATGGTAATGGCTTTTAAGTACTTCAAGTTCACTTTTTCAAGATGCTATGCTTTAATGTATACATCTTTGTGTTCCACCTTGTTATGCACACTCAAGGATATGATCTTGTTTTTCTCTACACCGATCTCCATTTCATAAAATGTTGCTGTAGTGTCTAGTTTCTGTTAATTTGGACAGATCCCACCAATAAACCCAAGTCATCTTCAAAGTTGAACTTACAAAATCTTCAAGTACATTTGAGAAAATTGGCTCAATAAAGAGCTTGAAAAGAAAAAAAGAGAAGGGACGCTCTGGCTTCAACCAATGCTAACCTATATTCCACAGTTCCCTGCCAAAACAGAATTGATGGTGCCACTGTAGTGACTAGATGTCATTAATAATCCTTGAACTGATATTATGTTTTGTCATAATAATCCATAAAATTTCATGATAAACATGATCAAAAGCTTCTTTGAAATCTATAAAGTTGTGATGCAGCTCCATTTGGGGATCAATATACTTTTCAGTATTCTCAAATTACATATCCGTTTGGCTCTCTCACGGCCTCCTCTGTTTAATCATCAGTATGTCTTCTCTCTGGTTTCAGTTTACTCAACAAGATATGTTTCTGTATGTTATTCAAGTGACTGATCAAGCTTATTGTGCTGTAATTACTGAATTCTTACAAGTTTTCTGTAATTGGTATAGCTATCCCTACTGATTTGTCTGTGGCTCAGGCCAGCTTCCGTTCTACCATGAAGTGTTACGTATCTTATACAGAACATCAACCATGATCTCTCTTGACTAATTTAAAAATTCATTAGGGATGTCATGACCATTACTGGGGCAAAATTTTTCAAAATGAAGTTATTCAGATTTTTGGGAGCATGATCAAGATGAAAATTACTTATGCCTTGAAAGCTGCTGGGTATTTTACTGTTATCCCTGACTAGGTACAAGGCATTAGTAAACAAGAGCAGCGTAATAAGATGCACCTCCAGGAGCTTTGACAATTACTTTTTCCTTCCTTTTTTTGCTTGGCCCAAGGGTTCTTTTCTCTCTTTACAGTGTCACTCTCTGTAAGCAGCCTTCCTAGCCAATGCACCAAGTTGTAATGAGTGCACCAGTGTAATGAAAGGCAGCAGTGGTCATACTACCCTGGTGGTCATACTACACCCATTCTCCGACTCCAGCTCACCAGTTTGGTCTTGCCCTCTCACTTACCACACCTTGATGATTGAGTTATGATACTATTTTAGGAGGCTGCCCTCAGAGAACTGGAATTTAGCTGTTTGTGCCTTACTCCACCTTTCATTTGGGCTTTACCCCCAATAGTATGGAGAACCTCCTGCCAAGCTCCGCACCCATGGCCTCAACTTTCTATTTAAGCTACCCTAAACCTCATAGTTAACATAAACCCAAAAAAGAATCAAAACATGTAACCTATAGCTATATCCACAACTGCCTGCACTTATGGGAATATGGGTCAGACTGCCTTCCTAGCCCTGTGCTTGAGCTTATATTGCCATGACTCCTTCCACTTGGCTCTGCAAAACAGGGCCCAGGTGCTTGCAATCCTGAATCTGCCTCAAAGGCTCTCAGTCCTGTCATTAGCTGCTCAGTCTTGCAGCTCTGCTTTCTGCAGGCTGTATTTCCTGACCTTGTTTTCTGCTGCAAAAACCCTGTAAGGGTTTTCAGCTACAAAAAATGATAGTGATGTTTAGATTTGCTTTCTACAGAAGCAGCAAGTGAGACTAGAAGGTAGAGTTGCTATCAAAAAGCTTTGTTTGGCTTGTTGAACATTGTCTATTCTGTCAGCACTGGAATCACAGAAACTTTCCTTGAACTGTGAAAAGAAATGGGAATTGTATGTAGGCCCTGGCACATGTTACATCTACAGCAAAATTTATATGTTAAATTGTATAAGTAATGGCATAAATTGCAATATGTTATATGCTCAGCCAATTTATGATGCCATAAAATGGAAAACCAGCAACAAAGATGTTATACACTTTAAACAAAAGGTGTGTGGCATGTATCTCAGACCCAGGGCTGCCCCAGGCTGATGCCAGCATTCATGTATTAAAACCCGAGGCTGATTTTGCTATCAGACCCAGGGCAGCACCAGATCCTGGACTTACCCTCAGCCCAGGAATCAGCAGCACTGGATCCCAAAACAGTACCTGGGACTGCTTTGTGCCCCATCTGGACACTCAACTGACACTTAGTAGTGCATTATTGTTATTCTTTACTGGGCATCTTTAATCTTTCAGAGGTATCATATATATATATATATATATATATATATATATATATAT
>NW_017728950.1:34651573-34673451 GCF_001723895.1 Crocodylus porosus
ATACTATACTGCAGAGCCATGCAACTCCTATTATGTACCAAATAAGTAAGGAAATTGCATTGCACCATAGAATGCATGGCCCAGCCCATGGAAAAGAATGGAGCCTGACCTTCAACTCGTAAGACAGAGAACTCATAAGAAGGGAAGGCAAATAAGTGTTATTGTCAAAGTGGAAGGCATGCACACTCGTTCACTCTTTGCTTCAGTTTTCTCCAATGAGGGAAAAAGATGAAAGTGTGCAAAATAAAGAATTTTCTTTCACATGTAGAATAGCAATCTTGCAGAATCTACATTTTCTATTAGTCATCATTCCAGTCCTTTCCTTTCTTTTTTCATGTCCTTGCAACAAGGTATTTAGAAGAACTGCAGACTCATTAGAATCTGACAGGGCTACATAAAACGTTTCCAACCAGCTGAAGTATGTAGAGATTACCATTGGATACCTTTCCTCTTCTCAGCTCTGGAGTCCTAAACCGATCAAGTCAATTAGCTTGTATTACAGTCAATAAATGACCTGATCGTATCAAAACAGGACACGAGGCTTTAGCCATTGAGCACACTGCCAAGTAAGTAGGTCTTGTTCTCTACCGATCAAGGCTTACTTTGTTCAAAGATTCAAACCCTGAGCAAGTGAATGTCTGTTCAGCACACCTGAAAAAAAAACAAAAAACTGGCATTCAAGAAGTGCTGGTGACCCATCCTTTGAAAAGCAAGTCTTGTGTCACTATTTCAGTATGGGCAACTCCTCATGCCCCCCGCACCCTCAACCAATCACACAGGACACTTGCACATGTGATGAAAACTGCCCGCTTTTTCAGTTTAATTGCGTCCTACTTTACACGTACAGGGTTTTCTGCAATTTAAATGAGTTTGTAACTTTGCAAACTAAACTACATCTACATCTACATGTAGTTTAGTTTGCAGCATAGCTGCGTGTAACATTGCAGCCTTTAAACTGACAGCTTGCCCCCTGGCCATGGGAGAGACAGGCTGAAGGCAGAAGTGGCAAAGGGCCTGATTCTCCCCACCCCATCGCAAAGCCTGCCTGCATCTCCTGTGGCCAGGGGGCAGGCTGCTACCAACACACTCAGCTGCCCTCCTGCCACCTTCCCACACTGCCCCAGGGCAAGCCAGCCTGTTCCCGGGTAGTCCCAGGTGGCACGGACAGTGCACGAGGTGCTGCTCCCCAGGTGGGATCCGGGAAAAGTTGGATCGGGCTGGGTGCTGCCTCCAAGCTGGGGCAGCATCTGGCCTACTAGCAGCCTGACCAGGTGGCCCTGGGGGGTGCCACCGCCACTGAGGGAAGGACCAGGGCCTCTTGTGGGCTTGGAAAGAGCTATATCAGGCTGGGTGCTGCCTCCGAGCTGGGGTAGCATCTGGCCCACCAGCACCCCAGCCAGCCAGCTGCTGGGAGCGCCACTGCCATGGAGAAAGGACTGGAGCCCCCCCACAGTTCAGGAGCTGCTCGGCCCAGTGGCAGCTCATGCGGGCAGGCAGGCTCTGCCAAGGGGTGTAGTGGGGGGGGCAGAAGACAGTGAGGAACCCGATTCCCACCCCCACCCCACCCCTGCATGTCGCCTGCCTGCAGCCAAAGGGCAGGTCCTGGTCCTTCCCTTCACAGCAGCAGCATACACCCCTCACCCCAAGGCCAGCCTGCTCGGCTGCTAGCAGGCAGGATGCTGCCACAGCTCAGGGGCAGCACTCGGCCCATTCCAACTATTCCCTGAGCCCACCCAGGGACCTGTGCCCTGCGCACTGTCCCCATCATCTTCCCACTGCCTGGGACCACGCATGAAGAAGCTGGCTTGTCCCTAGTGCAGCATGGGAGCTTGCCTCCACCCCGGGTGTGGGAGAGGTGGGCAGGCTTTGCAGAGGTGGGGTGGTGGGGAGGGGAATTAGGCCCTTTGCCATAACAGTGACAGAAGCCCTGAAATTGAAAATATATAGTTAAAAACCCACCATTTTCATTTAGGGGATTAAGGGTGCTTGTACAGTTGTGGGGGGGTTTAGTTTTAACCACAACTTTATCTAAAAAATGCGAATTTTAATAAAGCAATCTGCAATTCTACAATTATATCTGTGTATAGATCATATAATAGTTTATGTTTGAAAACAGCAGATATCAACAAGGTTAGGCAAGACCATCAGGCAAAAAGACAAGTTTCTTATTTCTGGACAGGGTGGATAAAAATCAACTATTTTTTAAATTTAAAAATGGATTTTTTTTTTAAATGTAAATCAGATTTTTTTTTATTTAATTGTATTTTTTAACATCCTTTTTAAAAAAAAACCTATGTATAGTTTTAATTTAAGATATGTTAAAGTTCAAAGATATCATGGAATAGGGATTATAACTTCTAATTGTATATTGTTTGAGACAATATAGTCATTTAACCTTTTTAGAAAAGTTTTATAAATGGATCACAACAGGCCCTGGACTTTATTAGGGCCCAATCTCGTGGGGTTCCCAGAAGCTCCTCTACAGATTAGTAAAGATTAACAAAAACCACTCTGCTCAGTCTAGAAGATCCCATTAAGCATCTCTGATACTTAGCTTCAGTTCTCAAACTGCGGATTTGTGTCTTCAGAGATAACATCCCCATCAACAGCAATGTATGGAGATGAAAAATAAAAGACCTGATTACTTACCCATCAGCCCTATTGTCTCTCTGCAAGTTTGCATGCACACAGAGTTAAAGCCCTTACTTCTCTCAAGAAGTGCAACGTTTCAAGAAGTTAAACAAATAGAGAATATCAAACAAGAATGCACTTTTTCTAGAAAACAATGATAAAAAAAAAAAATATCAAGGCTTCCTGACCAGTGAAATAAAATCAATTTAAATAAATCAAATCCACGCTGTTTCAAAGTCCTAATTTCATCTAATAGAGAGAAAGCAAGGAGGCCATTTAAAATAGGAATGACAACACAGGCAAAAGCAGCAGAGAGAGGAAATACAGTGAATTATGAACAAGATCCATCTTAAAGCCCACAAAAAAGTCAGCACAGAACACCCGCAAAAAAATGAACAGTATTATTAGGTTTTAAGATTTTAAAAGTATCACCATCTTTATCTTGGGGGGTGCAGAGGTATTTATTAAATATTCTTTTAAACTTCCCACACAATTTGTAAAGAAAGAGGAAAATTCTCTTTAATAATTTAAGAGAAGGCCTTTTGAAAAATCTGCTTAGAAAAGCAAACTTTAAAAATACTGAACAGTAGTTACAGAAGACTGCTTTTTCTCCCCCTGAATAGAGGTTTTCCTTCAGTTTTTATCAGTATGGACACTATTAACAACAGGAGAGCTATACCACTGCACCACATTATGGGTCAGTTTCTCTCTCTGGCCCGGCTCTCATGGCATTGAGATCTGGTAGTTTTTTTCCACTGGATCTTACTCCTATAGATCCATTTGGGTTCCAGTACATTCATACTCTGGGATCTCAAACTAAAATCTTGGAGCACAGCAACTACACGTGCCCTTCTGCATATGTTAAATAGCAAGAACAGAAGTAAACATTTAGTCAGAAAAATACTGAACAGCATTATTACTCTATCATTACACAAGAACACACACATGTACTGCTAGTAGTAAAAGAAGTGGTTTTAACTGCAAAACAGAGAATCTTACCCTTCCAATTCCGCTTATGCTTTTCTCTCCACCACCTTGGGAACTTGTGCCTGCAACCAGGCCAACAATTGCATCCATACCTCAAATTTGAAACAGAACCCTACCTATAATTTCCAGCTCAATTATGGTAAGTATCCACGTTGATATACATGACTCAACAGCATATTTGGAAGCTAAACGGCAATCATTAGAAGCAGGACTTAAATTCAGAGTTACTCTGTTTGACACCATGCTCAATATGCAGTCTTGAACAATATATTCACCTCAAAAATGTCATTACATTCTTTATTAAAAGAGGTGAAGTTTCTGGGGAGAAGCATGTTTCTTCTAGCTTTGCATATAGAATATTTTCTAGTTTTCCTCTTTAAGAATGATTGTTTAAAGTAGCTGAAGCCTATCTTTTTTGGTAGGTGTGCCACAGACCACGATGACTGCCACTCCCACCCGTCTGCTGCCATATTGCCTGTCCCCTTCCCAAATCTGTGGTGTGCCACACAAAGGCTGCCCATGCAACTTATAGCATGTGCCACAGGCTGGCCAGCCCAAGTTAAAAAGGGTTTGATACTAACGGTAGCATGAAGAATTTAAAAGTAGTGCACTTAGGATGACACCTTGCACTTGAAAATAAGTTATCAACACAACAGAAGCACTTTGCTTCCTTTGCCCAGATATAAAGCATCACCCCTGCTGCACAATTTTTTTCTTTAAACTAAATCATTTTCTAGAGCACCTTTTCATTTAGCCAGCATTCTTTGCCACTTCAAGAAAACTTCAGTTTACACAGAATTGTTTGCTCAAATACAGATTAAAATCCTTTCATCAGTGCTGTTCAGAATATATAGATTCTGCCCAGAATATGTGCACCATTGTCTGACAACCAGGCTATCTTACTTTGCTTAAGGATTTATTTGCTATATTCCCAACTGGTATGTGATATAAAGAACAGAAGCTTTCCCCCCCCACTCAAAGCATTTGATATTATAATATATTATATACAATATATATACATATAAATTAAAAAATTTGCCAAAATGCCTTTACTCCATTTTATATTCAATGTACCATCTCACTTTCAATGCCCATGCACATCAGAATTATGCTTCAGAACTAGGAACCTTTAACTCTGGCAATTACACCCCCCAAAAAACAAGTCCTCACCAAAAGATCCGCAGCTCTCCTCTTACTTATAAATCAAGCAATTAAAACAAAAAAACAAAAAAAACAGGAGGTGCACCCTAGAGAATCACACTCCCTCATCATTAACCAGATTCACTAACATAATAGAAGAAATTATTCACTTGTGTAAATGCAGTAAAGCTTCCGACAGATTTCTTCAAAAGGCCATTCAAATCCTCAAAGCAGATCTCAGCCTACTCCTTGTGTTCTGCCCGACTTCCATCCTTGCTTATCCACCAACTTTCCTTTCCATATACAGTTACAAGGAGTTTTATATCTGCAGTTCCCTTCTTGGTCATTTATTCTGGGGATGAAGCCAAAACTTGCTTATGCATGAAAGTCACTTGCAAAGTGACTGAATCCGGCCTAGAGAGGTGTGGGCCAGTCTTCTCTTTACTAAAGGCATGCAAATCCCAAATTGTTCACATTTTGTTAATGGTGCAAAGATAATCTTCCACAGTTCCTGCAGACTGCTCTCCCTCGCTGAAGCTTCTGCTTACCACTGCTGAAGCATCTGAAAGCAAAGTGTGGCCTGTGGCACCAGCCACAAGATGAAGCCTGTGCGAAGGGGAGGAGCACCCTTTTTTCTGACCTGCAATTCCAAATTTCTCCTGGTATGGATCCTCATAGCTATTTGTCCAATTTGGGGGAAAGATGGAGGCAGAAAAAAGGATTTTTGAAAGATAAGCCAAAAGTTCTTCTTGGTTTGCTTGCTTACTGAACTGACTACACTCAGGTAACTCTAAATCTAATAAAGGCAAAAAGCTACAACTCTGGCTTGAAACTGAACCCTTTACTGTGTCAATTCCATGCTCATGATTGTAAACCTTGCTCCTGTTCTTGCATGAAGATAAATAACTAAATATTGGACACACACATTCCAGCTAAAACAGTGGATCTATAAAACAATAGTTATCAACAGTATGGATAGAGTTTTGCCTCTCCCTCATATTAAAATCCACTTCCACAGGCAAGTCACGGCCAACAGAAAGCTATCCTCTAAACATACATAGCTGGTAATATAACAAGAAATAAATGCAAGACAGACACTACAGTTGAAGAAAAGGTAGCTGCCCACAAAAACCCTTCTCATCGCAGCTAGAATTAGCTCAAGTTCAAAGCTGAAGTGCTACATTTAAAAGGGACAGCTCCATTTCCTAAACATGATGCATTTCTAAAAAGTTGTTTGTGGAGAGAATGCATCTTCAATCCAAAAGCCATTTAGAACCAACTGAAAAACATGCTGCCCAGGCAGTAGTAGCAACTGAATTATGAAGTACTTAAGAAAAATCAAATCAAATCTTAAAAGCAAGCAATTTTTTCCTATCTGAATGAATTAAAACAAGAAGTGTAGTGGGTTACTTTGCCTGCTACATCACAACCAGCCACAGCAAGGAAGGAAACCCTCACCTCCTTCCCCCACTGCCCCCTCCCCACACACACAGAATGACTTCCTTCACACATTACAACTGTAATCTAGACCAGAACTTTTCTCCATGGACTGAAATATTTCCTAAATCAAAGTATTAGGGCTGCACAAGCAGGTGGTCAACAGTAAGAAGTGGGAAGGTATCCTCACCATTTAGCACATTATTGAAGCTTCAGGAGAAGCCTCATGTATGGAACTGAAGGGCAGGAAGGGATCTCAAGACATCATTTAGTCCAATCAGCCCCCTGATCAGGCAGGATTTTCCCCATCTAAATCATCCAAGCCAAGTGGACAATTCAATCCCTTTTCAACAGGTTCACATTCAGTTCCCTCCTTCACCCTGAATTCCATGTTCCGTAAGAAAGAATAAGGTAACTGTGATCAACAAAGTAGCAGTAACACCACTGATTTTTGTATCCTGACTTTGTAAGTGTCCTTGCCATTTTGCCCAGGAGTAAGAACATGGGGGGGGGGGGGGGGGGGAACTTGGTTAATTTGTGCAAGAATCTCTAAAGAATGAAGTCCAATCTGCCTCTTATTAGACCCTAGTGACTTGATCTGTTAGAATTTACCCAGATAACCCACTTTAGAAGTTCTTCAACTGGATACAGCCTTCTTGGACAGTTTTTTCACACTCTTCTTAACAAGGAATCCAAATAAAAGCCCTTTAATTTAATCTTCATAGAAGCATTTCTGCTGGGAACTCAAAGACTCTAATGTCACCCACTCTCCATTGCCACTGAGAAGATAAACTGTAGCATCTACTTTATCCCACCCACAGAAAGAGGATGGAATCACCTCAAATTTCAGGCAGCCTTACACCATACGCACACCCCTACATCATCATCTCAAAAAGCCTGGACTGCAGCTTATTTGAACCAACATTAACAAAAGACCCGCTTGATGCAAGAGTGAAGAAAAAAGGACAGGTAAGCAGCCTCACAAAAGCTTTCCCCTCTGCCCTCACTAGAACCCAGTCAGTGATTTGCCAGTCCTTATACATAACAGAAACAGAAAAGCAGATCACTTGTCTGGATAAGAGTCTAACTAGGGAAACGCTGCCATAAGGATAGCTTGGATTTTACCTATCCTCCTTGCCAAACTTACTGCAACCAGAAAAGCCATTTAGCATCCAGGCCGCAAGATGGCAGGAGTGTAGGTCTAGGAAAAGCATTCTCCCCGTCTCAAAAAGGACTACGACCAGCAGCAAAGCCATGGAGTCTTCCACTGACCTCCTCAGAAGGTTCAAGTATCCATAGTCTCATATCACCTTCTAATACCCACTGGAAGGCAGATAGAAAGGCTAAAGGACAATCCAACAAGGCAGGTATTACACAAGGAGATGGGACTGCAAACTTCCTGTTGACATCCAACACAAACAAATCACATTCAGGCAACCCAAGTCCACAAGGATAGATTGAAATTTACGTCAAATCAGGCTATTTCAGCAGTTTCATCTTCCTATACCATTTTGCAGACTGGATACATGCAGTACAGATGAGCTGGATGCCAGCTACATCAGCGCCATGGACAGACCACTTTCTTGCACAAAGGGACAGATCTTATCCTACCCTACCTGTTGACTTAAGATACAAATGATTTTGATTGCACTAGGGGAAGCCTTGATGAGTTCTCCTCATTGGCTCATGGTCTAATATGTTAATATGAATTTCACTTCCTTTGAAGAAGTGATCCAAAAAGCCTGTTCCTGGAAGTTATCAGACTAGACTCCCCCATCTTAACGGAGAGGCTCAATAGAATTGGTACCAAATAGGCCAAAGAAGAGAAAGAGTTCCCTTCTACACATTAAGCAGGTCTTTCTTCTAGGTAAAAAGATAAAAATCAGCTACACAGGGATTTGTTACACATACTTATTCTTAGAGGTTGCTTCCCTCCAGAGTATTGCTTACAGCTAGGACAGCATTCAGGTGGCACTCATTCTGGCATGCAGCACCACAAGATTATATTCAGCTAGGGGGCTCAGATTTGAGAGTCCCAAGTCTTTACCATGATCACAGGGCAGGTTCTTTTTTCCTTTAAGGACTGAGAAGAAGCCTGCAGGTAGCAAGTCCTTGCTGTCATGGAATCCAAAATGACCCGAGTTTCTAAACAGGAATCTGACTTCACTTGAGGGTTCCCCAGAGACTCAGAGTACAAGTAGCAGCATCATAATCTGAAAGCTCTCTACCAATTGGTCAGAAGATCTTTTTGCTAGCAAGCTAGGGCAGATGGTAATCCCCTGCTGCCTGTAGTGTGCAGCAATGATCAAAAGACCCTCAGTGATAGTTCTTGAAGTGCTATCAAGAAATCAGAAGAGAGGACTTTATAGAGATAGTGGTCCTGACCTGCCATAGAGTCCTGTAGAAATAGACGTCCACAAAATTAAGTAATGTAAAACTAGTCTTCCTCCTGCAGGGACCAATGTCCATTCTGAACTAGAGCCTGCAAACAGATGTTTAGCTTTCAGTCCAAGATGAGATGCTGATCTTCTAGTCCTCTCTGGATCCAAGTGGAAACTGCTATAGTCCCTCAAGATTTGGGAGAACGCCTAATCTCCAAGTCTAGCTAAGAGAGCAGCGCAAGCTTCAAATTAAAAAAAACCAAAAAACCCCAAAAAACTCATTAAAAAGGCACAAGGAGGAGGGTTGGAGTAAGCAGTCCATCTAATGGTAGAATATACCCATACACAACTGCGTCTGGACCTATTGATATGATGTAAACTGAGTTGAAGATTACAGCATTCAAGGCAGCTGCAGCCACCTCTTGACCAGACCAAAGAACTCACAAGAGCAGAACAGCCTTTTAACAGCACCAAGTACTTGAAACCATGTGAATCAGTGTTCTGTATAAGCAAGAGGATTTAATAGGTCTAAAAATCTGATGCCATTTTGTGAATGTTACCCTTGCCCTCCATGTTTAAAATCTGCACAGCAATATGTTTAGTTGGTTTCAGGGGAAGAGTACAGATTCCTTCTCTATCCACCACCATGCTTCAAATCACTCTTATAAATACTTAAACTGTTTAGGGAAAAAAAAAAAAACTGAATCTTCTGTTCTAATTCTAATCAACAAATGCAATAAGAATCTGGTCTTTTTTTTGCACAATAGAATATTAAGCCTGCATTTAGTTCTGTTTTTCATTAGTGGTTGTTATCTTGGTTATACACATTTGCTTTAAATATTTGAAATGTTACACAATAGGCTCCAAACATTCTTTTGGAAATACCACCTCTACTGAGAAGATTCTCTTGAACCACAACACTTTCTCATAAGCATCCTTTGACTCAGTACAGAAGGACCATCTCTTCAATTACAATAAAAACTTTATGAAAGCAGAAAAATCACCCTGATGAAAGCAAAGCATTGCCAGGAGCCAGAACTCCAGAAGCCTCATCTTCAATATCTTTTCAAATTTTCAACATCACCAGGTTAAAGGATAGGAAAAAAATTGAGTGTTTTAAAGGACATTGGGAAAGCAACAGTAAGACTAACTATAATGTCTAGATATACATACAGTGCTGCCTATTCCACATACATATTGGAGTTTTTTCATAACCTGATGAAGATGCTTATATAATAAAAAGCAGCAAGTTTAGACTCCTTGAGCTGAGTAACTATTACCCAAATACCTCAAAAGTAGCCACAAGTATTTAAAAAAAAACAGTTCTCTCTTCCACCCCCACTCCCTTTCTACTCATAACAGATATAAAAGGGATGGTCCACAGGAAGTTCTCTCCTAATCACTATCCAAAAGTAGCTGGTTTACCATAGGAAGTATGAAGGAAATGGGGAGGAGGGAAGTCGAGTGAATTATAAAAGAGTTAAGGTCTTAAGGTCAAACAAAAATGCATCTGCTCCATCTCACCTTTAAATGGCTTCCTTAAGAAGACAAAATAACGTGGACTATCCTGAAGGCCAGGCGATCAGACCAGAACAGAGAACAAGAAACTCAGGAGGTAAAAAAGATACCTTCAAAATTCACAGCCCCTTCACTAGGAATGCCTTTCCAGTAGTACTTCCCTGACCATCTTGAAGCTGTTGGCTCAAGTACATTAGTTCATTTTTCTTAGCAATTCTGTAGTTACTCAGGGGTCTCTAGCAGCAAGATCCCTGCAATGCCCCACCGCCCCAAGAAAGAGAGTACATCAGAACACAGATATAATAATATTGGATGCATTTAAACCCCCATACAATCTGAAGTTTCCCCGCTAATCTACATGAAGCTTTGTGAGAAAATTTTTATGTAGAGGATAACTGTGGCAAGATCCGCACTGGAAGCAAAAAGATTCATCATCATCTTGGTTAGAAGACAGTCGTGTTGGGCCTGGGTCTGCACAAAGAATTGACCCCCCCCCCCCCCAACTCTTTCAGAATAGTGTCTTTACAGGAGGGTTACTCAGACTAAAGGTAGCTTTTTCTGGAATAAAATTTCTCCACTTCCAAAGCCTTGGTTATCTCCACTATCTGGATCCTTGGCTGCTGTCAGGTGTGCTAGAGGACCCCTGTGGCAGAACTGTGCAACAGCAAAATGTCCTTGTCTCCAATAAATAATTAAGTAAATGAAACATTCCATCCACCTTCTCAAAAATGAGCAAACAGCCCTCAGCCAAGCAAAAGTCCCCTCCAAGTAATTGACTTATTTGCCTAATTGCATCAGCCAGGTTAAAGGAAGTTGAGCTGTACACAGTAGACATTCACTAATCTTAACAGCAGAGGTACTGGTTTTGCAACCCAGTATGACAGTGTCCTCAAGGATAAGCACTCAACTGGAATTACAGCTTCAGATCTTACACAAAAATCATTCCAGCTACCTACATTAACAGTTAGTTATGCTGCCACCCTATCAAACAACCTATGGTATTAAAGGCTACGGAAAGCATTTAAAGGGAAAATCAGCTCAAGCCACCTAATCACACAACCATCACCATAGGCAGCAAACATCAGTAGTGCATTCTCAGTACCATAGCTAGGGACCTACCCAATTCATGGCAGAAGTGAGGTGCAGTGTGACTCGTTTTATCTTGCAGGTTCCCCTGTGACCCCCCACTGACTGGTGGAAGGGCCCCACTTGCAACTCGGGGAGGTGAAAACTGCAGTTTTAAATATGGCACCATTTTTGCCTCCCACTGCTGATTAGCAGCGAGGCCCTGGACAGCCCTGCTGTTTGCTGCTGACTGGCAGGGAGGCAAAAACAGTGCCATGTTTAAAACCACCCTTTTAAACTTGCCTGCTGATCAGGAGGGAGAGGCAGGGTCCTCCACTAAATCAGCAGCTGGAGGGAGGGGCAGGGGGGAAGACAGCAAGGGACAAGGTGCATTTGGGGGAACATGCAAAATTAAAGGAGCCGCCACACCCTACTTCCACCATGAATCTGGCAGGTCCCTAACCATAGCCAAGTCTAAAAGAGCCTCATCTGGCTGGTGTCAGAGTGCAAATATTGCTAGAGCTCCCCAGCACTGCTTCTGGAAAACTCATTAACTCCTGCCAGCAAAAGAACACCGAGTTGATTGAGCTCTACTTCAGCTGTTTTCCTTGAAAAGGTAAGATCTTTTTCCTCCAAGGCAGGTACCAGCCTTCACCTGCCAGAAAGAGCACAGACCTAACTTAGTTTGATGCTTCCAACCTTACACTTTGGTAGTCAAAACAGGCCTTTAAACAAACAAAGCAGCAACAGATGATACATTCAATACAAGTGTATTGTGCGTGCCTATACCTTTAAAAGCAACTGAAGAGAGAGAAAAAAAGCTAGAGAATATTTTTAGTTTTAGAAAGCTTTTATAGTTATGAAGGGAAAAACCCACACACACTAGCAAGCTAACTCCAGTAAAACTGTATGTGAATTTCAGAGAACCAAAATCAAGTGCATTTCTGCAAGATAAGTAAGGATCTGAACACATTTAAAAATACTATATTTTAAAAGCTAAAGACAAGTACTACAACCCTTCCATGGGCTGGCTGTGCCAACATTTCAATATTTTAAGCACTGAATACATTTAGTCCACTGACTGGATTTCCTGATGTTTTGTGACTCTCACAGAAGTGTATCTGTCATGTAGCTGTCTTAATTACTCCAGCTGCAACTTAGCACTAACATTTTATGTTTTATTAATATTCAAGACCATCTGCATCACTTATACAATAGGATTGAGGATCATAAACATTACTCCTGTTTCACAACTGAAGGAAGAGGGATCGAGTAATCTGCCCAAAGTCAAAGAGCATACCAGAGCCAGAATAAGAATCCAGGAGGAGTTCCCAACTCCCAGTCAGAGATGTCACCTGGTGAATTCTGTTGTGTCATCTGTGCTGCACGCTGCGAGTAACAATAAAAGGATAAAGATAAAGAAAGAGAGAAAAAAAGAAAGAGAGAGAGAGAGAGAAACAAACAAATTGACATAAACGAAGTTTGCCACTTGCTTTAAATTCTATGCACAATACCCTCGGGGTATATAATCAGGCATACCACCCATATGACCCTAAGGATGAACAATGAAAACGTGAATGGTAAGTCATACAAATTCATAGTGAACCAACTGCATCCTTTCCACAGTGTTCATGATATGCTAACACTTAAGGGGAAGCAAGATGCTTACTTGGATGATATTCTGCCGATTCTTTTTTCCTTTAAGATGGTAAAGAAGTCTTTGCCTGATAAAATTCTCCCCATGCTTTTCCACAACTCATCCTCATTTAATTCCATCACCAAGCCATGGATGTTTTGAATGCATATTCTCTCCTACTCCAGACCTTGTTGTTTACAGCTATTTTGAAGTATAAGGATGCCACTGCCTCCACATGTAGCAAATGTACTAAAAATAAGCTGACCAAGAATCTTAAAAATCAAGACAGCCAAGTTCTCAAACATAGTGAGGGCATATCAGGAAACCAGGATTTATCCCCATGTCCCCAAAGTTCATTACCAGGTTAGACAGCAACTATAGTAGTTTCTCCCCCATGAAAATACGGAAATTATTTATGTATATTTTCAGAGCATTTTAAGCATTTAGTTTATGCTATAAAAGAAGCATCCAAGTTTCTACTGCTAAGCTCTTGGTGTACTCCATTTGTTGAAGCACTATTAGATGGTAAAAATGGCATCCCAAGTCAAGGAAGGACTCCTCATTCAATAGAGCTCAATACCGCACAGAATCTCTCACTCCTTTCATTCACAGAGACTCAATTCTGTTGGCTAAATTAATGCAGACTTAACCAGGGAACCTAAGTGATACAAAGCTTGCAATTCAAATGTGTACGTAAAGATATGAACTTTTGATGTATCAAGGTAGTATGTATGCACAACTCTGTACCGACATTTGTACTACACACAACCTACTTCCTTAAGGCTGTTTATGACAGTTTCCTTATCACCAGAAGACAGACAAGATGTGTCATGCCTTCACTGAAGCTTCAGAAATAAATTCATTTTAAGAATTATTTTTGATGGGGAAGAACTAAAACAGGTACTTGAATTAGCAAAAAAAAAAAAAAAAAAAAATCATACATTTTATTAAGTATCTGGAAAGGAATTTCCTTTAACAAAATTGGATCAAGCTGCAAATCCCCCATAATATTAGTCATCACCACTTCTTTTCATATTCTGAATGCTACCTGTGAATTCGTTGCCCCATTTAGCAGACTCAGCTCCTTAAAACATCCAAAGTTCCGCAGTTGTGGTATGTAGAAATGAAAAAAGGTTTTGGGGTTTTTCCTTTTGTTTAACATTAATTTATTCACCTTTTTCAACACTTAGGGAGGGTTCCATCTAGTTGCTTTTAAAAGAAATATCCACTTCCAATACAACAGTTTATTCCCTTACAGTTATTTACTTCTGTTAAGCACCTTGACAATTAGTGTCCACTTGGAAAGTGGTAGAGATGCTTCATCTCATCCAGTTTGGTCATGTTACTTCACTGCTACCTAATTAAACTCTCAAATCAGCCATTTCCAATCTTGTTATCTTGAAACCCCAACCATCTGTTCCAGAGAATAAAGTTAACCAGTACATCCAAACCAACAAGCGATTCAAGATAAACATGATCAGAACTTCACTCTACCCCATCCAAACTCTACGATAGGAAAGAAGATAAGGAAAAAGTACAACACTATTGCCCATGCGGCAACCATATTTATTTTTTGCAAAGAGACACCAGTCAGCTAAACTAATAAATCTAGCTCCTCAGCCTAAGAGCATTAGAAGATACCTTCAAATACCACAGCATAAAAGCTGTCGGAATGGTATAATGACTCTCCTACAATGCACCTCTTCTAGTTTTTCCGTATCATTGTATAATTAACACCTTAAATATCTGAAAGAGTGCGACAGGAAGGTAGTACTGAGGGAAGCAACTGCAGGAGGAATGTCATTTACTACAAACAAGCTACATCTACGTGAGAGCAACTGACATTGAGAGCCTCTGACCAAAGTATCAACCAAGTGCAGATAGATACCGGCTTGGAAGAGAATTCCAGATCGCGAGTCATCTTGTGCAAGAGAGGAACACTCAGGAGTGAGCAAAATTAGAGAAAACTGAATATTTGCAAGTCCCCAACACCTACATGCTGCCAATACAATGACCTTCAGATACTTGTGCACAGTTTTGTCATCTACTCAAGACACAGGGCTGAAGAAACCTGTTATTTTCCTCACTAACAGGAGGGTCTCAAGCAAATGCAGCTTTCTTAAAACCTGATATATTAGAGGTTTATTAAATCTTAGGCATAAATAAGGATAACCCTTGGCACTTACGTAGCTCTTTGTGAGTGAGGTGGGTACAAATGAAACTGGTTATAACTTATTCCTTATCTAAACTTCAGGGTTTTTATACAGAAAAATTATTATTTGTGAAGACAAAGATAAGAAAGGGGAAGGGAGGGCTCATGAACTAGTCTCAGGAATATCAACTGGAAGAGAGCTAGGAACACCAGAGGCTTCCAGAACAAAACATGACTAGATTCAGAATGCAAAGAGTAAGAGATTTTGATTAGCCTGTGAGATGTTCTGCTCCAGCTACACCCACACAGCACAATAAAATCATATGCTCTTCCTAATCAAGGAAAAATGCAGTATGGATAGCTGCTGCAATTAAGTATGCTTTTAGCAAGCAAGCCAGTAAGACTTCCAACACGTCACAGGGCAAGATGTATTCCAAGTGTCCTTTAGGGAGGGTCTCATGGTTTGCTTTGGAGCCTAGCCTTGAACCAAGACTTTTTAACTAAAAATAGGAGAAGGCTGATATAACTCACAGGACTGGAAGGTTAATTGAAAGAACTGAGATAGGCTTCTAAGCCTTGGGAAGAGGTGTAAGAACCCAAGATTTATTTAGTTCTCTGATATTAGTTCAGTGATGCAGAGGTAATACCTGGGGTTGCTTTTCATCACTCAGCTTGATAGCAGATGAGCTGCTAAAGGCTGGACAGCTTGATGTCAGCTTGCTTTCTCTCTCTCTTTTGAATAGAACACAGATTGAAAAAAGAACAAACAAATTATGCTATGGTTCTTGTTATTCCCTCCCCCCACCCCCACTTCAGGCTTGTGCAGCTTTCTCCGTATACACTTGCCCAGTGGCCAAGACTGGATAAAGCTTGTACACCTGCACCAAGTAGTCTTCATTCATGCTGTCACATTTTCCCTATCCCCATCTCAACTCAATACAATCAGTCCTGACACATTCTAAAAAATGGATTACAGTATTTCTAGGCACACGCTAGTAAACAACAGCCTTCTTCCTTTTCACCTCTTACAGGTAAAAAGCTGATCTCCTCTGAGGGGCTTTAAACTAGGTTCGTAGGGGGATGGGGATGCAATGGACAACGAGAACATAGGTTCAGAGAACCACGAGCCATGCATTGCATCAGCCCAGGTAAGCACTAAGGGGCCCAACAGACATCAGGACAGGAGGGTACCAAGGACACCCACTGGGGGGCTTAAATGTCTCTACACTAATGCTAGGAGCATGGGAAACAAACAGGAGGCGTTGCTCTCTAGGTTAAGGAGCAATATACATCTTCTGTAATCAAGATGGGATCAGAAGAGAGCCAAACTGACATAGTGGGTCAGGATACAAGAGGGTCAATGGGAAAGGGACTTGGGAGCGGGGATTTAGTATAGACTGCCACACTAGGAGGATTTGCTAGACCTAGAATTCTCTGGGCAGCTCTCAGAGGCCATACAGTCAAGAGATACAGTTGTCACGGATGTCCTAACACTACCCTGACATCTGCTGGGAGGATCAATCAGCCAGAACTAATCATTCACATAGGTTCTTAACTTGCATACAGGACCACCACCTAATGCAGGAGGTACATGACCCCACTAGGGAGAACACCGTGCTGGACTTGGTGCTGGCTATTGGGGACGACCTGGTGAGGAATCTGCAGGTACAAAGCACCCTAGGAGATAGTGACCATCAATTGATTGAATTCACTATCTGGCGAAGGGTGGGAAAAGTAACCAGCAGGGCAGAAATGCTAGACTTCAGAAAGGGTGACTTCAGTGTGCTTAGGAGATTAGTTAGTGGGCCATTAAAGCTCAAGAACATCGACAAAATGGGGGTCTGGGAAGGGTGGTCGTTCCTCAAGGAAGCAATCCTGTGGGCATAGGAGGCGGCAATCCCACTATGTAGAAAAGGGGGCAAAGGGGCTAAGAAACACTCCTGGCTAAACAGGGAAATCCAGGAAACCCTAAGGGCAAAATGAGGGGCATACAAACTATGGAAGCAGGGGGTAGCTACCAAGGAGGTATGCTCCTCCTTGGCTCACACTTGTAGGGAATCAGTTAGGAAGGCCAGAGCAGCATTAGAACTCAGGCCGGCAACAAAAAGTCTTTCTTCAGGTATATAAGGAGCAAAAAGAAGGTGCAGGGCAGCACAGGACCCCTACAGGATAGGCAAGGGCAGTTGGTGACAGATAGGAGGAAAAAAGAAGAGCTCTTCAATGAGTTTTTTGCCTCTGTATTCTTGAACTAGGATCTAGACAAACGTCCCAAGTGCATTACTGACAGAAGCAGGAGAAACACCAGCCCACCAGCTGTCACCACCGACCTAGTAAAGAGACACTTGTAGGGGCTAGATGTATTTAAAGTCAGCAGAACTGGATAAACTCCATCCAAGGATGCTAAAAGAATTAGCCAGTGTCATAGCAGAGCCACTGGCATGACTGTTTGAGCACTCACGCTGCTCAAGTGAAATCCCAGAGGACTGGAAAAGAGCCAATGTGGTCCCTACTTTCAAGAAGTGGAAGGAGGAAGATCCGGGTAGCCACAGACCCATTAGTCTCACCTCTATTCTTGGGAGCACCCTTGAAAAAATTATCAAGAATCACATTTGTAGGAGTCCAGTGGGTAATATAATGCTGAAAGGCAACCAGCACAGGATCATAGCAGGTAGATTCTGCCCAACTAACCTTGTTTCTTTCTATGACCAGGTCACACAATGCTTAGATGCAGGAGTCAAGGTACATGTCATCTACTTGGACTTCAAGAAGGCCCTTGACATCACCAACATACCTATAGGTTGGAGGATGACCTCAGCAGCACAGTGGCAGAAAGATCCGAGTCACTGTCAACTCCAAGATGAATATGGATAGTTAGTGTGACAAAGTAATTTGCAGAGCTAACCGCGCTTTGTCATGCATTAGTAACTGCATCACAAGCAGATCCAGGGAGGTCAGGCCACAGCATGAGTACTGCGTCCAATTGTGGGTGCCACAATTCAAGAAGGATGTGGACAACCTTGAGAGGGTCAAGAGGAGGGCCACTCATATGGCTAGAGACCTGAAGGGAAGGCCTTATGAGGAAAGCCTAAGGAACCTGGACCTTTTCAGCCTCCACAAGAGAAGGCTGAGCAGGGATCTTGTGACAGTATACAAATTCACTAAGGGGGCAGCAGGCAATACGAGATGCTCTGTTTACCAGAACACCCTTTGGAATAATCAGAGACAATAGCCACAAGCTGATAGAGTAGATTTAGGTTGGACATCAGAAAAAACTTCTTTATGGTTAGGGTTGCCAGAATCTGGAATGGGATTCCAAGGGAAGTGGTGCTCTCCCTTACCTTGGGGGTCTACAAAACAAGCCCTTGGCTGGGGTCACATGACCCCAGAACTTTGTCCTGCCGCTAATATTGGACTTGATGATCCATTCTGACCTTAGCATCTACAAATCTATGAAAGAATACCAGGCCTCACCTATTTTAAAGAGCTTGCAGCCTCTATACTACTTTCTCCTTCTCTTCCTCTTAAAGTGTCTGTGCCAGTTCTATGGATTCCACTTCTATTCTGCTCCTCCTCAGACACACACTTCATTTTTCTTCCTCTTCATTGAAGTAGGAAGCCACCTCTGGAACAAATTAGATCACTAATTCAGTGGAAAGTTTCTACTCCTCCTAGGCAAGCAACATATTCTTCTAAAGCTCCATTGCTATAAGCTCAGTGTTTTCCTTACTTTTCATATCTGGGACACACGTTTTCTCTACATTAAAACTGGCAACACACTTTAGTCTTACATCCAGAGAGGGGGGCAGTGAAAGCAGCAGCAGTAATGGCACAAACAGTCTGCAGATGCCTGGTCCCAGTGGCTGGAAGCTACATGCATGCTGCAGCCAGCGAATGGGGAGGCTGGGAGAAGAGGCCAAGAATGCAGCTATGAGGAAAGCCCTCTTTGGAGAAAGCAGTGTCAAGATGAACCAGGCCAGCAGCCTCTCCAGTGGGGCATATGGAACCACTCCACTGGGCACCCCAAAATCGAACGAGGGTAAGCAAAGGCAAGCTGTAAACAAACTCCGCCCTGGGAGGCTGCAGGGTAAAAGGCACAGCTGAGGCAAGGAGGGGGACACTGTTGGTGAGGATTCTCTGGAGCTTGGCACAGTGAAGGTAGGGGCTGGATGAAGAAGGGAACAGCTGGACCTGGGGAAAAGGCTGGGGGGGCACAGTATGTATGCAAAGCAGGGAGCAGTGGAACCTGGCACCTAGTAGCCAAGGCAAGGCATGGGGATGACCATCTGCAGATGACGCGTCTCAATACCATCGCTTCTCCCAGCCCCCCACCCCCTAATCACTGAGGGCTACACCAGGACTGGACATCTACAAATTATCGCCACCTCCCTGACTGCACCCTGAAGTCACGGCTGTGCAGGTCGCAGCAGAATATATGGTATGCCCCCCAGCTTAACGCACCCAATAAATAAATAAATAAATAAATAAATAAATAAATGTTTTTTTCACAGCACACTTCTGCCAGTGTACTATGCCACATCCTTTAGGAACTGCCATCATAGCTAGTTCCCATTATCCTTCACATGTACTGTCCTAAAGCAGTGATTCTTACCCAGGTTGATGGAATCCACCAGAGCAGTGGTTCTCAACTTTTTTTGTACAAGGACCTATTTGTAAACTAGAGGTCCATCAACGCATCTATCCCATATCATATCGGCACTGATGGGAGGAAAGTTGAGAGCATAGGCAATTGGCTTTTTTTGTCCGATTTGGTCGATAATTTCCACATACATGCGCACAGCTGCAACACAACATGCAGGCGGCCAGGAGTACAACCCAGCAGCGTGGAAAACAGCCAGGTCTGGCTGGTAAATGTGTTGAGGGGGAAAAGGGGAAGGAATGGGAGTGGGGGCGGGGGGGGTTGATAGAGGCCCCCACAGTGAGGGAAGAAGTGGAGGTGGGGCTGGGGCAGGTGCTGCCCAGATGGGGCAGGGCACAGGAAGGAGCTGCGGCTCATCCAGGGGATGCGGGGGGCGACTGCTCCCACTGCTACACAGGCCGGGGGGGGCATGTGTCACTGCATGCTGCGTCTGGCTCTTCCTGGCAGGGGGCTGGGCAGAGTTGCACTCAGGGTTGGCAGTGGTAGCAGTGGGAAGAAGAATATTGGGGGGGGGACTGCATCCTCCCCAGAATTTGCCATAGCCACCTAGTGCAGCCCAGCCTGGCCCTGCCCCCTTCTGGGAAGAGCCTGGCACAGCCCACAGTGGTAGCCCACCCCATCCCACCCTGCATGTAGACCTGGGGCCACATGTCCCCAGTCTCCAGGCCCCCAGTGGGGCAGAGGATAGGTGTGTGGGGCATGGGAGGCCCA
Source organism: Crocodylus porosus (assembly GCF_001723895.1). Classification (NCBI taxonomy): domain Eukaryota; kingdom Metazoa; phylum Chordata; order Crocodylia; family Crocodylidae; genus Crocodylus; species Crocodylus porosus. The sequence continues at coordinate 34,671,889 of NW_017728950.1, forward strand.
AACAACCCCTCACAGGCTGGAACTGACAGCCTATATGGGAAAAGCCACAGTTTCCCCATGTTATCCTCCTTTAAAGGAGAAACCATTTTTTAAATATGATCACGACCCTTCCGTATATTCTTGCAACTTCCTTTTGGGTCATGACCCACAGGTTGGGAAACACTGCCTTAGCATGCCATGATAGAGTCTTTGAAGGGTGCCACAGAAAGTGAGGAAATAAGCAGGTATGGGTAGACTCAGGATCTCCCCATCTGACTGTTCAATCCCACTGTCACTGCCTGGCCCCTCTATAAGGAGGCAAGCACTGTAGTAAGTTAGTTTTTAACATGGGGTGCCACTCAATTCACAAGAGTTATGGAGGGGTGCCTCGAATCTAAACAGGTTGAGAATCACAGTCATAAACAGTTGCATCTTGCGACACAGTAAGGCACTAAATTTACAATACTAGCTTTAAGATTAAGGTCTAGCTATGCAGAGCAGTCAAAGATAGCAAGAGTCCGTTTCAACACAAGAGCCAGTACAGCTGCCATATTACGCAACAGCATTAAAATCTTGTCAAGAGTCTGACAGCTGGAGGGTTTAGACACAATCCCCATTTAATTAGATGAATGTCTTAGTTGGCTTTTACCATATCAACCCTCACCATTGCCCGGTGAAGCTACTGCAGAATGCAGCAACAGTTTGGACTTGTCTACACAGATAAAGCCAAACAGCTAATTGGTATGAACACAGACAGGCCATTAGCTGGAATGCTCTAGTAAGCGCTTTAGGAACCCTACTTTTAAAAGCCATTAGAGACCATTCCTGTGCTGTGTTGATTCCACTCAAGAGATGGCAGGAAACAAAAAAAACTGTTGAGTAGGTATTAAAGTACAAAGAAACTGAGGACTGGATACTGTCAGCGCTGAACATTTTGTTTTGTTTTTTAAAAATCATACTTCACAATCACTCCCCCAACATCGTTTCATGTTGGCTTCCCCTTAATTCAAACACAGGGCAGGGGGAGTTGCAACACTCCTCCCCACCCTACCTATACTTTTAGTAGGGTCTCCCCACCCTACCTACACTTTTAGTAGGGTTGGGAAGAGGGCAGTATTATCATTATCACTATATGCAATTATAATTAATAAACCTATACATTTGTGCATTTTAGGAGGTTGACAAAACACCTGACCTGGAAAAGTAACAGTGTATAGCAGGGGTCTGCAATAGGGCTGTATGAAGCTTTGGTCCCAGATTCAATTCGGCGGAGATTCAGCCCAATTCAGTGGCCAAATCTCCGAATCGAATCAGATGACCCTTTAATCTCTCCGAATCAATCCAGAAAGATTCAGCAATTCAAACACAGACACAGCTTTAAAATGTTTTTTCTACATACCTCTATGTAGCAGGCAGCTCATGAATGTTGCAATGCTGGGGCACATGGAGTGTCCCACACAAGCGCGAAGGCTGCCCAGCATGCTCAGCAGCAGACCTGGAAGTGCACTAGAAGCACGTCCACCAGAGAGTGCACCGAGGGCCCCCTCGCACCCTCCTGGCTCGGCAACTGATACCTCCTGAATC
>NW_017728950.1:34673856-34694539 GCF_001723895.1 Crocodylus porosus
GAATCAAATAGGGCCCATTTCGCACACCCCTAGTCTGCAACATTTCTACACTGAGTGCCAAAAACACCCGCAACCTTGGACTTGTAAGATGCTGGCATGCTGGGGCAGACAGCAGGGGAGCTGTGAGTGGCCCGATCCTTGTGGTGGCAACGCAGTCCCAGCCTCTTTCATGCCATTCACTGTAAGGCATGCATGCCCAGCAAAATGCCTTCGCATGCCATGTTCTGGCACCCATGCTGGGGGTTGCCTACCCCTGGTGTATAGGGAGCAAGACAGATTTTCTTCCCTTTAATCAGATTTGATTCCTGGAAACCTTCCACCCCAGCCTCCCCAATTGTTATTCAGGATCAGCAGCCTTTGATCAGGACTCTAATCTTAATCCTACTGGACAGTATGGCTACACAAATAAATTACTGCGAGATAATTTGGAGGTGAAAACTTTCAATGTATCAGATACTCTGTGGTAGCTATCTGTACACATTTTTACTCCACAATAAAATATAAAGCAGCTTACCCCTCAACAAATTGAGCCAAAATACCTGGCATGTACCATGGAGTAACAACTTAAGAATGAGGAGAGTCACATGCAAATCAGCCTAAAGATCCAAAATAAGGAGTTAGTTATTATAAGAACCAGTTCAGTTAAAAACCAGTACAACCCCTATGGGTGGACAGTCTTTTAACTTTCAAATTAAACTTAAGTTATTTCCCCAGTGTCACCAGGGGTTGCTCCTATTAAGCTATATCAATTTCTAATTCAATTAAAGTCTATACAACTTGCATATGGCCCAAAATGTCAAAATGCCCCTAAAAGAGCTTACAGTCGACTTTCAACTTTTGCCAAAGGTTTAATATGCACCTGCCATCTGAACAAGTATCCTTTTGAAAAAAAAAGCCCATAAACAGCCACCCTATCAATATGTAGTCAGACACAAAACAAAGTCAATTGCCTGGTCATCACTAGCACCACACCAAAGCAGACCTGCTATCACCGTGTCTGTTAAGTCATGATTGGCCCAGCTTGTATAAAAACCTCAGTAGTGCAGCAAGAGCAGAAGCAGAAGGAGCAGAGCAGCCCTGCTGGCCCGGGCCTGAGCCAGCAAGCACAGCTTCCAGTAGTGCTGTTCCTGGTGTGTTGCTCTGATCCCCTTGCCTCTAGCAGCGAATCCTCCTCCTGCTCCTGCCCTTGTTGTGCCACTCCAGGCAGAAGTGGAGGAAGCTTCAGCTGGGCAGCTCCTGCTGGAGGCAAAGGAAGTAGAGCAACACCTGGCCAGCTCCAGCAGCACAGGGAACAGTTCCACCAGACGCTGTGCACTGGCTGGGGCTGGTGGGGGAGCACTGTGGGGACAGCCACAGACTACACCAGCTAGGCAAGTTCTGCTGCATGTGCCCTCCCTCCTCGCCCTCCCCTTCTTCACCCCAAGTTGGCTCCTGGGATCTAGTACCCGGGTGTCTTCCTCCCACCCCCCAAAATGAGTGGATTATGACTTGGCTTTGACACAGGTCAACACAAGTCATCACCACCTTGCAACTGGCCCCCATGATCCTGGCCTCGTTTGCCCACCTCACTTCAGAACACTGTTCCCTGCCAACCCAAAGCTCCATGCAGAGTTTTGGCAGGCTGTTGGAGGTGGGGGGAGAAAGTGTCCTGACCCAGTAACAGCTCATCAAAACTCCCTATGTGGCCCTTGGGCACAAATAACTGCCCACCCCCATGGCAGAGTGACATAGCATAGTCATTCACTGCTATATAAGATAGGGCTAGACATTTTGCACCTATTGCAACTCCCTTCCCTCCATTTCAAGGCATCTCTAGTTGAAAAGATACTACCTTCACCATGAACACTGAGATTTTTTTTCACATACAGCTCTTACACTAGCGATTCTCAACCTTTTTAGACTCAAGGAACCCCTAGACAGACTCATTCAAGGCATCTCAGGAAGTGCTAGCTCTTAGTTGCCCCCCCCCTTTTTTTTTTGTTTTTTTACACATACAGGGAAAATAAAGAACACAACTACAGCTTTTTAAGTTCTTTGCAACCAAAAAACTGTTTGAAATCTCTGGGTTTCATCTTCTGAATCATGTTTGCCCACTTAACAGTAATAAGATTATGTGGCACCCCACTGCACCCTTGAAAGAGTCTCAAGGCAACCCATGGCGCTATTGCAGCCTAGCTGAGAATTACCATCTTATACATTACCTAATTAAGGCTTCCAAGCCTTATTTCTAGCACTGATGCAGGTGAAAAATTATAACCCCAAAATTAACCCTTTCTTCTGGAAGCGGCCCAGCTTCCCAGCCTAAATTCTGGAATATGCATTGTAACAGTAAGGATTATTTCCTGGATAAGACTTCAGGACATCAAAAAGACTCCATCTGTTATCCCAAAAGCACCACGAAGAAAGGGGAAAGGACAATCTGTTCTAGAGCCCTGACAAGAGCTTCAAAAATAAATAAAATAAAAATAAAATCCAAGTCCTGGTCCCTGTTCCACAACTAATACACAACCTTGTCAATTCACTTAGCCAACCCATCCATCCCTCACCTCATCAGTTAAGCAAAATGTAACACTCTCATCTCAGAATGGAGGATTAAAAAAAAAAAAATAAAAATAAAAATCATTCAATATTTGTGATGCATTCATTTACTAGGGATGGAGGTAAAGTAAATATGAAGAACTGAATGGGCTGTCAAGTTGCTATCTGACAAGCCTTGTCCAGGAACAGACAGAAAACTCCTAGGAACAGGGTCTGTTTTGTTGGGGGTTTTTTGGTTTGTTTTTTTTTGTTTTTGTTTTTTTAAAGGCAACTCCTTTCTCCAGCCACTTGACAGGGTCAAGACGTGAATTTACCCAACAAATGGAAGAGATTTTATACTAAAGATATTGATTTTGGGGGAGAATATAAAGACCCTATCCATTCCTCTCTCCACTCATTTAAAAGATTTCTTTTCACAAGTGAGAGGAAGACAACACCCTGCAGTCAGGGACAGAAGTTTAGAACACTATACACAGTAGAGACAAAATCTGCAGCCTATGTTCAGTAGCAACAGCAATGGATAATATAAGAACTTAGGGATAAAGTTTGCATTGTTTGACTTGAAATTCCCTTGCCAGGAAAAAGTAAGGGGAAGAAGCAGCAGCACACAGACAGCTTCACCAGAACAGATCAAGAAAGGCTGTTACACAAGCATCCTCTGATGGAATCAGAGGCAAATAGGGAACCTGTGGATGTTGTGCATGCCTCTAATACTTGCCCAACACCTAGACTTCAACAGTTTATGCTGTAATGCCACCCTGAATGACCAAATGTCAACTATTTTAAAGGAGACTGAGAGGCTACTTTGCATGCAGACATTCCCTTAAATACCTGCAATAAGCTACCACCACTCCCTAGAAGTGTAATCAGAGTACAGACAACAAATACAGGGTCGGTGGGTCTCGCTGAAGTATTGATTAAAACCAAGCATTGGTCAGTACATGTAAAACTCAAAAGTTTTGCTACAGCACTGGCCCAAGCAGGCCTCAAAGACTGAGCTGGAACTCAGTAGAGCTTTGATTGCCTGCAAGATTAGGTTTTGCAGAACACTACTAAAAGTTGACCAATCAAAGCTGGTACCAGACAGTCCAGAACATACTCTTCAGGTATGAGAATAAGGGAAACTGGGGAGAAAAGTTGATGTTTGTACTCACCATATACTGGTGTAGCATCAGTGTTCAAACCTACACAGAATAGAGACTGGAAGCTTTCAGAACATGGCAACAGGCCTAGGAGACGCATACATGAGCTGCCCCCAAGCCTTACCACAAGCACCCAGGACTCACATTCTGTAACTTGTGAGGCATGTGTTAATGCGTTGGTACTTTGTATGTAATAAGCTTGGCTAAACCTTTGCTACTTAACCAAGCCTGTGGTCATTCACTGTGTAACAGCTGAATTTCCAAGGGAATATACATTGCCAGCAGCACCACCTCCACGACAGGGTGCTCATATAGAACATTATGCCGACCAAGAGAATAGAGGACAAAGATCTCTACTAGATGTACCTCTAAACATGAAGCTTATCTTTTTTAAAAACTAGTTACTCCTTATAGCCAGATGGCAGAAATTCACTGAGCTAAATCATTTCAGTTTCCATGCCCCGTATAGAAAGTTGCACCAACCTTAACCTGGATGCCTTTAAAAGCAACAGCAGAGACATCTTCAGTCACTTTGACAAGCAATTGTTACCGATACTGGCAACACTGCTAAAAGTACTGAAAGCTACAAATGCGTCTTGGTGAACTTTTAATTGGAAACAAGTAGTAAAATTTATAAAATAAAATAAAGTTACATATGCAAATATTCATCCACCTTAATAACTTTCTTTCCAGTGCTGGGAAACTCCCACAGAGTATACACTGTTTAAACTTTGCTTCATATTAGGTTTAAATGAAATGGAAAAATATCCCTAAACAGCTCTAATGACCACACCTTTCAAAGCTTGTCTATTTTAGTTACTTTCATGGTCCCCAGTACAATAATATCTGAGCATCTCACAATCTTTACTTATACTCGCACCACCATTTATAGCTAGGGAAGTACTACTAAGTCTGCATTACAGACATGACACTGCATCTAGGGAGCCTGGCTACAAGTAGGCTACACAAACAGTAACAGTGGTAGTTCTAGTACTACTTATTCTACAGCCCCCACTCACTCTCTAATTAAAATGGGGTCATCGTAATTATTAGCATCCTTCTACATCCTTATTCTCTTTTTCATGAAGCCATTTGTCTTCTAGAACCCACAACAGAAAGGTTCAAGGCCCATGGGTCTAGCTGAGCCATCCCATACCACAGTCTTCAACATGGTATGATCCTGTCCCTGTAGTTCAAAACAGGTGGACATTTCCTCTGGAGAGGAACACCACCTCCCCTCCCACTTGAGATGCAGCATTTTGACAGGAATCTGTCCCACTGACTCCAGCTAAGCAACACTGCTATTTTGAATAAGCTTCCTGCAATCCAGTACATCCGTAGGTCAGTCTTAAGCATCAATACCAAGAAAAGGTTTTTTGTATGTTTTCTTTTTTTGTCTCATCCTCTCAGAAGCCACAGCATATAGACATTCCCTTTCTGTGATTTTTCATTTACAGATTTTTTGGACTTCCACGTTCCTCTATAACTTGGAATATGAGAAGGCCAAGATTATACTGTTGAATTATTTCTTGAAAAGGAAGTGCTTGTCTCCTTGAAAAGCATTCTTTAATTCACTACAAAAGGCTGCTGCTGCTTCAGTGCAACTCAGTACAAAACGCCAAATCCTAGGAGAAGCCTCAAATTCTCTGCAAGATATCAGAGTTTCCACTCCATGTAGACTCCAAATGCAGCATTTTCTTCTTCAGTGCTTGCATCCTCATACTGCCATCAAGCAGGGCCATACGCCTTCAGCTGGAGTGCTTCTGAAGACTTAAGATTACATCCAATCAAATAAAAGCTGAATTTAACCATTTTACTTCTAGGTTCTGTTTTAGTTTAGAAACCACTTAAGACCAAAGTCCTAAATCTTTATTATAAGAATAAGTCTCCCCTCATCTACAACTCAGGAACCAGAATGGAACTGCCAGGCTCCCCACTAGCAGAAATAAATCTAGGAGACAAAACTCAGCCTGGTCAATTACTGGCTCAAACATGCCTGAACCTTTGTCGGATCAGTGGGAACTTCCTATGTTAACATGAATGAATACCACAGGAGACTAAGAAATCTTTACAGCTCTTCAAAGTTTCAGAAAACAAAGCACAGGCATGGATATTACACAGGACGATTTAGTGAAATGCTCTCCCTAGGTCACCCAAATTGATTTACCATACTCTGCAGCATTTCCATTTGTTTGCCAATTACTGCAGCTTTCTGCAAGCACATTAGGAATCAGAGTTTCTATAAAACCTTGTTTTATGCATTGATTTATAGAACAATTTAACTGTTTTAGTTTTTTTAGAAAAAACCTTTGCTACATTATATTTTTTCAATCGAAACACTGAATGACTTCATGAAGACTGTTCCAGCTCTACTTTCCTATGATCTCAACAAACATGTCCAGCATTTCAGTTCTCTGGTACCACTTTAAACCTGACTTAAGAGTAACATCTTCAATCTACTTGCACACAGCCATTGCACCAGTTTGAAGATATGGATTTTACATGGTTAGTTAAGCTGCTGCTACTTTTTGCATAGATAGTCTCTTACTAGTCACCTTTAAAATTAACCTGAAATAACTAAGCAGTTTAATTAACCAATATTAAAGTTGATTTCATGTCAACTGATGCAAAAAAATCTTTAGAAGTCCAACTCTGTCAAGCCGCCAAATTAAAGGGGAAGGCTCTAAAAGGGCAAGTCAGTCCAATTAGTCCAGACTGAGAATTGTGAGTTTTAGCACTAATGTTTAGTCCAATTACTAGTACTTGTTTAAGTCCTGCAGCACAAGAAGCAGGTGTACATAACTATCTCTGCTAGTCTGATGATACTCAACCAAAGGGTGCAAGAAGATTAGTACAAAAGTGAAGTTAAGGAAATGTAGAAGTTGCATAGTTAAATTTAAAAAAAAAACAAAACAAAAAAAAAAAAACACACACAACAACAACAAAAAATGGGAAAGGTTCCTATAGCAACATTAACTCATTTTCTATTTGTGCTTCTCATGAATATGATGCTTCATACAGTTTTCTGGTCTACTGAAGCAGCATGTATACATGATAGGCAATAAGGCCTAGTTAGCACTGCCTCAGGAAAATGCAACATTCCCATTTCTCAGCAATCTCGACATCATTCTACTACGAAGAAACTAAAAACGCATAGCAGTGAGATGAAGATGCTAACACTGCTAAACATGAACAACTAAGTATTCAAAGTGAGAGGAAGAAAGGGGAAAAAAAAAAAAGCCACACACCGCTGCAATTGTTTCCATAAAAGCCAAAAGCCTATGCACATTTAGCACATTAGTTCTCAATCCTTTTTGTACCAGGGCCCATTTGTAAACATCAATGGCCAGCACCAACCCAGTTCCCCTCAGCCTCAACTTGCTGCCACCTGCCCCCAGACTCCTGGTGTGTGGAGAAAGGGGGGCCCCCAAGCAGCCCCTTGCAGGCTAGAACTCTGCCAGTCTGCAAGGGAAAAGCCATGGTTTCCCATTTTTTCTCCTTTAAGACACAACCCATTTTTAACATTTGTCTACAACCCTTTCATATGTTCTTGTGACCCACTTTTGGGTTGTGGCCCACAGGTTGAGAAATACTGCTTTAGCAAACCCAAAAGTACAAATTGTTGAGGGACAGGGCAGCAAAGTCACCAATATGCGAGTTTTGCCCATTAATTTACGGAATTATTGAAAGTCTGCTTCTAGATTTAAGGTGGCAGAAGGCACAGGAGCAGCTGCAGAGCTGATCTGCCACAGCATGCAACTGTTTCTTCCCAGCAGCCTCCCTCTTCCTCTGTTCTGACAGGTGCAGCTCAGAAATGGGAACAGAACCACAACATACTACTCTTACTGGTGGTCATGTCCCACATGAACTTTTGCGAATACCCCTAAAAGTGTGTCCCAATCTGCCAACAGCTTGGTAACCAACATTCTTTGCAAGGGGAAAGATGCCATTATCTTACCGTTGTGCTCAAGCATTGCCTATTGCTCTTGAGAAATCAGCAGAAGGAGAGTTTGCAGGATTAGGCAAGAAAAAGGAGTGTGGGGGCAGAGGTGAAAGGAATGAAATCACCTGCTCGTGCAGCTGTGTTGAACAGAGATCTGTAATACAGACTTCAAAATGTACTTTTGCTACTATAGCTTGTTTTACTCTTTAGGGATTGGTATCCACTGTATTGATAAGAAAACATAGCTCTGTTGGTATAACTGCAACTACACTAAAAGCATTCTGCCAATGTAGCACAGCAGCATGTTCCTACAACAGGAAGGCACTCCTAGAACAATCGTTATCAAAAGGCAAACTGAACATCACCTTTCATTTTTAGAAATTCTACAGAGCAAAAAAAAAAAAGGAAGAAACGCAGTCACCTGAAACATTTATTAACCAACAAATACCCATCTAACCCAAAAATGCCTCAGCCCAGGATGTACTCCAAGGTAAATATTTATATGCCAAGTTCCACAGTTCAGCTATTTGGACTTGTGTACAAAAAAAAAAAAAAACCCCCAGGTTCTTCTCTGTCCTCCAACAAGACATTTCCCCACCTTGTTCACTTCATGTAGCTCAAATAAAACATGTGAATGGACTTTACCTGATTCAGGTATACAGTACTTCAAATCTCTACCGCCTCTCCTCCTTCCCCTCCCCCCCACACACGGGGGGGTTAACTTAATTATTCACACAGGTTTATAATCTAAGCTACTCATTCACTACCAAGCAAGTACCACATATATCAGGTTAATGTGTGCACTGTGCATTATGTCAGTCTTTACAGCACATTTCAAAGAGTTGTGAGCACAGGACTTCTCTTCTGGAAATGGAAGGGAAAGTGTAAGTCAACCTGTAAAACATACCAGTTAAAATGAAAAAGAAATGGAAGGGAACCAAACGCACACAAATGTTTGCCTGAAGCGTTTTTAGCCTGCTATTATTACAGACTGAATAAGATTCATAGCTGTCAAATCAAACGGCTGCAAATATTAAGACTTCTGGGAACATCCTTGTTAAAAATATCTAGTATTATGCAATAATATTTGCTTCTTACCTTTAACTAGTTAAGTTTGCTGATTCAAGATTGAAGGTAAGTGGTAGATACAGAAATAGCAAGTAAACCCCGAGATCTTGCTCTGCCTTGAAACTGGATTGGTGCGTATGAAAGTTAATGCTAATGGATGAACAGAAACAGAAGTCACAGAATTAGTTTGTTTGGTATTTCATGGGGATACACAAAATGGATGGTACCGAAGTGAGAAAACCCTGCTACAAAAATCCTATGAACCTGCTGAAGATACTTACTATTATACAGAATCCTGCTATGTTAACAGACTCACCATAGCCAATTGCAAGTGCCAGTGCGTTAAAAGTGTATATATTCTGAACCATTTAGAAAAACTAAAAAAATTCTCTTTTCATCTAGTCACAACAGCAGACAGAATTTCAGCATTCCCCCCTCCCCCTCTTAAAATTCCCTTTGCATAGAAGCAAACAGAGCTCCAGGAAAACTATCTCCTCATTACATTGCCCCCTCCCCAAACTCAGCAACTAGAGTGTGACCAGTCACCTGGAGCAGCATCCCAGAAACCTTAAACCAGGGGTGGGTCGGATGCAGCCCACCAAGCCATTCTATCTGGCCCACGGGGCCCCTAAAAAATGTAGAAAATTAATGTTTATCTGCCCCTCACTGCCTATCATGTGGCCCTCGATAGCTTGCCAAACCTCAATGAGCAGCCCTCCACCCAAAATAATTGCCTGCCCCTGCCTTAAACTAAGCTTAAATGCACCCCACCCCACCAGTTTCACCAAGCTATTCAGAACTATGCAACTGTTCAATACATTCTTCTTCTTCTTAAAAGGAAAGTGTGCTTACCTCAAACTGGACCATAAACCCAGCAGAACTTAAGAGAAGACCTGTACTTCAGCTAGTAGACCAAAGTAGCAAAGAGAAACTACTTAGCAACCAGTAGGAAGGAGTTAAAAAAAATGTTCTCCCCTCCCTACAGTTGAGAACCACTTTAGTGCCTCATCTAAATTGTTAACTGGGAATAGTATTATATCATTACAATTACAGTCACTATGATTATATAACGTGCCATATTGGGTTAATGCACAAATAACCCAAGACAATTCAGACTGGATCCACATACAGACTCTGTTCCCAGAAACTCTCAAAATACTAGTTCCCCCTCCTTCACCCCTCCAAAATTTTTTCCTTGTATTTTTCAATTACTTAACTATCATGGTTACAAGCAAAACCTCAAATGTTAGTAGAGCATAGCAGGTGTCAAATTGAGTCTGCAGAGAGCTTAAGACAGCAGCTCTGATATATCAACTGCCCCATTCACATAGGCAAGGATTTGATGTTCAATAACTACGGTACGTGTTAAGATATAAAGAGGGAGGGTTGCATATTTATGGAGTTTACTGACAGTGTAGTTGTGCTGATGCCACAAATTTGACACTTGGGACATGCAATCAATCCCAATCATCAAAAAAAAAAAACACAACAAGAAAAAAAAAACACCAAACCCAGAAATAAAGGATGTATAGTAGCAAAGCTACCAAATTAGCTCACCTATGTGCACAACCGAGCCCCACCAAACCATGCGTGCCATTTGCACAGCTTTAGAGAATGAGGTGCTCCTCACAATGTTTCCCAAGAGGTATGAAAACACATTGCATACATTATGTACAGTCACAGAAAGCTTAACAAAAAAATTGTACTAACACAACACACACACACTCTTCAAGAAAATAGGCCCCCCGAGGTCAGCAACTAACCAGAAGCACATTAGGAAAAAGGAAAAAAAAACAAAAACAAAAAAAAAAATTCACCTTTTAGAAGTGGATCAATGTTTTTGGCTTTTACAGATGCAGGTTGTAGCCATATAGCTTTTAGGGTATTTTTGTCTCAGTCCACTCTCTTCCTATTGATTTTTTTTAAATTTTAAAAAGGAATTATACACAGGAGAATTATTACATATGTATTACTACAGCAAAGAGGAAAAAAAATGAACACACTACTATCTACCTAAAGTCACATCACTATGAAGTGGCAAGGAATAAAACAATTATACCCTCCATTTAACTGAAAGTTCGCTACCTTTTAAGAATAAAAACATCATCTCATCTATATTTTTCCCCTATATTATCAAACCAGGCCTCCTAACTTCCATCTTTTTCAGCAAGACTTTAAGCTGCAAGTAATCATGTACATATGCATATGCAGGTTCCTTCCAAACGGGATGGGAGGCACAACACACCACCTTCTGTTAATTTCGTTCAAGGGACCCACATTTGTCATTTTAAAAAAAAACTGAGCTGCTATAGCAATTTGGACCTAAAATACTAACATGTGAAGAGGTCATGATGCTCTGAAGAGCCTTTTTAAATTCTGTTTAAAATGCTTTACACAAAAATATTTGGGAGTTTAAGTTCTCCCTGGTTTTTATTTTATATATTAAATATTCAAGACGTTCTCACATTTTGGCTTAAATATTAGCTATTCAGCAATTCTCTAATGTATAGTCGTAATTAAAGTCTACGTCACAAGCTGCTAAAAAGAGACGGCAACTGCCAGATATTGGAAGTCTCTGCTTCATCACTTTGGCTCGTACAGTCCTCAGTGCTATCAATTCAGAAGCTTGCAGCAGCCATTCGGAAAACTATGGCAATTTGGTTTGAAACAGACAGATGTTTTTTTCCAGTAAAGACAGACAACCAGTCATTCTGAGTATATGTGATGACCTTATCTGGGCTAGGAAAAGGGATTCCATCCTAAAGAAAACTGGTTATCTATTATTTTAAGTTGTGCTGTTGAAAACCTGCTAGCACATAGACAGACAGATTTTAATATCTTTAAAATTGTTTTGGTTCATCATGGTCAACACGGGTAATTTTTTTTTGGGCGGGGGGGAAGAGGGGGAAGCAGAGAGGGAGAAAAGGTGAATGCTTCTCTTATCTTCACCCCTTTGCCCAGAAAAAAGGCAAAAGCAAGCATTTCAGCCCAATTCCTGCCACCATCCACCCTGACCAAGCTACACAAACAGTAAGAAGTAGTTTACCTTAAGAGTCAAGGCTTTCTTTGTAAGCCTTCCATTTGCTGTAACAATGATATTCCTATACAGTCACTTCACTAGAGACTGCACCAGTACTGGAACACAGTATAAAGAGAGTTAAGAACTAGCAGCTTTATATCACGAACTTGTTCCAGAACCAGCACCAGCTGCAAGAATGAAAAAAAAAAAAAAAATCCACTTACAACCACTGTCAAGGAAATTTAGCCAATTCTACACCTGCCATTTTGAAAAGGAGAGAGTTATAAAATTATGTTTCCTTCCGACTCTTGCACAATTCCACTTACTATAACTAGTTACACCATTAAAATCCAAGTAAAACATTCCTGACACTCTACCAAGGGAAATGAGACATACAAAATGCATGCCAGTACCATGCAGTACACATTTCTTATTAGCTTTCCCTCAGAATGCCTTAACTTTCTCTTGGTTTGGGAATTTGTAACTCACACAAATAATATCCTGGTACAGTACAACAATCTTATCACTTATTCATATTCCTAGAAATCTGAATGCTTATAGTAGTGAAATTAATGAGAGATCCACTGACACCTTTACAATCTTAATTAAAAACTAAACAAAACTATTTTGTTAGAGCAGGGTTTATATACAATTTAGAGTTATACAAAAAAATACTGGTAAAAGAGCAAGAGAAACAAGCTCTACAGAACACTGAGGGAAAAAATTTGACAGCTTCTCTTCATGAGATCCTTTTTTCTTTTATAGCTCTGACCTGGATAAGGCAAGGCAAATGTTTGCCACTTCTATGTGAACACAGTGCAAACAGCTGTTTTCTAGATTCAGCTTCTGCCAAGATCATATTGTGAAGCCTAGCTGCAGTGGCAACACATTAGACACTAGGAGTCCCTACATAATGACAACAATGCCTACTGAGCTAGTGCAACTTGTTCTCCTAAGCTTCTCAGCTGACAATCATAATACCTATTCTTACCTACTTTTGTCATCATGTGCTTATTATTGAGTTTTAAATGCAGACTGCAAATTCAGGCTAACTTATTTCACTTTTTTCTTCTCCAGTCTATACTCCAGTGTGTTGGAACCCATCTTCAATTTGGTTACACCTGCCTAAATTCCAACTCAATCTACTTAAACTGGTGAAATAATCCAAACTGACTAGTCAAGAGATCAAAATAATATGCTGCTAGGAACTGGGGAAAGGGGTGTTAACAGCAACCCCTAATAATGCTGTTTGTTGGTCTTTTTGGATAGCACTATGATAAGAAATGTATTATTTATTTGAATAAATGTCAACTGTTTGAGATAAGAGCTTTGTTTTAAGACAGCCTTCTCATGCAGGATTTTAACATCTACTGAAGGTATTAGAAACCCCTTGAAAAGAAAGGTGGAACATATTTTGATGCAAAGCAAATTCATTAACTGAGCTTTGTTCTGCAGGGACTGGGGAGTGGCAGCAAAAATAATCATAAGGCATTAGACTTCTTAACAGTAAGGATTTATCATAAGCTACATTTTAACATGGTAGTGAACAGTAAGAGGCTTGTACTTACTTATCTGTAATATTTTCCTTCGCACATACCTGTAAGAAAAACTCATGTGTTTTGGGAAAGAGGCACAGTAAAAAGAGAAGTGACAGATGAACAATTTTGGGCTTCTCTAAACTGGGAAAACACCTCTCTCTCAAAATAAATAAACAAACAATAAGTTTAAAAAAAAATTAATCAAGCAAGCTTAACCATTAAGCCCCCACACAGCCAATTCAACTGCTTGAAGGAAGTCAAATTTTCACCCTCATCTAGGAAAGGCCTTTGGAAACTGGCAATTAAGTTACCAGAAAACATACCAAAAAAAACACTATTTGGAAGCAAGAACCCACAAGCCAAGTCAACAAACGTAAAGGATGAGTTTCTGCAACTGATAGTCCTAAGTATTGATAGCAACTGCTGTTTTAGAGAGGCAAAAAATTTAAGCTGAAGGACCTCCCTAACTAGAAACACAGTATACCACGAGACAAATTTCTCACAAAAGCTGAGTTTACACAAAGCGAATCCCTTTCACACTTAAAGCTACATAAGCTAAAGAAAACAGTATTAAACAGTAAACCAATGAGTATGCTAGTAATGGGGGGGGGGGAAGATCTATGCATATACTAACTAATGAATGAATGCACACCAGAAATCTATCAAAGACAGGAATACCCAATTACCTGTGGGGGCACATTTCTCACAAGAAAAATCACTCTCTCTCCAATCTCTCAGTCCTGATCCTCAAAGGAAACTTAAAAACACTACCCAGAGACGAGCCTATGAACTCCACTTCATCAGCCTCCTGGATGCTAAAAATCATGGACTAAATATAGACATCAGATTTATGACACATTATAACCTGCCTGACATCCGACTCCCCAGGTATCTCTCCACTATTCATCTCCCTTCTCCCCCCCCACCTGTCTCTCACCCATTGACTCCTCAATCTACACTTTCACTGATACCTGTCTTGTATGCATACCAGCCCAGCCTCTAGCTTCTTTACTTTTTATTTCATCCAAGAAGAAGAACACACACCAACTGCTGAAACTTCCTTAGCCTGACAAAGGGTTTTTGAACCCAAAAGCTTGCTTAATAATTGTTTTCCAACTATTTAAGTTAGTCTAATAAAAGATACCAGATTCACACAAAGAACCTTGTCTGCCTATATACTAACTAACACATTCAAGACCTACCAGTTACCCTGAAGACTAAAGCTATTAAAATCTCTACTGCAGACAAGATCAACCATTTTGCAGGAACCCAACACAGGAATTCAGAAGACTTACTACAGTGGGAAACATCAGTTCAAGTATAGCTACAAAGTGATTTTGAAAGAAGAAATAAGACTTCTTTTTGTCAAATCTCAGGTGTTAGCGTAACAGATTTCCACATGGTTTCAAATGATTTGCAATTAATCTACCTTATAGTGTTGCCTATGCTCTAATATAGAGCTGCTAATTTGATACACTCATGTTGCTAGAAAGTGATATTAAAGTTTATCTTTTGTTCTACAGCTCATGAAAAAGAAAAAACAGTAAGCTATAAAAAGGTTCAGAGCCTGACTGAAATCCCCCACAGCTAACATACTGCCTTCAGAAGATCAAGGACATGTCTAAATAGGTCTGGACCTCTTAACTGCAACACAAAATGGTACAGAGTCTAACTGAAGCTGCTGTTCAGATTTCAGAGATGTCAGAGCCTTTCCCCTTCTATTTAATTGTAGGTAGTCAAAACAGATCCCAATTATTTAATGAGTTATCTTGCCATTTGCAGAACTATTGTTTACTAAACTAACATCAATGATTTGGGAGGAGAAAGGTGCAGAGAGGAGAGGGGGAACAAAGGAGGGGATGGTGGCCATTATAAAAAAAATAAAAATAAAAAAACCAACAAAGTTTATATATACAAGTAGTAATTTAGCACTAGGGAACGGGATTCTAAGCCATAACAATAGATAGGACAGACAGACTACACACGATGCATCAAAAAAATTACACTCATCTAGCCATGAATACCAGCTGCTGAGGAGAAAAAATATTCATGATCAATGTTATGACCCTGTAAGGGAAATCTTCTGTGAAGAAGTGAAATATTTTTGGCAAAGTTCCAACTTGAGACAATATAGAATATGCACTTTAATAAATCTTGATAATCCCATCTATTCATTATGTTATTCTGTGTTGGTTTGTTTTAAAACAAAAAAATATATACCAGAGGTGCATATATATTTAGTTTCATCCCCAAAAGAGCACCACAATTTCTGTATACTACATAACACTAAAGGACAGAAAAAGATACTTTAAGTAAATTTGAGAAATGCCACAGCTATTTTGCTCTCTTATTATCAAGTTTACTACATAAACCAAGATGGCAGAACAGAACCCTGTTTATAAGAATGAGTTACATTCAATATTAAAGGAATAAAATTTTGGCAAATGAGGTAGCCATGTAGTTTGGCAAAACAGAACTCTGGCCATCAGCACTACAAGATATCATAGAATAAATATGTTCGGATTTATATATTTTTAAGTGGATTTGATTTAGAGGGATAGTAAAAACACCAGGTTAAATTAAATTTAAGAAGAAAGGCTTTTAAAAAAAAAAAAAAGAGAGAGAGAAATAAATGCCCTTATGCCCAAGGAGAAAGATCAGACGCTAAGTCACCATAGCTCGGGGAAAAGTAGTCCGCAAAAAATAACTGTCTAAAGTGTTTCTTGCACCTCACTGCTAGTGCTTGGCACTGCCAGACAGGATGCTGACTAAACGAACACCCAGTCTGATCCAATAGTGCCACTCCTACATCAATTTCTCTTTTGGATGTCTGAGAGGAAGCTTCCAATATACTGAACAACTTCATCTTTGCAAATAATCAAGTTTTAAGTTTTTCTTTGGTGCCAAACCACCAACCCCCTTAATATGATTCATTTCTCTAAACGTAGAGGTGTGGGAGTGGTTGAAAAGTAATGAGTCAAAGTTTCAGTGATCTGTACTGGCGAAATTGTGCCTCCACAAATTTAATCAGTTAATGGGCAAATAGAAGAAACACACCAGCTTCTCTATTCAGTTTGAAAGTAAAGATAACCCTACAGGACCCAATTCATATGGACTCCTGACAGCTCACCCAAAAAGACAATGGCAAACAGCTAGCAAGGGTCAAAGAAGAGCAAAGCTAAGGCACTTTTCTCCACAGGGTGGAGTGCTGAAACAATCCGAGGAAATGAGAGCCCCAAATTTGCTCATACAAGAACTAAGACTCTTGGTTCCAAAATGATACCTTTTATTAGACCAACTGGGAAATTGCAAGAATACTGTCCTTTTCTGCAAGCTTTTGGAATCAAATCCTTTCATTAGGCTCTGGGAAAAGTACAGATGGTACAAGATGATAAAAAGTCCCCTTCCTCTACCTGCAGTCTATTTGTACTCTTGCAAAATGCACAGACTTAAGATTTAAAGTGAAGAGAACTCACTGTACAATTTGCATCCTTACAAAGCAGTTTGTTTTGAAGCAGGTTATTCCAAATGCACAAGATATTGCGGGGTGCTTTAAATTAAGAGAAGACAAACTGCACGCAAAAATATATGCTACCACAGGATTCAAGCAAGGCTTCTTTCATCAGAAGGAAAAAAAAAAAAAAAAAAAGCAGTTCTGACTGAAGACATTTAGGCCAGAGGAACATTGGTCAAGCCAGGACCAGGTAAGAAGAGGCCTATGTTGTGAAAAGAGACTAGCTAGAAGAAAACTGGTTGCCAGAAATACAGACCATGTAAAGAGAGAGAACACAGGAGAGGAAAAAAAAAGAAAAAGAGGAGTAATTTGGATAAAAGAGTTGACTGGAAAGAGTTTAAGCAATTCAAAGTCCAAACCACACTACCTGTCACAAGAGGCATCATCCTAACTTCATGAAATGGACAGAGGGGAGGAAGAAGAGACAAAGGAAGTTAGAGCAATAAGGAAAGAAGAGAAGGTAAAGCCAATCAGGCACATTAGCAGCCCCAGATAAGGTACAAGGTTGGCTAAATAGGAACCAAAAAGGTCAGGCAAGAGCTGAAAAACTTTGAGGAGGAAGTGAAAGATTCCTCAAAAGCATTTCCACCTTTTTCCAAGAGCACTGACAGTATTTTATCTCACCCCCACCCCACTCTGCCTGCCTGCCCACCCTAGCCTTCCTTTGCTATCTTTGTTGAGCCTGTACCCTTGGTCTTTCTTCCTGGCCCAATCAGAATCCCTAATGGCCTCCAAGCCAACCCTGCCCTCATTTGAAAACCCAGATTTCAGACAGCCCAAACCAAAGCTCCTGAACCTCCACACAACAGCTGCTCTTCTCCTTCAAGCCAAAAGGCATCCAAGTCACCTGGTGGAGGCCTTCCCCCAGTCAGCTGTTAACTTCCAGCCAGCTACAGACTTCACCAGCTGGGCTTCCTTTCACAGCAATGTAAGCAGATAAACTTCACTCTTGGCAGCTGGCTCTGAGCCGGTGAGCACACCACGAGCAACTACAACTGTGGGCTTTGAAGGACACGGCCAGCACGGACCTGTGCTTAGACCTACCCAGGGACCTTGTTACACATTAATTTTGGGTGGCTCCTGGAGCTACTAACCTCTGGATTATCCTCAGGTGAACACCTTTAAGTGGCTTAAAGCACTCTATGCAGTTCAAAGTTGTTACACGTTAATTCTGGGTAGCTCCTGGAGCTCTTAACCTCTGGACTGTCCTCAGGTGAACACCTTTAAGTGACTTCAAGCATGTCACCTGGCTCATAGTTACACCACTGCAGGGCAGGATCATCTCTGGGGCCACACAACCCACCCAGCTCCTGCTCCATTAGTGTGGCTGCTCCCGAGGTGCAACTACAAACGCTCCGCATAACAGGAAACAAGCCCCACCTTGGCTCCTGCCACCACCTCCCTCCCCTGCCTCAAGAGGAGACAAAGAACTTGCTGGGGGGAGGGGTTGCTCCCCCAGGTGCATCCCCTAATGAGCACAACAGGGCTGGCTGCTCCCAGGGAAAGCAGCAGCCGACTGGAGGGAGAGGAAAGACTTCAGGAGACGTCGTACTTTAACACACACAAAAAACAAAAAAGAAAAGAAAGAGCCGTGCACCCGGGAAGCTGGAGAGAGGGCCCCGCGGGGCTGCCGCAGGTGCTTCCAGGCCCGCAGAAGCGCGGGCTCCCGCACGCCGCGTGCCACCCCGGTGCAGCGCGGCCGCTCCCGGGAGCCCCGCGCCGCCGAGCAAGCTGGCGGCCCGGCCCGGAGCGCGCAGCTCCCCTCGTGCAACGAGCCCGCGCGAAGGCTGCAGCCCGGCCCAGCGGGGACTCACTTTGCACCCGCTGCTGCCGCTGCTGCAATTGGTGCCGGTAGCGGTGGCGGCTCGCGCTGCAGCACGCTGCCCGCTCCCGCCGCTGCAGGAACCGGCAGCGGCTGTGGCGGGAAAAAAAAAAAAAAAAAAAAAAAAGACCCCCCCCATCAGGAGCCCCACGCCCCTCGGGCCGGCTTGAGTGACACCCGGGACGGGCCAGTCAGTGCGGGCCGGAGGGGGCGGGAAAGCGCCTTCCCCTCGCAGCCTGCCGTGGCACGCGGGGCTTGCGCGGTCTTCTCCCGGCGCGTGTGCCCCATACCTCCCGCGCTCCTGCTGCTGCTGCCGGCCCCCACAGCTCGGCGTACGCAGAGTGGTTTGCGTGCGCAGAGCAACTAGGCACGCAGTAGTCCTGGAGTAGCTGCCTAAGCGGGGCTCCCCCCACTCCCGGTTGTGTATTATGAGGCGCCTAGCAGCTCTGGGTGTTGGGCGCGCACGTGCGTGCGCTTAGGCACGCATTCCCGCCCGAGTTGGGCGGGCCATGAGGCAGCCCGGACATTGCTGTGAGACCTCGGGGTGCGTCCTCCTCCGCCGGGGGAGAGGCAGGGAAGGGTGTGATTTGCTGCCCTCCTTTGCACCCCCTAGCCGGGAAACCCGCGGCGCCTGCCGCCCAGCCTCCCATGACCAGAGCGGCCTACGCAAGCCTCCATGAATCGGCTCCGTTTGGCCGGGGACTTGGTGCCTTTCCAGCCAAGGGGCCCGCAAGTGGACTCGGGGTCGGGCCCTGGCTAAGATGCCGATGCCGATAGCTCGCAGGCCGGTGCCAGCCCCTCCCCGGGTTGTAGGGGCAAAAAAAAAAAGTCAAAAGAAAATGCGCTCTCTTTACATTGGCTTGCAATGATCCCGGGGAGTTGCTGATGTTGAATGTGTTTACAGCAATGGCCTGGGCAGAAGGTGGGGAAGAGATTGGGTCATAGCATCCCAGCCAGGGCACTCAGAAGATTGGTCCAAACACACACACACACCATCCTCAATTTTAACCATGTCCAGAAACATGCACCTCACCCACCCTCGATCTTACACATGTCCAGAAACACACACACACCCAACACACACTCCCTCAGGCTTAGGCATGTCCAGAAACAAACACACACACACACATCCGCATCATCTACCTTCAGTTTTGTCATGTCCAAAAATACCCCCCAACACACATCCTTAGGCATGTTCAGAAGCCACACACACACACTCACCTCACGCACCCTCAGTCTTAGTTAGGCATGTCCAGAAACACACATACACACACACCATCTACCTTCAATCTTAGTTATGGCCAAAAATACCCCCCAAGACACACACACACACACACACACACACACACACACAGTTAGGCATGTCCAGAAACCAGAAACAGACATCTACCCACCTACCTCACCCACTCCCAATCTCAGGCATGCCCCGACACACACAGAAGCAAACACACCCTCAATCTTAGGCATGTCCAGAAACACACGCACACCCCACCCATCCTTAATCTTAAGCGTTTCCAAAACACACCCACACCCTCACCCTTAGCCATATCCAGAAGCACCCACTCTCAATCTTTGGCATGTCCTAAAACACCCCCCACCCTCAATCTTAAACATGTCCAGAAACAGACATACACCCCTTTCTCAGTCTTAGGCAAGTCCACGCCGTTCACCCCCACAGAAAGTCAGGTCAGCTGCGCTTTCTGCGGGGAGAAACCCAGCAAGGACACGACCCTCCACCTCTCAGTGAAACAGTCTTGTTGAATAGGGCTGCTGAATACTCCCGTCTACAGCTGCTTTCATTCAACGCCCCCCCCACCACGTCCCCCCACCCCAGGCTGAAAGCTCATCCTTTAAAGGAACCTGTTCGAGATGGGCAGAATCATTATCACCAGAATTATTAATAATAGTAATAACAATAACAGTAATAATAATCCTTTAGTGAAGACAGAGGGGGTGTAACTGGAAGGGGCTGGCCATGTCCTCCTCCTCCAAAAAAAAAAAAAAAAAAAGCAGCTAAAACCCTTTACATTCTTATTTCCAGTGTGCCCATTAAAAAGTCTGACAATACTTGGAAACAGAATGAAGGAACGTGTCCAACT
>NW_017728950.1:34694639-34715657 GCF_001723895.1 Crocodylus porosus
AAAAAAAAAAAAAAAAAAGCAGCTAAGTGCAAGAACTAAAGGGTTTAATATTCCTTTCACCCTCTCAACAATAAAGCTAGCTCTGTAACGTGTAATTATTAGTTAAAATATACAGTCTCAACACGAGTTTCGCTACCAATACTTGGAAACAGAATGAAGGAACGTGTCCAACTACCAATTTGCCACAGTTGTATAGCTCTCGTATTCATTCTTTTCAGATGTGAAATAGGTGGGTACATAGCAACGTGCTGGGCATAAATTAAACAACAATGGCAGTGCTTGGGTCCAGTCTTTGACGGAGCACACGCCGCAGCGCCTGCATCAAGGAGCTCTCCAATGCCACCTAATCCAAGCTCCATGCGGGAAAAGGAGGTTGCAAAGCGGTCCTGGCTTAAACCCCACCTTTAAAAACCCGGCTAACCCTACTCTCCTTCCGCTCCTGCCACGAAATGCAAACTTCTCCCGTGGAAGATCCAGCAGCATCCTGGAGATCTCCCTTTCTCCGTGCCATAAAAAAAGAAGGTCGCTTGATCCTCAACACCGAGAAGTTAAAATGAAGCACCCCAAACCAGCCAGACATGGTGTGGACCAGGAACGCCTCGCATCCTCAACCATTTTTTTCTCTAGCTTGACAATAGCTAAGGGGAGGGAAGAAGGGGCTCGGATCGCCGGGATGGCTCCGTGCAGCTACGGGGACCCGGCTATTTTTCAGCGATGGATGCAGCCGCCACAGTAGGACCACGGACAGGGATTGCAATAGACCTCGCTACCCTCGCCCAGCCGCACGGACCAGAAAATGCAAAAGGCAAGAAAATGCCTTTCTGTTGCCTGCACACGAAGCATTTTGCCGCTTTCCCAGAACAAAGGGAATTGTGTATCCTGCCTGCAGACGGAATCCTCCCCAGTAGGCTTCCCATTCCCCCTAGCAGGTGCGGAATAAAGTCTCTCCCTTCTGCATGGCAGCAATCAACTTCCCCACACTGGACCTTGCATAGCCAGTTTTGCCATCTAATTCCCCGGGCTGCCCGCCCTTGCTTCAGCCAACTCCAACTCATTGTGTAGCCGTGGCACACATGCCACCTCGGCTCCTCGCAGCATCTACCAAATGCTGCTGGGCTAATGCAGTTAAGGACTTGGGATCTTATCCCGTCTAATCTGCAAACGCGGCTTGATCTCTTCAAAGCCATCCTCATTCATTCATTGCCATGATTTGGTAGGGTTGGGGGGGCACACCTTCACATGCTTTCAGGAGTTAGGCAGGTCTTCCGATCTGAAGAACTTTAGCATATGCTAGCACTTTGCTAGCAATATCTCTAGTGGCAGCTTGACAATAGTTCAAGAAGGGGCTCAGATACTTTCCTGGATGTTAGCACGACCTCGCCTCACCCACGGCATGCCCCTCCAGCCCCTTGATCAAAACATCACCATGCCTCTTAAGCCTGCCCAAGATTTGCACGTCTCACCTCCTGGCTTAACACACAAACACGGCGTAACACAAACACAGCAAACTTAACCGGAGCCCTGCATGCACCCCGAACTGCCCTGCATTGCACGAAAAGCCACGCCAGCGCCAGGAAAAAGGAATAAAAAACCGCAACTTACCTTCCTCTCTTCAGCTTAAAAAAAAAGTAACGGTGCCGTCCTTCCAAGAAAGAGGGCTAAAGCAGCAGAGGGCTACTTCTCTCAAGGCAACACACACAACCTCAACTGTGTACAGTGGACACGGAAGCCAAGATGCCAAGAAAAAGCAAGATGCTTTACCCCCCCCACCCACCCCCCAGCAATCCAAAGTGGGGGGAATAAAAAAAGGGGGGGAAATCAGGAAAAAGGAAAAGGGAAGAAAAGTGGGACAGGACTAGCCTCCTCCTCGTGCAACACAACTCCGCAAAAAAAGGAGGGGGGAGGGGGGAGAGAAATCAAGGCAGGAACAAAGAAAAGAAGGGATAGAAGGAGGTGATAAAAAAGACAGTGCCTTTCTCTGTCTCTGTCTCTGCCTCCCAGCCTGCCTCCTCCTGTCTGTTTTAGTGGCTCGCTACAGAAGTGAGCTGCTGCATCGCTAAGTGGGAGCAGAAACCAGGGGGGAAGGACGTCTTAAAAGGGAGGTGGACTGGATCACAGATTTATAGCAACCGTATCACCCAGCGCTCCTCCGCTTCCGCACCGGGGCGTGTGCGTGTGTGTCTGCAGCGCTGCCCAGCGCCCACCTATCCCGGCCGCCACGCGCGGAAGTATACGCCGAATCCTGCCACAACCGAACCTGCTCACGGATCGCTCTCCCCCCGCCATTGGCCCGCTGGCGCCCGTTCGGCACCGCCCCGGCCCAAGCACCGGGCGGGATTGGCCGCCGGCGGCGCCAATCCGGCCCGCACGATGGAGTCCCGTTTCAGGGTGCGTTGCAGCGAGAGGTACCACACTCTCAATGCTGGGGCAATCCGAGGGAAGGAGACAAGGGCTACGGGGGGGTTGGCTGATGCAGCCCCGATCCTCCAGAAATCCTCCTCCCCGAGCAAGACTGTCCGCTGCCCAGTGCCTGCCGCATCTTTTGCACCGTTCTTCCCATTAAAAGCTCTGCCTTGCATGCCTGCATCATGTCTCTAGCTCGCTCTCCACCTGGGGGGGGGAGCTGTCTGCACATCCGCTGACGTCTTGCATCTCTGCTTTAACTACTTTCTAGTGCTCCTCGATGGGCAAGTGTGTATCAAGGCGGTGGTCGTTGGGCGGGGGGGGGTGTTAATGCACTGCATATAGTGCTTAAGAGCAACCCGTGCAAAGGCAAGAATAGGCAGCAACTCTATTAGGACACAGTGTGGCTCAGTGTTTTTCAGCATGCCACGGGAGAGGAGAGCGGCATGATTATACCCTCCTAATTAGAAAGCCTTTAATTTCCAGTTTCCTCGGCAGGACTAGCTGTCCGGAAAAACAAAAAAGAATCAGGATTGACCTGTATCACATCCTTTCCCCTGTCTTCCAATAAGTTTATCCCACTGACCAATTATTATAACAATTTCCCCTCTGAACTGGAAGACTGGAACTCCCGAGATTTCTAGGCACAGACATCTAGCTGCGCGGGGAGGGGGGGGGGGCTTGAAAGATATTTTTACTCAGTACGTGACACTTCCCTCTCCAAGAGACCGGAGTTGTGTAGGAGCGCTGTATGGCATGAAAGCAACACTTCTCCAACAGACATGCCTTTTGATGGCTGGCACTGCTGGTCCTTTATTGCACTTGAACTTATTTTCTGTTTACAACCCGAAATGCTTTGGAGAAACTTTGTTGTTCCTTTTCTCCTGACACAACAGGCAAAAGTTAAACAATATATTTGCAATACAAAGCACTTACGCCCTTTGGAAAAGAAAATCCCTTAGGTGCTTATTTAGTGCATCCTGGTATTTGCATGCGTCCTAGCAAAAAAAATAAATGAAGGAAAAGAAGCACTTGATTTGGAAGAGAGGTGTAAAGTAAATGAGTGTTCCTTGAGCGTGTCCTTGAATGATGAATAGAATGGGAGAGAAAACCTATTTGTTGAACTGCCACTGGGTCCATATAACCTCTTTATCCTGACAATGTGGCAATAACTGAGTAATACGCCGGGCCTGATATTGTACCATGCAAAACCATTCCCATCTCAAATGTCTTTGACACCTTTCTGGAACACAAAGCTTTTAGCTGAGCTGGGGTTTAATTTACAGTGTATCGCCAACTTCTTGAACTGGTCGGACTCCGAGAAAGGAGAATAACTCCCCCGGTGAGCAAGTAGCGAAGTAGGAGAAGTATTGAAACTGATCTAAGAACTGAACAGAGAGCTGAGAAGGGGAGTGATCACTGTTATAAATCTCTGCCTAACAAGGCTGCTCTTACAATAGTCCTATTTAAGTGATGCCCATTTAGACACAGTTGGGAGAAGTGCATGCATAAATTATGTTTCCAGTAGTTTAAGTTATTATTCTATAATGTCCCAAGGGGTTTTCAGTGTTTTTCATCCCACATCTATCCGAGCTTTTCTTTAATTATGGCATCATTTGCCCTCCCCCCCCCACCCATACGACTGTTTTACATGTCTTCTAATGATGACAAAATTAAAACGTGACTGACGATGATATTTAGACTATGATTCTATACTACACACGTACCACGATTTGAGTACGCCTGTGGAAGTCCTCTTTTGAAGCAAGGTAATTATTTGTGGCTGATCGGATTTTGCAATGTGAAAAAGAGAAGCTAAAAAGAACTGATAAGCAAAACTTACCCATACTGTATTTCAGTCTTAGACAAAACACGATGTAGTTACTTGCTACTTTTGTTGCTACGGTTCGGTTTATGGAGAATTATTTTCAGCAATTAAAACCACTTCGTAGCAGAATGTCAGCAGTGTGTAAGTAACAATAAATAAATAAATAAATAAACCCAAGAAATCCCAGAGCAGAAGCGTTCCTGCATCGACAGTCCCTTTTGAAATATCTATTTATCACATCGATAAACAGCTGTTTCTAAACTAAAAGCAGTTTGAAAGAGAAACCCAAACGTATAAGATACGAGACAAGAAATGTGGCTTTTCTAACTTTTTTTTTCTTTTTTCTTTTCTTCTTCTTTTTTTTTTTTTTTTTGCAGAGAATTAAATGGATCCGCTGCAAGCAGGTGCCCAAAACACGTCTGTTACTCGGGGTCCGATCAAAAAACTCTTTTAAACAAAAGAACAATACCTCTTCTGTAATTGGTGCTCAGGGTATTATTTTTATGGGGTAAAATCCATAACTTTGTAGACTTACTTTGGATACCCTACCGGGTACCTCCCTACCGATAATATATGCAGCTTTGTTGATACATTGTACTAAATGAAATTAAGCAGAAAAATAGCTATCAAAGCGCCTGTCTTGTTATTGGCCCTTCCCGCCTCTGATTCGTCTTTCAGGCTCCTCTGTAGTAGGCAGTGACAGCAGAAGGAGAAGAAAATGTTCACAGCGCCTACCACTACCCCTTCTTTCCCAGGAAAGAAATACTTTCTTCCAAAAAGGTACACATCTAAAACTAGCCCCTACAGTATTGCAAAGCAGTGCCCTTTTGGAAGACGGTCCTCTTTTGTGCATTGTGTTTGGGCTGGGCAGGGCACGAAACTAAAACGTGCGTGTTTCTTCATCAGCCTTTGAATACCTCTTAAGCCTGGGAGTCATTGTTTTTGAGGCTGCCTAAAGTATCTTCACCCATACCCTGGAATTAAGAAGGGAGGTAATTTATTCTTGATTTAACAAGAAACAGGAAGTGTGGTTTTTTAAGTCTTTAACTGGAAAAAAAGATACTCGCAGTTTAACAGCTAATTTAAGGGGGGGGGGGGAACCCACTTAATCCTAAATGACCGGTAAATATCGACTCCACTTCAGCAGCTGGAGATCTAATGGGAACTAAAATCAAAGTTGCAAAGAGCTTTGATACTAACGGACTGCAGTCATGGCAAGCCCGAGCTGTCTGCTAGACCCGTTGCAGGATGTAGGACCATGGACAGAGACAAGCAGCCCCGCCTGGGAGGTTTGCACTGAGCCCTGCCTTACCACTGCAGCCTCTTGCAAAATATCCTCTCCGGGGCACGCGACAGAGCACGTCAAATAATACAGGGAAAGATCGCCGCTTTAGAGTTAAACAAACTTTCTGTTAGAAGCATTTCTGTTTTTACAGCCACGGTAAAGAGCATCGCATTAAATGAGAACCGCCTACCCCCGAGCAAAAAAATCTTGTTCTCTTGAAGGTACTTATTATCTCAAACAAATAGTTCCTACTTAGTGTTGTTCATGTGTGAAATTGTAAGCTGGCATTCATGCATGGGGGGGTGGGCGAGAGAGACAGAGAGAGTCCTCCATTTGAAAGGGCCCTCTTTAGGGTGTGTTTACTATGCAAGCTTAGATTTGCTCCTCTTAAAACACAAAAGGATCATAAGCACAAAGCCTTCAAAGGAGACTCAGAAAAATACCTGGACAGGTTTTGCACTTCAAATGTGTGGGATTTTTGTTTCTGGTTTTTGCCTAACCCTGTTAGGAATAAAAAAGACTTGTAAAACATCTGAATTCACCTTCACAGACGCATTGGAACTGAGGTTGCTATACCTCTCCTCCAGTCTGTCAGCAACAATGCCTTAATACCAATAAAATCTATGTCTTGCAGAGAGGTGGGTTTTGAGGGTCACAATGCTGAGGTTTAGTGGAGAGGGGGTGAAAGTGTAGCCTAAAGGTTCAGTTTCCTTTACACAAGCTAACCACAATCCCTGGGCTTTCAGCAGGGGATGAGGACTCCTCCTCCTCCTCCAGATAAATAAGAAGGAGTGATTTAAGGAAACTGTCTGTTTCTGTGCATCCCTGTGCCCTTGCGCAATTTCTACACTGAGCTGGAAAGGGGCAGCTGTCTGCTGCACTACATGTCTTGCCTGGGCAGCTTCTTTTCCTGAAGATCTGTGTTTCCAGTGGTGTGTAAGACATGTTTAATTTTAAAATAATAAGACCATGTATACCAGCCAGTCAATCAGCTCCATCGACCCTTTTTGTGCTTGGATCAAATGTTTGCACAACAGAGAAAGTGACAGCACTAGGGCACAGTAACAAAGCCATAGTTTGTACCAAAAGAAGACTGAGGCCCAGAGAGACACCGCAGCTAGAGAAACAGCTGTCTTATCAGCACACTGCAGAGATGGAGATGGCTCAAGAGGTCCTCAACAGATAATCGCTTGAATAGGTTTGCAATGCGCCAAACTTCACGCTTGATAAGACCAACCCAATGTAGAAAGCAGCACAGATCCAGCTCCATTCTATTTTATCTGTGCTGTAAATTAAGAAATTGAAATTCAGGTGGCACAGGCAGCAGGTTGCTGATAGACCACTAAAGTAAACTGTCATTAGAATGCTTTCAGCAGAGAGAAATGGGATTCTGTAACTGGATGCTGCTATAATAATAATAATTATAATAATAATAATAATAATAATAATAATAAAGACCCTGCTGAAACCTGAGAACAGGTGGATCTGTCTCAGCTTTGTTAGCATTGTGACATACATCAGGTGAGTCAACTGAAAATACTCTGTATTATGTGCCAGGTTTCAAAACTGAGTTTCTCACAAAAGACAAAGTTCCAGTTTATATTCTGGAGTTTATTTTAATTTCCCCCTGATTTGCTCTGCAGGAACACACATGCAATGTGATTTTAAATGGCAACAGCTCTCAGCCCTACTCTGACCATACAAACTCATACTCTAGGGGGCAATAAGAAAAACAAAAACATGCTTACCAACATAAATTGAACAAAACCCATTGCTGAAGTGAAATTTAGAATGACTTGCTTGACCCAAGAACAACCAGCTATAGTTCATGCTAAGCTACTTTGTGTAAGCAGCAAATCTTATTCTGATTGTTGTGTTTTGATTGACTACTGTCATCACAGTGGAATAGCATTCCTCCTTTTTCTATCAGGATCACCTATTTTGAACAAGGCTTAGCTTTGATTTTTAAAAAAGGAATGAAAGCTTTATAAAAGATGTAATTAAAATGATGTACTGAGAGCACACAACCATCATTTGCACAACATTTTTCAGAAGGTAGAGATGACAACATTCACTTGGCTATTTGTGACTTAATGCCCCAAAGGGATGAGTAGACATTTATTTACCAGCTCACAAGCCATTATCTTACCTAATAATATCCATTTAAGGCAACTTTCCATTTCCCAGCCTCCTGGGATAACATTTAAAAACTTAGTTTAGATTTTATTTCTTTACAAAAATAAGCTGTTGGATACATGTCTGAGTTTAATTAATTGGCAACAGAACAGTAAAGACCTCTGTTTCCCAGGCTTACCAGCTGGAAGGGTTGTGCTGTTTATGTTGTAACAAGGGGTACCCACATAAATTTGACTTGGGCCTGTTATAAATGCCACCTAGCAGGCATGCATATGCTGGCAGAAGGAAAGAAATGAAAAGTTATGGCATCCATTAATTTCTTTCTTCTTTTAACAGAAATACTTTCTTTGAACCAAAGGGAGAAGCAGCACTGATGAGGGGAAGCAGGAAAGAGGGGACATATTTCTATGCTCCAGTTTGCTGAAAAGTATATACACAGTACTCCTTAAAAATATGCTGACTGCATAAATGATAAGCAATCAGAAAGTCAAAGAGTTGAAGTGTTTAGAAGGGAAGAAGGAACAAGGACAGTGTCAATATCTTCCAGGAGGAGCTGTTGGTATTTTTGTGTATGTCAGATCTGCTATTTCTTGCAGTAAGTCCATACTGAGGGCAAAAAAATACTTTATAAATTTTTGAGTCCCATGGAAAAATAATTTCTGCCAGGGTTGATATATTAGGATTCACTGAGGAGGTGAACTCCATCAGAATAAAAAAAATCATCTCCACTCAGACCTTTTAGTATGAAGGTGAATATGCAACTTGATTGCACAATAATATTTTCTCCATTAGAGCCCTGCATGGAGATAAGGAGAAGCAATTTTGCCCAAAGAGAGAAAATAAACTACAGATTTACTTGCTATTTAAAATAAGACACATTTTCCCATCCAAAAATAATAGTCCTTTTAGGATCCACCCTGAATTATCTCAAATGATGTCAAGACTTGTAGTATTTGGTTAAATTGCAGTTTCATCATACTGAGAGACTACTACAGGGGAAAAAGGTTGTCTATCAACCTACTGTAATTAGTGCATTTTCTCATGGTATTATAGGAATATGATTTAACTGATAGATTTAACTTTTGAAAGAGTATCAGTGTATGTTACATATCCATTTGCTGAGGGAAAAGCACACATTACACTAAGGTAGCTTTTTTCCTTTGCCATCATTTTTCTTGCTGACAGTGTAGCGCAGTAAAATAGTGGCTATTGCTACTACTATTTTATTGAAAAATGTCCCTGTAAATTCTAGAATGTTAGTATACTATGTAATTAGATGATCTTCAGATAATCAGATCACATGCACAGTAGATGGAATTTTTTTGACCTTGTGTAGATCATGTCTTTAAATGCTTTCCAAATCATTTTAGGTTGAAACCTTTTGTTTTTATTCAATTAAGATGATAATATGCATCTAGCTCGCAATTAGGAGACATAATCAAGGTATGCATACTATTATATATTAATGTGGATGATGTATTAGAGTTTTGGAGGTGCATTCAAGTATCACTTACTTCTAATGCAAACAGAGTACTTTTTTCTTCCTGTAATACTAGCTTGGTATGAGAGGGAAGGAAAAACTGGATCCCCCTTAGTGTAAGGGGGCACCTTATTTGACATTAATTCTTTCTCCCCAAGCCAAAACATTTTTCCCAGGTTTTTTCTGGGATTTTCTCATTCTCATGCTTTCACATGAGGCCCAACATTTCAGATACAATAGAATTATACTTTACTGATGACTCATTGTAGTGATCAGTTATATAGAGTTATATTGGCCATTCACTTATGTTGATTTCTGGATTCATGGTTGTAAGGATTAGATGGGAAAAAAAATTTTCAGATTTTCTTTTCAGAAAAGAATTTCACATTTTTGCATGACAATCCTTTCCTTGATGACAGAGGCATAACAAGGCATCTGGGTGCCTAGGGCAGTGGGATGTATGGGGAGATGCCTGGACAGTCATGCTGCCATGCCCTGGCAACAACTGTGTGTCACAGTGACAGATGTTTGTTTTGCACCCCGGCACCAAGTCAGTGCCTGGGCTGCTGCCACACTTGTTTTGGCCTAGTTAAATTACTGCTTAGCAATGATTTAACAATCTATGATGGTATCAATTTGAAACAATAGCTTGCATAAAAGTGTTGTTATTAAAATACTTAGCAGATTTTCCTCTCTTTGAACTGTGGAGATATTGCTTTGCATGCATACACAAGGTCAAGTTCATGAATCAGAAGTTAATCTACACAGGGTTCTTAGCCACCTAAACCTGACTGAGATGCATATGCCACAAGGTCAGTCCCTATAATGGTACATAAATGTCTAAAGAGGTTGTCCAAACTGCTGCTTATAATATTATTCTACTAAACTGTGTTTGGAACTATAGTTTAACTATAGTTTAATATGCATTGGTCAGAATGATATTAGAACAAATTAATTTATAAATACCTAGAAGATAATATGGTGATAAGAAACAACTCGCATAGAACATGTCATGTCAAATGAATCCAATTTTGATTTTTTGGGTAGGAAGCAGAAATATATCTGGATTTTAAAATGGCTTCTGCCCCAGTCCCCCTTGGCCTTCTCACAAGCCAGCTAGGGAAATATGTTCTAGATTAAATTATTATAAGAGCAGTAAAAGATAGCCTGAAATCCAGAAGATGAAATTCCGTAAAAAGTAGTGCAAAGTGCTATCCTTAGGAAGAAAAGAACAAACGTGCAAATTCAAAATGAAGACTAACTAGCTAGGAAGGAGGCTGAAGAAAAGGATCTGGTGGCTAGAGTGCACCATGAAATTAATGAGTGAACAGTATGATGCTACTTCAAAAAAAAAAAAAAAAAAAGAAAAAGAAAGACATTTCACTTGTAGTATCTGAAGTGTCGTGTAAAACATGGGAGGTAATTCCTCTTTTAATAAAGATGTAGCCTAACTGGAGAGGGTCTGACCTAAGTGGAAAGGCTGAAAGATAATTCTTTTTAAGACAATTTATTTTGTGGTGTAGGAAAATAAGACTGTAGGGGACATAAGTCTTCCAATATGTAAAAGGCTGTTATGAGGAGAAGGATGATCAAATGTTCTCCACATCCAGTAAAGGTAGGGAAAGAAGAAATCAGCTTAAATTGCAGCCAGAATAGATATATATTAGAAAAAAATCTTTCCACCTATAAGGATAGCTTTTAACTAAAGTAGGCTAGCCAGACAAGTTGTGGAATCCTCTGCGTTGAAGAATTTTAAGAACAGGTTAGACCGACACCAGTCAGGTATGGTCTAGTCATTCTTGATCCTGCCTCAGAGCAAGGGATGAACTTAGATGAGCCCTTGAGGTCTCTTTCTGCCCTTCATTTCCATAACTCAATAAACTCTTCACAAGCTGAGTGAATAAATTCTAAGTACATTTTCCTTAGAAGATTTGTCCTCTATAAAAGAAAGAAAATCAAGGAAAAAAATAAAAGGTTTCCTGATATAACAAAATGAAAACAACAAACAAACAAACTAGAATATAAATAATTTCTGTGGTGTTTTAAGCAAATCACCAAAGTTTTCAAGATTTTTTTCTTCTTTTTCAATGAGCCCTTTGAAGCAATGTCAGTGGTGATAACTACGCAGTCATATACAGATAGCTGTGGCAACTGCACTTGTAAGCATTCCTACATAGATCAATTTAAAATGGTGATTCATTTTCTAGTCACTTAAGCCTAGTGATTTGTGACTTTGGATCTTGCTGGGTTTTCCCCCCTCCCAAGTATCTAACCTGAGACATATTAAAGGAATATGGGTTTAAGACAATTGCTGAAGACCAACTTTCTGAAGGTATGTAAATTTTGATGCTTCAGAAATAGGAAACTCAACATAACAGGTAAAAATGTATGCCTTAAAATATTGGATCAATCACACACTTGTAATAAAAAATACCTGAGCGTGCTCTCTCACTGTTGAGAGTGAGAGAAGTTTTAACGTAAGATACTATTATCAAACATGATCATCAGTACTGGGAATCTATCATTTCTAGAACTGAGTGGGAACAGGTGGCTACAAATCAGACCTGTTATTAACCTAGCTAAGCACAATCCCAAATGTGTGTGTTTTAGGGTTTAGATTAAATTAAAATGAACTGGAAATATAGGTCAAAATATCAGAAACTCATTTTCTGCAATACTTCCTCCTTAGTACTAAAAACCTCACTAAAACCTCCCTCCCACTAAAAGCCCTTCCATAGTTACAGTCAGGTCACTTTCTATATATTTATCTCTTAAATTTTGTAATCAAAATATGTGATGTTGAAACCACTTCCATGAAAGTTCCATGTATTTAACAAAAAAAAAAGTCAGATAACCTCCCTGTGTAGATACATTATCCTCTTTTTCCAGATGTGACAACTTGAGGTAGAGAGGACATAGATGATTTGTTAAAGGTGACATAAAGAAATATATATTAAAATCCAGATTCTGTGTTCTGATTTTAAAACCATCCTTCCTTCCAAAAATAATCCTAACCTTGATAGAAGTTAAGAAATCCTTCCATTTAGGATTGGGATGTTATACGATTACTGGACATCCCAATTCAGGGCATTCAAGGATCTTGTCATAAGGTTTTCCCAAAGACGGAGAATAAAAATGAAATATTTTCAATAGACAAAAACAAGGGTGGATGCCAGGACATGTTTTGTTGTTCTTGTCTTAAGGAGCAAATTGTTACAAGCAAATACAGTTTTAAAACATGTTTGATGAGGATTATTTAACTTGTCCTCTATTTCACTCCCCATTATTTTAATCTGCTTTCTTTCAGGTTCAGATTACCTCCAGGTGTAACAGTGTCTATCTCTAAGGTACAGTCAGAGCAGATCCAAGGGCGGGTGCAGTTACACCCCTGCCTCTTTGATTCTTGCTCCACCAAAACTTTAAAATCAACTGCCTGGGAGTGGCAATGACATTTCTAGTCAGGCAGTGCTATTCTATTCAATGGAGTCACTTGGTTTCATGGCTCATTATCATGTTCCTGACTCCTGCTAAGCTCTTCGTAATCCACAGGTGTCAACAGCCATCTATCCTTTTTATAGTCTTGATGCTCCAATATCTAAACTATTCTTTCTTCTACAATTTTGCAGTCTGTTAGCTATTCCTGATAATGTTTCTCTTCTATTTCACAGCCCTGCAGACTGTTTTTAGCTCTAGCTAAAAACCTTCACTCAGGTGTGGTAATGTTAACTAAAGTGTAGGAATGATGGACAGTGAAGTGTTGGAGGCACTGTTAAGATACTCAAGAAGGCTAGATTTTGTTTTATGAATCTGAATAGGATATATACATTTAACCATAATGACTGCACCTTGACTATTTTTTGCCTATTTTGTTGTGTTTTTTTTAATTATATATATAAATCCAGCAAATTAATGCACACTCCAATAGTTATATTTGTTTTTGCATTGATCTTAAACTGCATGGCAGTGCTATCCCCTTAGCATATTAGTTAAGTTTCTGGTTTTTCTTTAACAGGAGAAAAATGTGCGTGGTGTTATATCACCATCTGCACCCCCCTTTCCAAGATACTAAATCCATCCATGTGTACAATATCTTATACTAGGTGTGTGCAGGATGAGGCCGCCATCAATGCTGCAAAGCTGCTTTGCTATCCAAGGCATACATATTGATTTACTCTTCAGTTAACTATTTAGGACTTGATTGGTGGAGACCACACCTTAATTTTTGCACCTTAATCTCTCACTCTCAGAGTGCCTGCAGATGTGCAGGGATGCTGCTCCAATGCACTGTAACTGCAGCACATGAGAGTAGACTCAATTAACTCAATTAACATGCTAATTAGTGTGCTCCAGCAGGCTCTGCAGCTAGTGTATTCAGCATCCCTGTTCATCCAGTGAACTGTAGTTATAGTACCCCTGCCACCATTTTGAAGTACAGGACTCTGAATACATGAGCTTCTGTGGGCACTTTAACACCTCCTTCAGCACCAAGGGCATGTAGAGGCTTCCACTGAGCATCCTTCACGTAGAACCATAGTATAATAATCAGATAACAAACGCTATATTCCTCTTCCCACTTTTTGTAAGTTAGATATGTGATGCCCATGTACTGCCTTCAAGTGAATCTTGTTAGTTCTTCCAGTTGCCTCCTTTCATGCATTCACTTTTGTGTGTTCCTTTAACAGGTTCAGAGAAGTTACTACTTTCTGCTGGGTTTTTCTGTTCTTGATAGGGTATCTCAAATCTGAAAATTTGACAGTGTAAATACTATGCAAATGAACATTACTATATGAGTACTATTTATAATTCAAACATTACAATGTTCTATTCTATTTCTGTTGTGTAATGGGACTATGTGCTGTCCAATCTATTCTTTAATGTTTCCATTTGGAATAACTGTGTTTCCCATATTTGGTATAGCAGATCACGAACACAGTGGTGAACTATGTATGCTTCATGCATGCGCAGATTCAATGAGAGCATTAGTAAATTGTACATCATTGAATCAGTATTTAAATGAATATTTGAGGAAGAAGGAAGAGAAGGTGGCTCAGTAATACGTAATTATAACTCTGAATTTCTAGAGTGTAGGTACAAAACCTGGCAAGGTCACAAGTGAAAGAACTGCTTATTATTGACTTCAGCAGATACTTGTTTATGTCACATTCCAGTTTACTACAATCTGGGACAATTACTTTTGACTCCAATCAGAGCTCCTTCATCCAGCCTACAAAAGCTACAGAAGCCTAATGGCAACAATAAGAACTCAGCTATTCCTTTTGTGAAAGAGAGCACTGACTGGTGTTGTTTTTAAATAGGAGGGATGGGGAAAGGGAGTGGGAAGGGATAGAACTTTTGTTGTTTTCCTAAGTAGCAGTAAAGAGGGGTGATAAAGTGAAGAGCGGAGGATTCAGTTTTAAATCTTACAGCTGAGAGACAGGGCCATCTGTTCATGCAGAACAGAATTCCTGTCCTACAAAGAGATGTGTATGAACAGGAGTGTCCAACAGATCAAGTGGAAGGCTAACAGACTTGCTAGAATTGAGTATGGAATAAATGAATGAATGGATTTATTGGAGGGGAGGGGGGAAGGAGAGGAGAGGAGGATGGAGTGGGAGGGAGCGCTGATGTAAATAGGACTGGACTTAGGACTGACTTTTCTAGGGGTACCAGGTTGCAGGGCAGGAACCTTTCACTCTGACTAGTCAGTTTTATCTTCAGTCTAAACAAGTTCAGCACAGAGCAAAGGGCAAGAAGGTGAAAGAAACTTGAAGCCCTGTTCCTTACTCTTTTTTCAAATCATGAAGGACAACATGAACTAACTTCATGCTGCAAACCCTGGACAGACTTGCCCTTTTCACCTCTGTGCTGTCTTTGGAACTAGCTTGGACATTATGGAGCTACCTGCTGGCCCATATTCCTTGATAACATTTGTAAGCAGCAGGGCTCATGGGAGGAACAAGAGTGAAGGGTGGGCTTTATGTACTGGCTGCTTCTCCTACCTCAGGGTTCCAGTTATTGTTGAATCAATCCTGCTGCCTTGATTTAGAGCGGTTTAGGGCGGCTCAGCCACTCTGCATCATAGGTGACACCTGAGATCGGCCTTCACCATCCAGGGAGTGGGGGTGCTGAGGGAAGCGCTGCCCAGTGCCTCCCCTCAAATTGGTGTGGACCAGGGAGTGGGGGCACCGAGAGAAGCACCGTGTGACTGCCGGACTGGGGAAAGAGGGGGGGGTCCTCCCCGTGGGTAGTCGCCTGTGGAAGAAGGACCGTCGCTGATCACCCTGGAATGCTACTGGTTTGAAGTAGGTGTTATGATGTCCATTCCCCGCCCTAGATCTCGCCCGCCACGACTTGTTGTTTAGGTTCAGTTAGGACGGCTCCCGGTCACTCTGCAGCCCGGGATCCCTCAGCGGTCACGTTGCAGGGCTCCACCACCCCTTGCACCCCGGCCTTACGCCTCCTCTGGTGCTCCCTTCTAATGTGTGACCCGGCTTCCTACGGACAGGCCGACCGCCTCACCAGTCTGACTGGCCCTTATCTTAGGGTTCCTCGTGTCCTGGTTGACCCGGGACTGGGTCACGGCCAAGGTGGGATTTCACTGCGGGGTCCCTGACCCGAGGTCCTCAGCTATACCCCTCAGCTGGGGTATCCCTTTTAACAGGAAAACAAACCCGAAAAACTGAAAGCTAGGCCCCCACAGCCCTACTGGCTGGGCCTCTTACCCGGACCTTCCCAGGCCCCCTTTGGGCAATCCCTATCTTAGTCTACGGCTGTAGCCGGCTGGCGTCAACCTCCGCCCGACAGCGCCTCCTCAGAGCTCTTCCGGGTCCCGACCCTCCCTGGAGATGTCATGTTCCCACACCGGCGTCCCAAACCAGGACCTGCAAGTCCTGCGTGTCTTGGGTTCGCAGTCCCGAAATTCCCCATCGCTTGATTCCTTGTCCTCGACGCTCATCTGCCGCTCCTCACTCGTCGTTCTGCAGCTGGCCGTGGCTGGTATCCTCCCCTCCTCCTGGGTAAGCTGCGGCTCCCCGCTGGGGTTCCCTGTCCTTCTCCCTGGGGACTTAGCCATTTGCTTATCCCCGGAGTTCTCTGCTCCTCGAGCTGAGCGGTTGGCAGCTCGTCCTGCCTGGGAGCTTCCTGTCCCTCCTACCGGGGGGTCCGTGGCCCGTTCCCCTCTAGGGTCTTCTGCCTCGGCTGGTGCGAAGCTCCCGGCTCGTTCTTCCCCCTGTCCTCTCTCGGTGGCTGCTTTTATCGCCGGCGTCCGTTTGCCGGCACCGATGCCGACTTCCAGTCGTGTCGGTGTAAACAAGCGGCAGATGTCCCGCTCGGGCTCCGCCACTGCCGTGGGTAAGTCCCGTTCTGCTTCCCCGGGACACACTGTCTTGTGTCCCCCTGAGATTGGCATCGGCTGAGGAGTGGGGGCACTGAGAGAAACACTGGCCCTTTTTTGTTTGCCACCAGCACTTTTGGGGTCAGCAATCTGCCGCTGGTGTCCCCCAGACTCGGGAGGCACCAGTTGCCCATGCTTTGGATGCTACTCTTTACACTCTTTCCTCTCAATATCATCTTTACCATCTTACTCCCACTCTTGGCTGTTCCTGCCCTGGCCCACTTTTCCAGTCTGTATTAGAAAAACAGGTTAGGGGAAGGCTTATAAGTAGAATTGCTTGCTCCCACATCGGCCAGTCTTAGGTGGATATGGTCAAAATGTTTTCTGTAAAACTCACGTTGTTTGGAAACTAAATTTTTGCTGAAAATTTCATTTTTAATTTTTTTTTGAATTTCTGCTTTTTTCCAACCTCTCAGAAATCTATAAAAAAGTAGAAAAAGCAAAGCTCTTTCCCCGCTTTCCTTTAGAAGTTTTTTTTGAAAATTCCGTTTTCTGACCAGTCCTACTTAGGTAAAGCCCTTGAGTAGCACAGTAAGGCCTCTGTCCTATAGACACTTAAGCATGTACTTTCTTAGTCACTGCAACTCATCCCTCTGAGGTCAATTTGTCTACTTAAAAAATGTATCAAGTTAACCACATACACAAATCTTTACTGGAATGAGGTCCTGGCCTGCAGTTAGTAGAGTCTGAACAGTTGTGCCAACAATCACAGCAGCCACCTCAAGCTATGTATAGCTTTAGGCAATGCTATCTGTTTTTCAATTACATCAATATTTCATAGCCTCCTAATTCATAAACACTTATGTGTGATTTTAGACAAAAATAATTTCCTCCACTGTCCAGTAAGTTTTTTTAAGAGACTAGAAATGTGGACCATGAACAAAGCCCATTTGTCACTTTTAGTGCGATAAGGGAAATCAAATGTTATTGTGGTTCTGAAGTGTCAGTTTTTGTAAACATAAGTCAGATGCCTTAACATAAATGGTGTTAAAGACTGTTCCAATTGTTTGAGTAGCAACAGACATTTTCAAGAATTATTTTGACACTATGTCTCATGAAACATCTTTTTTCTCACTATGCCTCCTTTAGATTTCTGATGTAGGAAGAAATCCTTTCTGCTGTGTGCTTGTTGTTTAACCCTTACATTGCTGGTGCTTTCTGGTATAAACAATGTATTTCATGTACAAACTTACTGATTTTTGCCACCATCATCCAGACTGTTGGTTTTCACTGCTTTGACAATGTAACTATCCTATTTTCAAAAATAGCTTCCCGTAACAGGCTGTTTAACTTCATTTTCATGTTTATACCCTCGGTTATAAATACCATGGCACCACCTGTGTCATATTTCTTCTTAAGATATTGCAATTAACTTGATTTTCCTAGTGGAACTGTAAGCATGATTTCTAAATCTTACAGATTTTTGCTGTGAATTAAATTAAACAATTTTTCCAAGTCCTGATCAATCAAGCAAGAGGGAGCAATAGACACTTTAGATGAGGTTCGTAGTTCAGAGATAAAAAGAAAAGGGACTGAAAACTAATAGCATCAAAGCTGTAAGTAAATTAAAGATGTTCTCCATCCTTAATAAGATTCTGCTTATGTGGACAAATGAGACTTCATTAATAACTATTATTACTAAATATTCTTTTCTTTCTATAGGCTCTTGCACAGCTCTCTTCTAATGTTTATTCTGAATGCATTTTTTAATATTTCTCATGCTAATATGACTTAAGACTGTTCATTCTGAATGACATTACAGTAAATAAAGCTGAGAAATTAATTATATAAGTATTTATAAAGCTTGTATAATTATAGCATCTAAGCAGGCTAGATGCTAAAGCTATTAGAGTGGTAAGAATGACAGTGAAGTTTCATTTTTGATTATAAGAATGCAGTATATTTAGTCATGATTTTGTCTGAGTGAGATAGAAGGAGGTGCACAGTTGCACCAAATGCGGTTGTGCAGACTAGTGTAGGTTGAATACTCCAGAATGTAGATATAGTTAGTGCCATTAAATAAGTTGCTGAGATGCTAAGTAAGACAGCCTACTCACTGAGAGAACTATAAATAAAATTAAACAGTGCTCTCATTCTAAAGGCCTACTTAGAGAAGCATCCATCTTGCCTCCTTTTTTGCGGGCACCTGCTTTTTGTACATGCTTTTCAGAATTGGTCTCATTTTTACTGTTACAAATTAGACTCCACAGTATTGGAAAGTTTTTAAAATTAGGCCCTAAATAATTAATGCTAAGATAAAAACATTACTACTGTTATTGCAGTGGATCTGGAGAGAACACTAAGTATCAGCTAGATTGGAATTGGGGAAGGCAGGACAGTGAGGACCCTTGGACTGTAAACATGTATGGTGGGCTGAGGTGAGGGCTCATCTTTCCTGCCAGGGAAAATCCTCTGTTTTGATGGTCTCCCGTTGGAGATGGGTGGTACGAGCAAGCTTCCAATGAGCTCAGAGATGCAATGACAGGATGCTCTATGGACAAGGATATCCCTGTGTGTGCTCTTTGCTGGCTTTGTTCTTGTAGGTCATCCTGCTCTGTATGGTTCACAACAGCCAAACAGAAAGATGCTGCTACCGGAAGTTTTGTAATGAGGCTGATGTGTCACAGCATACAGATTTTACTAAACTCTAATGCTCCATGGAAGGTAAAAAATGCTCTCTTTCTCCACCGTAGCTCATCAAGTGTGTTTGTCACGTCAAAGTTTGTCATGATTCTTTTGGTCTGGCAAACCTGGACTGTTTCAGTGTAATAGAGGGTTTTAAATGGTCCCATGGCAAGAAAATTGCTTCTTTAGGAGAGGAGAGTGATCAGAGTAGGGTGAGTTGTCTACTGCTCAGGTGGGAAGACAAGGCCTTGAAAGTACAAGGGCGTTCTTCTGGTACTGGTTTTAGCTGGCGATGTTCCCAGTTACTGCAAGTTTACTGCAAGTGACACAGTTCATTCTATAGCCTGTGCTTGGATCCATGGCTTCCTTGCTTGGTGAAGACCAGTGGAAAGTGTTCGATGCCTTGCTGGTGAAAATGGTACACAACTCTTTTTGAAAGGCAGACTGCATATTGCTTTGAAGGAGGCATTAGTATTGTCCTTCTCAGGGTCAATCGCTAACTCATTGAGCAATCAGACTAATTATGAGCCTGTACCATATCTTCCTGTCTTGCATAAGATTGTAGAGAAGATTGTTACATGACTACCTTTGCATGGTCAGAGATGCCTGTGGGTTTTAGCTCTGTTTTTGTCATAAAGACTACATTGATTGATGACCTAATCCTGGAAAGGGATAACAAGTAGGTGATATGCTCGTATTGTCAGGTTTATCAATTGCCTTTGATATTATTATTGAAAAATGTTGATTCACTTATGCACCACAGTCTGAATGAACAGATCTGTTTCTTCATTGGCTTGTTCTCTCAATGGGAAGCAATTCAGTGAGAGATTTCAGTGGATAATTATGGATGACTACCCCTTTCCAAAAGATTCTGAAATGTGGCGTGCAGCAGTATGCTATTCTTCCATTTATTTCTGTTACAAAGTTGATTTGGCTCTCAGACATGGGGCACAATATTTCCAGTATGCTGGCATCACTCAGTTCTATGGACCTATCTCATTTAACTCCAACAATTCAGTTTAGTACCTATGATGTTATCTACTTGAGAGGGGGTTAGAGATACTAGGGAGCTTGCCAAAGCTCATTTCAGACAAGATAAAGGCAGTAATAGTGGCCTGATAGAAACAGTTGTAATATTTGCAACTTTGAAGGACTGCACAAAATGTTCAAGTTAGAGGTTGATTTTAAAACTTCAGGTGATACTTGACCACATTACAGCAGTGAAACCTAGTCAGTCTTTTTACCCTCCACTGGTGACGGGAATTATGACCTTTCTTCTGGGATTCATACCTTCCCACTGTTATCCATGTCTCTGTGACCATAAGAATAAATTACTGCAGTACATTCTATGTAGGTTATGCCTCAAAACAGTTTAGAGACTAACACTAGTAAAAATTTTGGAATCTGCACCGTCTGCCCCTTTCTCTTGGTGGAGTTACAGCTCTTGGTTGTGAACTACAAGATCCTAAATAGCCTAGAGCTAGTCTGCCTGAAAGACTGATTCTCTTCTTGTGCTCTGCTGACACAGCTACAGTGAGAAGGGGCACTTGAGCTATAGTTCCCTCCTCTTAAAATAAGCAGGGTTTCTTTCTCTCTGAAAGGCTGAGCTCTAGAACTTGGTTACCACTTTCTTGGCAGTGCTCTGGGATTTGGTGGCTCTCTGGGGATCAAAGGTCCCTGTGTGATAGAAGTTTTGCTTCATACAATGGGGAAAGATGAAAAAGAGGATCTGGAAGTGGCTGGTTGGGTTCCTGTTGAAATGACTACATTAATGTTCTTCGTATTTCATTGTACTTATGAGCCAGGTTATCTAGTGCCTTGGTTAAGTATTTAAATCTAATAAATACTGAAAATCTATATGGACTTGT
>NW_017728950.1:34715757-34727262 GCF_001723895.1 Crocodylus porosus
TAATGTCCAGTCTAAATCTGCTCTCTGCTAGCTTATGGGCATTATTTTTTGTGACCCCCAGGGGCGCCTTGGTGAGTAGAGCCTCACCAATTCCCTTCTGCGCCCCCATGATGAATTTATAGGCAGCCACAAGGTCGCCTCTCAACCTTCTCTTGTGGAGGCTGAAGAGGTCGAGGTGCCCTAGTCTTTCCTTGTAGGGCTTGGCCTGCAAGCCCTTAACCATATGAGTGGCCCTTCTCTGGACCCTCTCCAGGTTATCTACATCTCTCTTAAAGTGTGGCACCCAAAACTGGACACAGTATTCCATGGTGGTACACAGTCCCATAGCATAATGTACTGCCATATAAAAGACTAGAGTTTGAGACTTGCTGCAGCTTCTTGAGGTGGAAGATGGCTGATGAAGTCTGTCACCTACTGACAGGACTGCTTTTACAGGTAAAGTGTTGGTTAGGGAATAATACAGTGGTGACAGCTTTAAGGAAAGGAAGGGAGAGCAAATGGTAGCACCCATGTAAAATTACACCAGACAATTTGGGAGCCTGCTTTTGAGGAAGGACTGTGGGGAGAGTACACTTTCTTTGCATTATGGATTCAAGTAATTTTTCAAAGAAGGGGCAAATATTTGCAAGTCAAAAACTACCGTCCGTAAGGTGGCCAAACATCATATGAAGAAGTGCCTATATATTTTAGTGTTGA
The DNA here is from genome assembly GCF_001723895.1 of Crocodylus porosus. Classification (NCBI taxonomy): domain Eukaryota; kingdom Metazoa; phylum Chordata; order Crocodylia; family Crocodylidae; genus Crocodylus; species Crocodylus porosus. The sequence continues at coordinate 34,716,454 of NW_017728950.1, forward strand.
TATGTGAAGTGAAAACTCCCAGGTTTGTACTGCTGTGTTGCAGGTGTTTAGAATAACTAGCACTATGATGTCAAAATGCCATGGGCTCCATGATGTCTTTATTCCTCTCCTGTATCAATAGAATTTAGTTTCACAGAGAAAGTCTCCACTGATTTCTTTTACTACTGGATTTAAAATACATTATGGGAACAAATAGGTTTAGCCCAGGTGATTCAAAGCTCTTACAGTTCGGTTTGACACTTGAAGAATGAAACCTGTCCTCTAGAATTTAAGTCTTTTTCCTATTTATTTTCTTCTTTTAATCACTATCCATATACCTACTCTAACTTCCTTCCCTTCTTTTCTTCCATCAAAAAAATCTGTATATTGCATTTTAGTTCTAGTGCTCAGGTCAGGCAAGCAGATTTTTTTCAGAACACCTGTCAATTTACTTTACACTTTGTCCACTGTGGCTTTAACCCTTTTTCATAGACAACAAATGTACCACGCTGCAACATACACTAGCATTCACAGGCCTATAGCATAAGATTTCAAGCTGACTCGGAGGGCCTTGGCTTCCCGGTAGGCAACACCACTAGACTACTGGCTACATTTTAATGTCTGAAAGAACCCCCTCCCCCTTAACACCTCCTGTTAGCTCAATAAAGTGATGTTTAAATAACTGAACTGGCTTCAATGAACTGTACTTGCCATTTTCCTGCTTCTTAGTGAGATAAAATGGAGATAATTATGAAGTGGATGAGCAGGTTTAATGAAAGCCAGTTTCTTTTGGTATATTCCTGAAGCAGCAATCATCATCTGTTTGGCTTTTGAAGAGCAACAATTATAATCACTTAAAACCCCAAGGGGAACAAAAATAGAATTTAGATTAGCATATAAAATATACAGCTGGATTGGGCAAGCCTATAAAAATCTGGGAAAATCATTCTAATTTGAATGCTATTCAAAATCACAAGCAAAATGAGTTCAAGAGGATTTTACATGCTTCTTCCTCTTTTTTTTAAAGAAGTACATAACAACATTTGGAGGATTTTCCTAAAACAGAGAACATGGAAACAAGAAACTGATGCCAAGAAAGACATGAAGTAGAAATAGGTTAAGGGTACATTTTAAAAGTAATAAATACACTTAGGTTTTGCAATGCTATTTTAAACAGGTATTACTCTCCCAAAGCTCTGAGATAAATGCTCTGCAAAGTGGCATGTTATACTCCAAAGCTGAAAAAATAAAATATTGCTGGAACATGTAGTTGCACAGTTCAGCTTTATCAGGCAACTGAGCAATGATCTTTGTAAAAGGAAACTCAGGGTAGCAGATAAAACAGGCTGTAAACAATCCTAGTCTCAATGTGCAAATATAAAACATAGCAAAGCTATTTTAGCTGGTTATTTCTGTAGTCAATACATAAATTCAGCAAGGAGAAAGAAAAACTCAGGCTGGAAATTTGTATACTTAGGAATGCAGCATTTAATTCTGAAAGCAGTCTGATACTCCAGTTTCTTGAAATAGTGTTTTTATTGGTTAAAAAAGTTTTCATCCCAATGCACTCAAAATACAAAACAGATATTGTAGTAGAATCACTTTTGAGGGCTTTTTACTTTTCTTTCACTAATAATGGGTCTGAAGCCCCTTGAATTACATACATGAATGAGCAAAGTTAAGCATAGGTTTATGTAGCTACAGAAAGGAGCCCTCAGAAATAAAGTTCTCTTTTGAAAAAGCCTTCAGAAAAGTTTTAGTGTACATAAAATCTGTGGAATATCTGTATATTATATGCAAATAATAAAGTATAAGCCCTTCCTGATAATATATCACATGTATGAGTAGTAAGTGATCAGGTACATAGAAAATTAGATTGATTCAGTCAGACATGATTTAATACAGACTAGTATAAAATTCATAGCGAGCCTTTGATTGTGTTAGTGTGTGCTTGGTTACTATTTTGATGTGAAAATGAAATAGGCCCTGACAGTGCAACCATTGCTTATGTGTACAGACCAGTAAGGCATTAGTAAAAGTTTATTGTTATGAGTCAAGGTTGCAGGATTGGGCCATTACTTATTAAGTTTTGTACAAAATGACTTCCCACAGATATTCTGTGCTAGTACCAAACCTGCCTGCTGATCGTTGTAGCTTAGTTCTATTCTGAACACCTCTGTGCACGTGTTTGTTTGCCTTTTTAAATGCACCTTTTCCATTAAGTCACCAGTGTCTTCGATCTCAAGCAAGGTCCCATTGCTTCAGAATAGATGCATGTATTGTGTTCGTGACTTCCCTCATTGTGGCTGTCTTATCATTGCTGCAGGTGCCTTTGTTTCTAAACTTTCTGAATACTGTATTAAGGCTGTGAACCTAAATTAACAACCCTAGTGTCTTTCCAGATATATATACTAAGAAAAAAAAGCACTTACCCATTCTCTCCTTTGTTTTAAGGTAACATCAGAAAGGGCCCAGCAGGTCTTTTTGCTGGGCTTCGTGAGCCATCTGTTTCATATTCTGTATGCTTTGAACAACACAGTGCACTGTGGAATACAAAGCCCCATTGGTGCATGTTCATTTTGATGTAAAATCTAACAGCTATTCATTTATAACTGAAATTTTCAGTGCAGGGGTAGCATTGCCTAGGATAAGGGGACAGTCAAGCTTGGTCATCCAAGCACTATTTGGAGACATTAATCCAAACAGGCATTTTACAATACCTAGATGCAGTAGAGAATGCTTATTTCATGAACATTTTATTATAGTTGCAAAATACATTAATCAAGCAGTTAGAGTTTGCATAGCTTATAAACCATATAGATGACTTGCTGACAACTGTTAGCTACAAACACCCCACGGTTCTCATAACAAATGACTAACACTCTCCAAGTCCAGTCACTCTTTTAAAAACTTGAATGCCTGACATTTATTTATAAACTAGTGTTTTTATACACCTAAACTTGTTGGTTAGTTGGGCTATGGATATGAAAAAGGGTGGCAGAATAAGCCCCTCAGAAAATAATTTGCATTATTGCAGATTGTGACTATCAGATTACTGTTTGTGGGAACACTCTCTTGCCTAGAGAATGCTCTGTCTCTAGCACTCAGACATTCACCTGTTGACAGAACAAACTCACCCTACCTTCTTCTCCTTAGTGGCTACAGTGGAGTGGTCTACTAAGCTGCACTGACCTAAGCTATATAGGACTTTATAGACAGGTCACATCTGGTTAGCTTCAGTACAGCCTGGAATCTACAAATATTTATGTTTCAAAATCAAACTCTTTATATATACTAATGGTCATTTTTATTAAAGCTTAAGAATACAGTAGCTGTGAAATATCAAAACTGAGCAATTTGAGATCCTATCACAAGAAGGGTTGGTATTTTTTTAAAGAATGTAGAGGCTCTGTCTTGTGATGACCACAACAGCTTGGATGGAATTTTACTGTTCCTGGGACAGAAAGGCACTAAAAACTCTGGACTGCGTTTAGTAAAGAATTCATGATTAAATTCAGCAAAATGGGGAAAGATACTTTTCAACAAATGTATGAGAAGAAAGTAAAGGGATCAAGAGCTCAATGCTTGTAATGAGTTCAGCAATACTGTATGCATCTAAGTATAACAACTTATCTAGCATGCATGCTTTCCATGATAAAACTAATCATTCCTAATCTGATAAAACTAATAATTCCTAATCAGAATGATCACTTAGTTTTTGCATACGCTATTTGTTTTAAAATCATAATTCCCAACTGATGCAGATGAATTCATAGTAGCAATGGTGGAAGACTGCACTGCAGATCCACACTGCAGATGAGTCTTATGTATATGCCACTAAGTCATCTTACTACATTATTGATAAAAAAAAAATCTCTTTATAGACCCAACCTGTAAGAGGCCAACTTCCAGGAAACCACTTTAGCATAACAATGGTAACTGACAATGGGCATGTCTACACATTCAATTAATTCACTTTAGAGAATGTGCATTAAATCTGGTACCCAGGTGTGCCTGTACACAAGCCTGGAGGCTGCTCATATGTGCTATAATTACAGCACATCAGAGTGATCACGATAATTACCATGTTCCAGCCAGCTTCCGCATCATGTGTATCAGCATCCCTGTGCTTCAAAATGTTGTTGGGGGTGCTTTAATTAAAGCGTGTTTGACAAGCTTTACCTAAAGTGCCCTCACCACCATTTTGAGGCACAGGGATGCTGACACACAAGATGCTCTGGGCACTTTAATTAGAGCTGTTCTTGAAGCCACTCAAAAATACCACCCCCGACCAATGAAGCATGTTTAAAAATGCCCTCCATTGTGAAGTACTGGGAAACTGCAAGTTAGCCTATTTTAATGCTGTTGGAGCAGGCAGTGCTCTGGCCAGGGCTTGAGGCCCCACAAGACAATCCCACCAGTGGTCAGGGGCTGGGCATAGGCACAGCCAGGATGCACGAAGGTGGGTACTTACCTACAGGACCAATGGCAGCGCAGAGGGGAGAACCACAGGTGCTGTATCTACCCCAATTTGTTAGTTTGGACTGGCAGCAGGTTGGCTGATACAGTGGGCTGGACATCATAGGAGCATGCCCCATGCTGGCAGAGGGGGAGAGACCCAGGAACCTGGAGGATGAAGCCTGGCTGCAGTCAAGCCCTGGCAGGGGTGAAATGAGTAGAGCAGAACTCTGCTTACCAGCCTGGAGGCTTGGAGGAGTCTCTAGCTATAGACTTAATGTGGAGAAGCCCCAGAGAGCATTGCCTCACTTAGACAAGCATTGGAGCAATGACTGTGAGTTGTCCCAGGGGTGTGTGGAAGCAGCAGTACCCCAGTGATTGGACAAAGGGAGGGAGTGCGAGTTACTTTTAAGTTTAGCATTTTGCTTTGGTTAAAAGCAGACTGGACTGGCCCACCACTCATGAGGCTGAGGACTAAAAGACTGTTTTGGGACTGAAGCATTAAACCTCAGGCTTGGATTGGGCTAGGAACCACCCAGAGAACTAGTGTTAAGTAGACATGACTTACCAGGTGGACCTGGGGGCTGCGAAGGAGCTGGACAGTAGCAGGAAATGCAAGGGAAGAAGATGCCTGGCACCTGTCACTCAGCTCTGATACAAACTACCTAGTTATAGGGCCCCATAGATAAAGTGGGCAAGGGGCAGTGACAGCCACAACGGGCAAGAAGTGTCTCCACATGGGATGGACACAAAACTGTGTGGCCCAGGTTGTTGATTTAGGTCAGATTCAGAGAAAACTTTTAGCCTACTGGCCTCATAAGTCATGATCAACTGCAGCAAGCTAAGCTGACTGCTGGCTGCATTACTTTTTCCACAAGATGTACTGTGGCCCGGCTACCCTGTAAGACCTTGTTGGTGTGCGGATGGGGTATAAAGGGGAGGAGGAGCTCCGAACACCAGCAACTCAAGTCACTCATGAAAGCAATCATGAATGATCAAGTATCCTCCCTCTTTTTTAAAAGATCAAGACCTGGCAGGCAAGTTGGAGAGCGTACCCCGTGAGCGGGAGTTAGAGCCAAACTATCTGGCCCCAAGAGCTGGCACTCAAGAGGCTGAAGTGCCGAGTCTCGGTGACAGAATCGAATCGGGCACTGCCTCTCACAAATGCACATTAATTAAAGAGCAAGGTATTTTGTGACACTCTAATGCACATTAAAATAGGCAAATACACATTAAAGCGCACATGTAGATGCCCCCAGTAATTGTTGCCCTCCTAAGTGAACTTGAATATGAATTCTCCCTCCCAGGTACATGTTCAGGTAGTACCAGTGGTGTATAGGATTGTGAAACTTGAAACACCAGTCTTCCAGGATAAGAACTATTCAAAAAAGAAAGATACTTTTTTATTGTCCTGAAGTATTTAACTTTTTATGACTTCTTATTAATTGGAACAGCCACTGTATTTGGAACTACTGACATCTATTTAAGTGGCACACCACACTGAATTTCATGCTTGTATAATGCATAAAGGAACTTAAGTCAAAGGGCTATGCAGAATTAGAAACTTCTGTCTCTCTGTAATGACTAAATACACTGAATATGAACTAAATTCAAGACTAGGATTTAAGAAATTAAGGGTAGTTTTCGTCAAGGACCTATGAAGTTATACATGTAATTTACTTTTAAGTATTTCTGTAGTTCCATTGACTAAATGTGTCCATAAGTTTCTGCAGGATGAAGGCCTAGAGCTTTCTTTACATGTAATGTTAATATTCAAATGAGGAATAGAAAGGTGTTTTTCTTTATCTAAACAGTCACGTGAAGAGGAAGTAGCACAGGTGATTTTTCTTTACTCACAAATAAGGTTCCAGTAAAATGAGCATGTGATTAATTTCAAGTTTGCTGAAATAAGCCTTGCTGAAGGACCTTGCTGAATTAGGCTTGATTCATCTTAAAATCTTTGTCATAACTTAAGAACTTTAAAGGCATCAACTTTCGTAACAGAATACCTTGTATGTACATACCTTGTCTGTAATGACTGTTATTTTGTTTTCGCTTCCTTCTTAGTAAAGATGTACTAAAGATTGACATTTCAAAATGATTCATAAACTTTCAAAGTTTTTTGGTCATAGGATGAGGAAGTCATTAGTAAAGATCCAGTGCAACTAACTAATTATTGCACTATTTTGATATGAAATTAATCTTTGATTATAGATCAGTTACTGAAAAATGTAACTTTGAAAGGTGCAATAAATCAGTGGCTAACAAAATTAGAGAAATGCATTCTTAGATACACAAACATCCATATAGTATCCTTCTCCCTGAAACATCTCAGTGTATAATTATTTTAGAATAATAACCCTTCAAGATTAAATGGATGAAAAATTGTATTATTTAGGTGTTAAAACAAAAGGTGCAGTTCAGCTCATCTCAGAAGTCACTTAAATATTGAATTGTCTAGTTGTTACCTTGTTTCACTGAGTAAACATTCCATATCCTTTGTTCATTTTTATCATATGTAGTACTAGTAATTTGAATGCACTTTCACCCTTTCTGTTGTTTTTAATTTTATAGTTCCATAATCCTGATAATAAATTAAAATACAGAAAAAGGATCTAAACAAAGAAGGGAAAGAACCACCAGGTATTATTTTAAAACATTGGAGGGGACAGGGACAAGGAAGCTCCTCAGGAAACCTGTTTTCTCATTTTAAATACTCAATAATTTTCCAAACAGTGACTATATTTAATTTTTCTCTTGTAATTGCACTATACTTTGAATTCCATATATTATGACATTCATATATATATACTCATATATACAGACTTGCCTATTTTCAAGTGTAGATGAAGTCTATAGAATACAAAACCATATAGCTTACTAAATGCATTAAAGGAACTTCAATGGATACCCTACTGTCTAGTTGTATGATGAGGGTGGATTGCCTATCCCATCCCCTGTAATTTCACACAAAAGTTCCTATGTCTATTATGTTAACACTTCCCACTCTAATTTTCAGCAGTACTTCTGAATGAAAGTTCATTGACATGTTCTTTAGAAAGTTAATGTATAATAAATGCATGGATGAGAATACAGAATCTATTCTAAAAACTGTTTAGAATTTAATTTAACCACTACTTAGAAAGAATTATGTCAGAGTTGATAATCTGTTCTCATGATTAACTTTGCTGGTTGTCATTCAGAAAACTTCTATTTGTAGTTTAGTTTAAATATTTTCTATCAAATTTAAGATTTTATGGAAGATTTTTTGTGCCCTCGCCTTACTTTCCACCCCAAGAACAGCGACATATATTGCTGCATCAATGGACAACCTACCTTTCCCCTGTCCTCAGAAAACCTTTCCCCTACAACTATAAACCTGAGAGCAACATTCACCGACACAACAAATTGCTCAGTCTCTTTAAAAGCTGTTGCAACAGCTTGCTAGTAGAGGGCACTCAAACCAGTTCATACAATACCCAGAGACATGATCACCATCTCTGTGATTGGGCTTGGGCTTCTGTCAAACGTGTGTGTAGAAGAATATCTGTTAGTAACTGGATACAGGTCAATGTAGAGCAACACAGCTGTCTTCCACCATGTCAGCCGGTTGACAGAGTTGACCATGAAATGGAGAATATTAGAGAGCTAGTTTATTAGAGGATTGATTGTGAACACCTAGGCTATACTATGCTAGAAATATCTGTGATGTTTACATCCTGTCATCCTTACAATTAATAATGAGACAACAGAGCTAGTGTTCACAGATAAACCCATTAACTAATTAAATGCCATCATTTAATGACACTGGACAATGGAAAGCTGTATAGTTGATACAGTCCTTTTTTCTCAACTCAAGTTCTTTATTTCCTAGGATCTAGGAGGTTCAGTGTCCTTTGCTATCCTCCTTGGGTAACTGCTTCTCCCTGCATATAGTGTCCAACTAACAATGGACATAAAATGAGGCCAATTAAGCCTGGTAAACAAAAGCATGTATCCCAACATTGTACTAGGGTCATTCAGAAAATACCCCCTACTTTTCGTCTCCTAAGCAAGCCACTGACATGGAAGGTGCTTTTTCTTGGTGATTTCTTGCCTGAGGGGGCACAGTCAACTCAGAAGTTTATGCAAAGTCCCTGAAGAAACTGAAACACCACATAAAATAAAAATGAGTCCATCCCAATAGACATGTCTAAGGTGTTGCTTTTGCATGGCAATACTTGCCTAAACACCAGTTTGCACACCACAGAGGCAATCTTATCATTTGGATGGACTATGCTGCTCCATCCTCTCTGTACATCCTGTAGGATGAAGTATGAGCTATGAGGACAACATTTCTGAGATGACGGTAAGTGACAAAGGCTGTGCATCAGTGGCTGTGTATCAAGGCCAAAGGCTTTATAATGTCAAGATTCATGCCCTTGTTACCAGTGGAAAAAGGCCACTAACACAGAAGGAGACTATGCTGAAAATTAGCTATATGATGTACTATTTTTCTGTATACATTTAATATCTTTAATAATATTCACTGAGCAAAAATAGGAGACATTACTTTTAGACCGACCTATTATACTAGATCTGCTATAGATCTGAACCAGGGCTCATGGAAGTTAAGATCTCTTCAGAAGCTTGGGATCAGACCTTAATGTCTACCAGATAATTATTCAGCTGCTTTGTTTTTCAAGAATATTAAACAGAGCAATCTGGTCCTATTTAACCAAAAATGAACTTTTTTAGAGTACTCTTAGGAAGCAAGAATTTGAGATAAATCAAACATGTTGAATTGTTTTGCATCTGCCTAGCTGTGTGAGAAAATAATATTAGTCTACTTATTACTGCCTTAGAAGTGCCAATATTTTCTTTATTAAACACTTCATTGAAGTTGAAGTCATGCTGGACAGAAATTCTTGCCTGCAATTTGTAATATCCCCTTGCAAATTTCAGTGATTGATTTTGTTCTATGTTTATGTGACATAAACTAGATGTACAGTTTGCTCACTTTTAGCAGAGGCTGAAGTCTGAAGGTATAACAGAAACAGTTTCTGTATTTATGACAGCTTTAAAGTAACCATGAAGTTAATTAGCATTGAATTACAGCTACTTCCTATGAAAATAACACTAACATTCCCCAGAAACAGGCAGGTGCAGGTTAGTTATGATTGTACACCACATGAAATGAAAAGGAACTCATGTAACTGCCATAAGAACAGAGGAATTAATTTCAAGTGTCCAGCAACAGGCTTCAGGGTACCGTGGGTGGGTGAAAATAATTTGGCAGTTTGCTTTAAAGTGTTCCTGCTTGGCACAGCTTAAGCAAGTGCCAATATCCACACTCCCCTCCTCTTTGCATCGTTCAATATCTGATTTGTTTTTCATCAACTACTTCATTGTTCCTGAAGTCACACAGCCACCTTGTGAAATAATTTAAACATTCAAGGTCCTCTTAACTATACCACTCCTTTCCTGTCTATATCTTTGCCACCCCCAGCTACCAGCTAGCTGTAGTGTCCACTTCTGAAAAAGAGAGTGCATCATGGTTTCCCCCAGGGCAATATGAGATTATTTAAAGGATCCATCCCAAGACTACACAGGGTCATCTGATCCCAGCAGTCTTTCCTGCCCAAGTTCAGGGGAGCTGGACCTGATGATCTGTAAGGTCCCTTCCAGCCCTTAACAACTATGAAACTATGAAACATTGGGATCGCTTTAAAAATAGACGATTCAGGCCATTTACAATTGGAGGAAGAACACCCCCACTACAACACATCTCTGTGTTGGTCTCATGGGCAGGACCAATCCCTTGAAATGCCTTTTGGGCACAACAGAGTCTTCCCAACATGAAATGGTAAGAGATGGGGAGCCGAGGAGGCTTTGATTGCTGTCCCATGCCATTCTATAGGCACTTTCGGTGCCCTTCTCTCGGCCCCTTTGCAGCTTCATTTGGGAGTTGTGCATCATACAGTTAAACAAACGTGCCCGGGGGGGTGACACTGAGGAGCTGCTGTCAGTTGCTGGAAGGAATCAGAAGCAAACGTGTCAAAAGAAGGGAGTGGAGAAAGGCTTGAATGGGTGGCAATCCATTGTTCTCTTTGCATACCAGTGCCTTGATCACACTCAGACACACACCCACACCCACACTCACCCACCCACACTCACATATACACGCACAGGCTCCAGTCACCAGTCAATCATCGATTCGGGGTTCATTGGCATTCAAGCAGAGGCTTGAGCCTCCTTTCTCCCTCCCACCCCTTCGCTCCGGAGGCAAGGGAAAGTTTCCCACTGGCTCGGCTACTTCCAAGCCAGACGGTCCCACCCCACCGCCTTGCAATCCGCGCCAAACCAGAGGCTGCGGGGCGAGGATCTGTGCCC
>NW_017728950.1:34727362-34733041 GCF_001723895.1 Crocodylus porosus
GCAAACGGCTCGTGCTGGACGCCCCGGGAAGGGGTGGGCGGGGGGACATCACGCACTTGCGAGGAGACCTAGGAACCGCAACACAAGAGGAGAGATCCGGCCCCAGCCCCGGCCCCCGCCCAGCCGCTCCCGCGGAAAGCAAGGAGGGCAAGGCATCCCGGCGTCTGTGCTTACAGGAAATGCCTGGCTTTTAAAAACCACCGCCACACAAGTGGCTGCACTTGCCTCCCGAGCAAGAGAGGGCTCCAGGGGCAGAGCGCGGTCCCCAGCCCTGCCGCGGGCGCTTTTCGGAGGGAAATACTTGCAGGGGGGATGCGTGCGCAGTCACACGCACGCACACTCTCTCCTTCTTCCGCGCTGGTCTCTGGAGGCTGTCACTAAGTCCTGCACGCCTACAAATACACACGCAAACTGGTTTTGGGAGGCTGTTGCTAAGTCCTGGTGTACACACACACACACAAACAGAGGCGCGCGCGCACAGAGACGCACACAGACAGCTGAACCGGTTTCTGGACGCTGCCACAAAGTGCTGGCACAAACACGGACAGTTGAACTGGTTTCTGTAAGTCCTGATACACACACACACACACACACACACACACACACAAACACAGGCGCATGTACACACAGACACACCCACGCAGCTGAACTGGTTTTTGTGGGCTGCCTCTAAGACCTGGTGCTCTCTGCATATGCACCTGGCTCCTTTTCCCAACACCCAGACAAAACTCCTTGAAAGACAGCCTGATCCTTAGAAATGTGGCCAGTGCCTTTTTACCCCTGCTTCTGCACATCCAGGGATTTTTTTTAAATGAAAAGCAATTAAAAAGGAGGCAGAGATGCCTTGGGTATGGAAGCTGCACTTGCATCTCTCTCCAGGGCAGTTGTCCAAGCCAAGAAGCAGCCCCATCCCCTGTGGTTCTCTTTGCAGCAAAGAGAGAGAGAAATAAACTCCCTAGTCCCTTCTGAAAAGCTGACTGTGGGTTAAGCGGGTTTGTTTCTGCCTTAAGTAAAGTGGTGCAAGTGCCATCTTACCTGGATCCAAGGGTCACACCCTCACATTGGCACAAGGCTCCTGTATGGTTGGGGCCAGCTGGACCCTGCAGTGTTCTGCAGTAATGCGGTGAGGGGGAGGGGGAAGGATGTCAAGGGCTACTGCTTTCCCTTGTGCAAAATGCCCCTCCAGCAGAGTCTGGCCCACGGAAGGAGCAGGACACAAACATGTCACATTGGCAAAGTGTCCTGGCTGCCTGTAGCATTGCCTGCCCTTCCTCTCCTCTCCCTTTGTCCTGCCCACCTCAGTCCTTTCATTAGCTCAGAGCTGGTGGCATTGACTGGAAAGCTCTTCACTGTCTGCCCTGTCCCAGGGGACCAGGGTAAGTGTGAGGCTCTCCTGATGGTTGCCTCCCTACCTACAACGGAAAAGGAATCCCAGCTTCCCGCACACCCTCTTCCTTCTCACCCACCCTCTCTTCTCTGGACTTCCTCTCTCTGGGATGCAGCCCTTGGCTATCCCCATAGTCACAAGGGGCTAGAGAGAGGCCCCTTTGCTCTCATCTTTCTTGCAATTAAATGACAGTGACACCAGAAGGATCTAGGTTTTCCTTTATGCTGTGGGCCCTTGGGTAAGCCATTTAGTCCCTGTGCCTCTTTACCCCCAACACTATGCATAATGGTGCATAAGAGTGGTGGGAGGATACCTTAAGTAATGTTTTAGATATGTTCATATTACAACCACTATGAGTTAAAGAAGAGCCTGTTTCATCTTCATGGGCTACCCCAGACCAGAACAAAAAGGAAACTTGTCAACAGTCTTGCTTCCTAAACTTTCCTAAACCACCAATCATGGCAGCTGTACAACTGCAATTAGGCAGCACCTTGTGCAAAAAAAAATGCCTGAAATTATCTATTTTTTGCTTTAGTGGTGTGTAGGAAATCTCCCCAAAAGCTGTTCTAGCAAGACTGCAAGAACTAATAGCCAAGTTGCCCTCATATAGAATTCCCCTGTGCAAAATTAAGTTTATTTTCGACCTAAGAAGATTTTTACAATTTTAGAGTTGTCCTCAGACTGAAGAAGGGCACATGTGCCCAAAAACTTGCAAAGAAAGATTTCTTTTTGCGATTTCTTAGTTGGCTTAATAAAAGGTATCATGCTGGTACCAAGAGTTCTAGAGTTTTGCATTTCTTTTTGTCTTGGATCAACATGGCTACCAAATACTTCTCTATATAAAAGAGCATTCTGTCTTCTACAGTGAGAAAGAGGTCAAAACCTGCAGTGGGGTGAAGATCATTCTGCTCACATCCCACATGACCCTCTTCCATATGATTACTCCATTCCTGCCTGTATGATTCATCCTCAGTCCTGGCCCAAAATAACCAGAGGGGTTTAACAATATAGAATTAGGGGGAAAAAATAATATACACAATTGTCCATGTTCACTCCTTCCCCTGATCCCTTTGTCTAAGTGAAAGAAGAAAGAAGCGATTGTAAGGAAGATATAAAAGTCTTCGTGACCTGCATAAAGTTTTTTTTTTTTGTTACCGAGTAACAAAATGCTGTGTTTCTGTGTTCAAATACTTTATGTGCAACATATCAAGATATATTAACTCTGAATTGTTAGTAAGCACCTTCAGCTGTGGCAAGTGACCTCTTTCTTGCCTATTTCCATAATTCCTTTCTCCTCTTCATTCCTCAGAAAAAAGGGTATATATTACGAGGTAGTTTTACACCTATTTGTATATATTTTTTCCATTGACTAAAGTGGGAGTTGGGTTGGACCCTGTTTACTTCAATCTCTCTTTTAGTAATTGTAAAAATGAAGCCTAATCTCATAAGTAGTCCAGCATCTCCCAGAAGTTAATGAATACCCTCATGTTCACATTACTTCAGTGGGAATTAGAACAATCCCCACATTACCAAACTGGGTCCTGTGTGCCTTTAGTTCTAGAGGTTTATAGCTCTTCAGAGATGAGGAAAAAGTCCATAAAGCAATGTTATTAGAAATAAGATTGCCCTCTTGCTTACCACATGGATGTACTGTTATCAGTAAAAATATGATATGGTGAATGAAGAATATGCCACAGAGATGATTTCCATACAAATCTTCATTTTCTGACTAGAACCATTTCCTCCTTTGGTACCCCTTCCCCTCCTCCCCGCCCCTCTATCGCACTCTTTGCTTGTTCCTCCTCTTGCATTTTGTGGACATATCCACACAAGAGGTTTTACTCTGGAGCTAATTACCTCAGCAGTAAAGTATCACTTTCTACATGTGTGGTGCTATTAGGCTGGAGAAATGAATTATCTCCACTGTAGAATAGTACTGTCCAACACAAGTACTATTCTATGGTGGAGTTATTTACTCTGCTGCAGTGCACATGTAGACAGTAACTGCAGCTGGCTGGGACACTGGGGCTGGGTGGACAGTGACTGGGACTGGCTGACAGGGATAGCCCTGCACTGTAGCACCCTCCCGCCTCCACCAGTCCCTCTGTAGCACATTAAGACAGGGTGGAGCAGCTCTGGGCTGGCAGGTTGACTCCCCAGGCCCTCTGGCACCTGGGGCTACGCTGCCCTGGCTCAATGTGTTGCGGTCTTGGGGACACGTGTAAATGTCATGCCTGGGAGCAATAAACTCCAGCGTGAGCCTTGCTGGAATTATAGCTTCACATTAATGTGAAGATGCACCCCATTTTACCGTGTCTTCCTGTTCTAGTGGATTTAATACCATGTTGTGCAGCTGAGGTAGAAAATAAGATTTCTGGTCTTGGGTCACTGCAGTGTCAGCAAGAGACACTTTTAAGGCAAAAATTCCTTTAATAAAACTGCCCTTTTCTTAATGCAGCTATTTCTCTTGTTTGAAGGTTTATCCTCACACATTCAGCAGATTTTCAGCTCTCACTATCTGCATTTTTAGGACAATGGTATTTATGTGACAAGTGATAAACAAAGAAAGAGTAATCACTCATTAGCTGCTAGGCAAATGTCATGCCCTTGGACTTTATTCAGCCAATGCAAATATGGTCATCATGTACTATATCTTCCGTGCTGTCTGATGATAGCCTTCTAGGAGTGTCCTGTGACAGAGACAAACACTGATATTTTTCACGTAAGACCCTGCTTATGGAGTTGAATTTAGTCCAACTTGCAATCAGATACTAAATAACTATTACTATCATAACAGAGCTCAAGTTTAATATTTAAATAACCCTCTTCTACTTTTGCCAACAATGTTCCCCTGTAGATTGAGTATTATAGTTTGTGGTTTTCACTTATAAGTCCTAGCCCATGGATATTGATTAAATGTAAAATGATGGTCTTTTGCTGTAGATTGAGTTCAATTCCACCCCTCTGCCCCCAGCAGAAAATGGAAGTTTCTTAAGTAAAGAAGAAGATGGGTCAGTTTTTGTCTGCCTTTCACTGATGGCAAGAAGGGTGTCAGCAGCCTATGTTTTTCTTTTGTGTTTTACTAGTGGGAGATACTTGGTTATGATTGACCCTGTGATGGGAACAGAAGCAGCTATGACAAAAGATAATTACTAGTGAGTAATGTTCTCTTATTCTAACCACAATAGACATCAACCTCTAACAGCTGGAAAGACATCTTGTTATTGAATAGTATAGCAAAATCTGCAAAATCATTGCATTGTGACATCCTTATGTCAATAGATGATGATGTTGCAACATCATCAATCACTGTCATTGTATATTGATCCCATGTAATGACAGAGAAATGCAACATCATTAATCTCACTCTTTCCCCCTCATACTCAGCAGGTGAGGAGATTCACCCATTTTTCTGCTCTCATAACTTTTTTACTGCAAGTCGTCTCCTTTTCCATTCCCCAGTTTCCTGACTACCAAGAAGCAGCATGCAACATTTCATTTACTTTGATTCTGGCTTCTTAGAAAAAAATATTTGTTTTGTTCTTTTAAAACCAAAATTAGTTTTTATGACATGTCTGGGATACAGAAACTCATATACAGGGACTATAATTTTCTAACAGTTTATTTCCTTACAGGGTCACACATATTCCCACCTGCAATAATCTGGACTGAAAATGCACTATAGTGGACTTCTTCCTGTAATCTTTGCTCTGTCTCTTATCCCCTAATATTCTCTTTCAAAGAGTGCTTTTGTGTAGGAAACAAAAACAGGTGATGAACATGAAAAAGTAGGAACGAACAAGAAAGAACAGTTGGAAAAAATAAATAAATAAATTTAAAAAAAAAAAAAATCAATGGACAGTGTGAAAAAGGAAAGTATCCAAATTTAAACCTGCTAGTTAATCCTCAATGTAGTAGTGATATATGAGCAAAACCAACAGCTGAGCAATGATTTAGAAAACTTTCACATGTGTAAAGATGTTTAAAAGCTGGATTGCATCATACATGAGTTTATAATGATTCCCAAGAAGTATGTACAATTTATTATTACATAGTTTAAGAAATAACTTTACTTCACTTTTTATCTCCACTTTAGAAATTAAGCTACCCTCCTCTAGGCATTTTATAGAAATGCTCTTCCATTTTGATGCTTAGCATCTGAATAAAAACTTACCCTTAACTAGAAGCCCAGCTGTGTAACTCCTTGGCTTCCTGCATAACTACCTAAGCCACTGGCAGTTGAGCATTGAACAAAAGTAGAAGCACGTCTGTGATGAGGCCTAGGTCTGGAT
>NW_017728950.1:34733611-34736483 GCF_001723895.1 Crocodylus porosus
AGACTGGTGTGGTAAAGTATCACCGTCTATACATGCAGATGCTGACTGCATTGTAAATTAGTCTACTGCACAGTTAATTTGCTACCCTACTGTGCAGTAAACCCATATAATGCTAATTGCATGTGTAGACACGCCTGGTGAAGAAGAAAACTGAAAAAATTCTATTTTCATCTCTTAGAATTCTGGTATTGAGAAATCTGAAAAAGCTGATAGTCAGGTATCTGACTAGTTTTTTTGAATGCCTGAGAAGTGTGATTAAGCCTTGCCAATATTCTAATTTATATTTTCATTCACTCACACTCTTTCTACAAAGGCTTGATCCTGCTTTTATTGTGATCAGTGACAACCCTTCTATGAAGCCTCTAAATTTGCAGTTCATCTTTTGTAAAATCCCAGGGCTTGATCCATCAGCTCCTTGCATGCACACCTCTTATTGCTGTCTTAACTGGACATAGACACACTTAAAGGATTTCAGGAATATGCACAGAAGAGCTTTGAAAAACAGTACTGGTACAGTTGTTCATCTAGTTATTGCTTTTAGTGAATCAGTCACTGGCCAAAGTACTCTGTATAATATGCCATCCAGGTAAACTTTGAATTTCACTTAAAGTCTTCTATACAGTAATAAAGTATGCTCAAGTATCACATAAGACCGCTGCTAAGATTACTGTTCCCTAAAATATTTTAAGAACTGTTTGTGGTAGCGAAACCTCACACTGCTGGTCCCAAGGAGAATCTGGGACTCAGGAAGGAGGCACAAGAAGCGGAAGCGAGGGAACTGCCAGAACCATAGACAGGATGATTTATTAGTTTCTGCTGTCTTCAGCTGGGGAGGTGTGCAGCGTGTGGTGCCAGAAAAGTGTGCCCAGAAAAGGCTGCATGGAGAGAGGGAAGAAACGGGGAACCGGAGGGTTACTGAAACTGTGTGTGCTTAGACATTTCCCCAGCAGGGGCAAAGGGAAGAGGGTGATGAACTCTCCCTCTTTCAGAGGCTTGGAGGAGTCTCTTTACTTACCAGAAGTCAGCAATGAGAAGAAGGTGGGTCAGTATCTGAAGAGCTACATTCTGCCAGTATTGAAAGCACCTGTGGAAGCAGAAAAGACATCTGACCATGAGTGGTTGTATTCAGAGCCAGCTATCAGGGGTTCCTGGGGCCAGGTTCTGTGTAATAGACTTCTGGTTAGGTCCTAGATTTGAATGGACAAGCTCTGACTGGAGGCCCTAATAATGTGGGTATTTAAACCACATAGGCTGAAGGAACTGTGCCATATCAAGCCTGCAGACATGTCAAGAATACTTACCAGTGACCCCCCAAAAAAGCACTGTGTGCGCAGACTGTACCATCAGGTTGGTGCAAGGCCAGGGTGTGAGGGGAGGTGGCGTGCTGAGGTACACAGTCTAGATAATCACCTGGCCATGGTCATTTGACCCCAGCATTCTGTCCTGCCCATGGCAGGGGGTCAGACTCGATGATCTGCTCAGGTCCCTTCCGACCCTACCAACTATGAAACATCATTGAACCAGAGGCCAAAATGGTTAAAGTCAGCAAGCCTCCCTCTTTATTTATCTTTAAGACCAAGTCATGGTGGGTGAGATGGGGTGAATGTGCTGCTGAGTGTCTAATGTAAGTCACCTGTTGAGACCTGAAGGCTAGCACACAAGCAGTTCCACCAAGAGAAGTAAATAGCCGGATCTGATGATACTTGGCTGCTTACACAGTCCAGTATATATTGTCAGTCTAAAAACATAGGTTTAACTATTTAACTTGATGGAAAAAAGCTGGTCCATCAGAGGCTACTAAAATCAGAGTTTAGAAAGCAGCTTGACCTGATATTTTCCAGGCTTTTCTTTTTTCAGGAGGGAGGGGGAAGAGCTAGGGAGCATGTAAACAGATTAAATAGAAACTACACTTTATGTTACTCCACAGAGGTAAAGACAGTTTATTTTGTATAATTTGTTCCTGCTTAAATGTATTCACACTGGTGGCATCCACACACAGGCATGTGTGCTTGCAGCAGCTCAAATATTACAGATTTGTGCTGGAGATTTGCACCTCAGTACATATGCCTGAACATGCACTTTGGTATGGGGCAAATTGTGCCATGTGAGGAAAACTAACCCTGCCCAGCTGTTCCCAGATCTGTAAGCAGGGGGAGCTGAAGGCTGGGCCCAGCACCTGTGCCGGCCCCAGCAGTATAAAAAGGTTCCCTGGTGAGGAGTTCAGGCTACTTGTCCCCAGGAGCTTCTGAGGCCAGGCCAATTGATATGTGGGGACACTAGCCCCCTGTGCCAGTTGGATTGCCTAACCTAGAAATAGCTCCTGTACCCTCTACCCACTACAGCAGTCTGGCAGTGGGGCCTGCTGTCTGGCTGTGACCTGCTGCCACCTGTGACAGAATTCACCCCCTTGGACCTGCAGCCCCATGTCTGCCAGACCTAGATGAGGACCACATGGCCATCTGGGCTGTGGCATTGGCACTGCAGCAGAGCCACCTGCACCTCTGGGCCAGCTGCCAGTGGGCTCTGGCTGCACTGCTGCCACTTGTGCCCCTGCCCTGCCTTCTGGGCAGCTATCACTTGGAAGATGTGCTCATTGTGGTGGCCTGCTTTGAACTATAGAAGCATGTCCTCCTGGCTCCAGATGTCCAGGAGGTCAGCCACATTATTTGCCATCCAGCTGGGTCCCTGGTCCCAGCCCTGGGAAGGCTCCTCTGCCCGAGTTCCACTAGTTGCCTCACTAGCAGAGATCATAGCGTTCCCCATTTAAAAATTGAAATTCTCCGATAAAAAAAAAAACAAAAAAAAAAAACCCCAAATTCACTCATTAAAATACCCCAAAATCCATATTCTTCCATGATTAATATGAAGTGGC
>NW_017728950.1:34737640-34738793 GCF_001723895.1 Crocodylus porosus
AAACTGCTTTGAGATGCCGTAACAGGTATGCGCTCACTAGTCCGGATGCAGCCACTGGGTGCCTCTATACATATACTTTACTGTAGAGTTGACTAATTGGTTCCACAGTAAAGCATCACAGTCTGCACATGCACCAGTATTAAGGTGGAATAAATTAACTGTTGGGGACAGAACTATCTTAAAGTGGAGTTCTTTGCTGAAATGCGCATTGAGATAGTGGCAGGGGCTGGCTGGGGCATGAGGGTGCTAGAGCGCAGGACCACCTGCTGCCCAGCCCCACACTTTAGCACCCTTGTACCTAAAGGAGCCCTTCCACCACCCAGTGCCACCACCCAGAGCCTGGGGCCGATTCCCCATGCCCCCCGCCAGCCAGGGGATGCTCTGCCTGCATTCTAAGTGCTGCAGTTTGGGGTGCATGTGTAGATGCTATGCCTGGGAGCAGCTGACTGGTGCAAACTGCACCAGAGTTTATCATGTCACCTTAATAGCATGTGTAGATGTACTCACCGTCTGTAAAAGGGGAGGCATTATTTAAATATTCTAATATAATTTCTAAAACATCTCAGATTAAAAGAAGTGATTTTTTTAAAAAGTATTTTTAATTCAAGCTAGGTAGACATGGGGTGGAGGGGGTCATAAGCACACTTTATCTTTGGTGCATTATCTATGAAATCCTGGCCCTACTGAAATCATTGCCTTAACTCTCCCTGACCTCAATGGGACCAGGATGTCACTCTAGTGCCATTCAAAATATCAACATGCTGGTTGACTATGACTGGGTTTCTGTAGAAGCAACAGGCAGTACTGGCTTTTGCATAAGAGCCTGGCTGCAGTACAACACTTTAAAGCCAGGCAATAATAATTTGGTAAATGGTTACAAAATGTGATGGATCAATACCAAGAGCTGTTAATTTCCATTCTCACCTCAGCCCCCAAGTTTTGTGATTAAATTGAATTCAAAAAGCATATTCAGAGGTAAAACAGAAAGAAGAGAGAATCAATTATTTCTCTACAGACTACAAGAATACCTTCCTAAACCTGAATGCTCAACTAATAATGTACTCAGAAAAAGCACTCTTCACAGCAGGTCATAAAAATGGCTTAATTTGAAAGACAATGTGCTTGGCATGAATACACAGTAGGTCCCATTCAC
>NW_017728950.1:34739632-34748552 GCF_001723895.1 Crocodylus porosus
TTTGCCCACCTGTCTCTGGGCTAGCCACCCACCTTTCTCTCCTGCCACGGCTGGATAATACATGATTACAGTGTTACTCAGGTAAGAGGCTGCCCAGTTTGAACCCCAATGTTCAGGGGAATATCTGCAGCTCCATTCCACCCCTACACTCTAGCCCAAGCCTTGCAGATGGTATTTCAGGCAGCTAAACTCAGTTGTACCCTTCACCCCATTAGCTCTGGCCCCTCTCTGGGACCTTTGACTTCCCCTTAGGCCCTGGCCCCATCTCAGGCCAGTTGGGATGTCCAAAGAACAGGAGGCTTGGGATCCCTTGTGGTGGGCCCTTGGCCCTTCGACCCCTCCCTGGGTCCTGGCCCCAGCATGGACCAGTCAGGTCCCTTGGGACAAGCCTAAGCAGCTTGCCTGCTTTTACCTTCACAACTCCATGGGCAACTGAGCCGCAGGCCTTTCTAAACTCTTATAGGTCTGGGCATTACCCAGCTAAGACTGTGGGGAGGATGGAGGTTATTAGGCTCTCCTGACCTGCTTTTCACTAGGGAGGTTTGTGGCTCTGGCATTTCATAGGGCTGCTGCGCCAGCAGCACTCCCACCCTGGTAGGGTGCAGTTTTAGGTTATGCCCAGGACTAGGAGCCTCCTCCATTCCCATAGCCCCAGCCCATAGACCTCCACAGTGTTCCTGGCCTCAGCTCTGCCAGCTGATGTCTCTCTCAGAGCAGGGCAGCAGAAAATTGCTGCTACCCCTTTATAGCCTGTCTCTCAAAAATGGCTGTCACAATCAAGCACCTGGCTACTATCAGCTCCAGCCCTTAAAGTGGCAGGCACCAACAGTACTCTGCCATAAACAGTAACAGTTTTTCAGATAAATTTGTGCACTGACTAGCAGCAGTCTTCAGAATTTCCATTTACCATGCCTCTCCCCAAATGTGGTTTCTTCAGCATCTCAGCTATAATTCTATCTAAATATTAAACAAGTCAACTCATTTACCTTAAGTAATTTTGTATAACAACAGGAGGTTGCACTCTCTGGTTTGTGATGTTGTTAATTTTAGCCATATTACTTAGTGTGGGCGGGTGGGGCCTAGGAGCAGCCGTGAACTCCCTAGTGCCCCCTACCGTCACCTCAGGTGGTCCAAGCACCCTCGAATCTTGCCCGCCATGACTTTGCTGTTTAATATATGTTTATGGGAAGCTGCCTTTATCCGCCTGGTGACTGGTAAGTGTGTCCTGCCCCTACTCCGTATGGGGTGCCACTATATGTCCCCGCCTTAGGGCTATGCATGCCCTCTCTATCACCCCGGGCTCCTTACCCGCCTAAGGGCCCGACTCCCCGCCGCTGCCCTGCGCCACGCCCCTTGTGCCCGCTGCCCTGCGCCTGGCAAGCGCTTGGGGCTCCAACCCCCGCCCAGCAAGCGCTTGCTTTGCCCCCTCTGGGACCTGGCCCTCTCTAGGGTGCCCGCCGCGCTTCCTGCAGCCGTCGCCCAGCCTCTGGGCTTATATCGCGCTCCTCGGGCTCAGGTGGCCACAGTTGTGCCTGGCACCTTGACCCTTCTCTGGGTCTTTTGCTTTCTGGGCAAACACCGCGCCTCTCTCTGGCACACCCCATGCCTCTCCGGCGCCGACTTTGGGGCTCAGGTGGCCATAGCCGTGCCTGGCCCCTTGACCCTTCTCTGGGGTCATTTACCTTCTGGGCAAACACTGCGCCTCTCTCTGGCGCAACCCGTGCCTCTCCGGCACAACTGTAGCGCCCTGCTGGCACTGTGCCCTTACTGGGCACTGGGGACCCCCAAGCTGCTGGGGAGTCCCCTGAGGCCTCCTCGCTCCCCTACAGCCTCACCCAGTCCTCTGGTGTAAACTATAACACAACGCAAGCCACCTGGCTTCAATATAAAACACAGAGCCTCCTCCTCATAACATATAAACACCAAGCCCCCACCAGGGCTTTCAATCCTACCTCCCTTCAGGGTGCTCTTGTTCCCAGCATCATCGCAGCTGGTCAGCATGGTGAGGCTGCAACCACCCACCCAGGCTGCTCAGCTCTACCACAAAGCTCCTACTCCTCTGGCTGCCAAAAGGGAACTATTCTTCAGGCTCCGGCCTGGGCTGTTTATAAAGGCCTGGCCCTGCCCCCTTCTGGCCACCTGACCCGCCTGGTTGCCCTAGCAACCCGCACCTGAGCTGCCCTGGTGATTGGCAGCTCTGACAATCAGCACCTGAGCTGCCCTGGTGACTGACAGCTCACCTTATCTCTTTCTTAGGCACGGAGCACCCCAGTGCCTCCGTGACACTTAGTTTCATAGTTTCTAGGGTCAGAAGGAACCTCAGTAGATCATCTAGTCCGACCCCCCGCCATGGTAGGAAAGAGTACTGGGGTCAAACGACCCCGGCAAGGTGTACATCTAGCCTCCTCTTAAAGTCCCCTAGGGTCTTGAAATATGGGAGAATGTATTTTGAAATGGGAGGAATTTTTGAAGGCCTCAACCCAGGAAGATACTTAGGTGTTCAATGCTTAGGTGTTTAATTACAAACTTCCTTGAACTGGAGTGGAATTAAGCAGATACTTATATGTTTTCCTGAACTGAGGCCAAAATGTGACCACAGTATTTCCCCTAGGGACCTGATAAAAATATGCCTTTTCCATTGAGGTCTCTATTTATTTAGCACATGCTATCGTTGCCTTACATATAGTGGGCACCCTTATACTACTATTTAAATAAATGGGTTGAAGTAGTAGTAGAAACATTCAGTTTATTCACACACACTCCACCAAATGACGACAATGACAACTGAATTGGCTTTGAAAGAGAAACAATAGATCATGATAACAGGATTTAATGATTATACATTGTTCCTGGAATAATGAGAAACACAAAGAAAAGGTGAGATAAAGATAGTAGTTAACAAACAATAGCTGATTTCTGTGCTGCAAATTATAAAATCTCTCAGAAAATGGTCCTGCTGGGTTCTTGATTTTCCTAATTTTTTCTCCTTCTAAATGCACATGTGCATGACAGAGGTAACTCATAAATGAATCTTCTTAATGATGAACTGGAGTCAAAGTGCTTGCTCATTACAGAAGTTTTAGATAACTTCCAAATGTTTCCTGATATTAATGAAAGTAATGCAACAGATATTGCACATAAAATAACAAGAACTTTCTATCATCTTAAAATAAATGTTTTAACGACAGTTTTCTGATAAAGGAACATTATACATTATATCACATCATCACTTGAGCGTTATATACCTGCACTTCACAGTAACTGACATAACAATTGAATGTAGCCATTGCTGGAGGATTTGAAACCCTTGCGGTACTTTTGTGTGTGAGGAATCTAAATGTGCAAAAAGCTTAAGTATTTAGCTCCTTTAAAGATCAGCTACAAATTCATCACCAAGGGTCAGTTAATACAGCTGAAATATAGTAGTCAGTATATTACCTTTGCAGCCTGCGGTAGGGAAACTCATTACTCATTAAAGTGCATTATAGGGTAATTTTTAAGTGTCAGTTAAATTTCTTTTTATTCTAGTGGGTGGTTTGCTTTTAAAAGTGTGGCTCAAGAATAGCATTGGGTGGTTGTGCTTTGATGGTTTGCTCAGTCAACTGCCTATTCTACAGGAAATTTGCTCCCCACAGAAGCCAAGGAACTTACAGCATTTTGGCTAGCAAAATTGAGTAGATTCATTATCTCCAGGGACTGAGGTACATCTCCTGGGCTAGTAAGGCCCACAGTATCTCAGGACACAGGTGACTGGTAGGGGTGGCACGGGGCGGGCATGTGCCCCCCTGAGATTGGCCCTTGAAAGTGCTGGGGAGCCTGTTGATGCACCCCAACTTGCCACAGTTCAGGATGGGGCCAGGCATGGAGCAGATCCCCACCTGATTATACAGCTTGGGGACCACGCTCTGCTTCTCTACCCAGCCACACCGTTCCTGACCACGTTCTGGAGCCCAGAATTTCAGAGAGTTCATCAGCCAACTGGAGCACTGCCCTGCCTCCCTCCCTGATGTGGCCTATCCCTCCCTTGGGCCAGCCCACAAATTGTGCCCCCCCAGACTCAGGAGGCACTAGATGCCCATGTTTCAGGAGGTTCATTTCCTTGGTATTTCAGGGAAGTATGCATAGGAGTATAGCTCTAGTTTCTTCAATGGCTTCCTAGGAATCCGCCTCTTTATGGCAGGGTAAATTAGAATGGTCACCTGGACACTAGTCAGTACCACACATTCTTGGGAGAGAGCCAGTTGAAGAAAAACCTGCAGTAGTACACTTAAAATACTAACCGGCTTCCACTGACCTTCCATCATTAATGATCCTAATAACACAGAGCCTCCATTACCGCGTATCCAAGCTTTCAAGGATGCTGCAAGATGATTTTGTAACTGGCAATTACTGCCCGCTGATAAGTGGCAATGTCTCTTGATTCAAGAAAAAATAGAAAATGATAATGGCAAAAGATGGTCTCAGACAGTTATAAGACAAAGTGAACCCACTGCATAAAGAACTACAAACTCTGCTTCAAGGAAATCAACCTCAAGTATTTGTGCCATCAGTGGTAGAAGACCTTAATACTGAATGACCACTTACTAACACAGTGCAGATCCCAACTTTTTATTAGGAGTTTGAATTAAACAGGCTTCAACAGCAAACAGAAACTCCCAGAATTTTGAGCACCCTCTTCTCTCTTGATAGACACTTGGAAACTGCAGTTTAAGTTTTGGAGTCTTGCATTGTTATTATTCCATTAACTCTTTAGACCTTCCAGCAAAAACAGACCTGATACCAGTTTTATAAAACGGAAATAAAATAAATAAATCTCATATGTGCTCTTCCATTCTTTTTTTTTGCATCTGAAGAGCCATGATGAGGAACACCCTTCTTTAAAACTGTATTTATTGATCAATTTAAAAAGCATATTGCAAAAAGTATAGTGTAGCAAACTTACCTTTTGAGCTCCAGGTTAGTCCTGGGCTCAAGATTCTGCAATTCCAATTGGCGGAGCCCATCCACCAACCCAAGGCATCTCTGAAGGGAGGGGGCAAGAAGCAGTCTGCGTCCGGTTGGAGACTGTGACCTGCCAGGTTCAGAGAACTTTGGGGGTGGAGCCCCTGAAGCATATAAAAGGAGCACGCTGGAGGGAGAAACACGGCAAGGGACGGTGAGGAGAGAGGAGCTCCGGAAACGACCGTCCTCGGAATCCTGCCTGAGCCTCGGCAGCGTGTGGATTGGCACATGGTGCTCAGGCCCTAGGAGCCACTCGAGGTGGCTTGAGCCTGCGAACCCGGCAAGTGACTGGGTAGGTGGTGTGTGGATTGGTGCACAGAGAGCAGCTTTGGGAACAGCTTGAGATTGCTCAGGCCCCACCCAGTGCGCAGACCGGCACATGGAGAGCTGGCCCTGGCAACAGCTTGAGCCTGCTTGGGCCCTATACATTGCACACGTCAGTGCACAGAGAGCTGTGCCTGGGAGTAGCTCAAGGCTGATCAAGTTAGTCCTGGCTCTAGGCCGAGTAACTGAAACCCTGCAGTGTGGCTCTGCATTAAACTAAAAGAGTCCTGGTGCCCAGAGCAGGACCCGGGAAAGGGAAGGACCCCTGGTGTGAGGCCAGGGAACTGGAGCCAGTAAGGGCTTGGCTCCTGTGGGAGTACCCGGGGTGCCCAGTGCAGGGCACCAGGCCATCGAGAGGTGCCGGAAGAACTGCCAGAGGGAGGCTCTTGTGTGACTGGCCACCAGGGGACCAGCCTTAGCTGCTTCAAAGCAGGAGCGTGAGTTGCTAGGGAAACGGGTCTCACAGCAGAGGTGGGCTTGGGAGAAGGGTCTGCCGCCTCCACCCTCCTCCATTGTGGGAAAGGGCGTATCCACATCCGGGGCCCTAAAGGGGAGGGGCTCCAGGGAACACCCTGTGAGGTGCTGACTGCACCCCCTTATTTTGTGATTGTTGTTGTTTTGTACTGTAGAGGAAAAGGTAGTTATAGGTACTCCTTAAGGGAGTTTATATGGATTTATCTGTCTTCATTACCTATATGTGTTTATTGCCTTGTATATACCTGCATTGTTTCCTGTGTACGTCTATGGTATTGCTACCTCAACAGTTATCTAAGTTGATGCTCATATGTGTTGTATTGATGCCTTGACTTCCCTGTTCCAAAGTACTAATGCTTATTCTGTACAGGGGGATTAATTATTGTATATGCTGTGAATCACCTGATTTATGTTTTTGCAGTCCCTTGAAGTGATGCAATATGTTGATTATAGGTTATTGTATATGGTGTCACATACTAATTTTACTGTAAATATTTAATGTTTCTTATTCATATTTATTTATTGTAGCAATTAATTTGTCTATCGTTAAGTGCTTGGTCTCAACCTGGCTCTGTAGAGAGAAGAGGGAACTGCTCCCAGGTGGAAGGCCCCTCTCTCTGCACTCTTGCCTGACCACCCCATCCCTTCCACTGGCAGACAGGGCCCACCCCTGGGTTACCCAGGTTACAATTAATTTATATAGGTTTTGCCTTGGGATGTGGAATTCAAGGTTTGTTTTTTCTCCAAATGAGATTCTTGAAACTCTTATTGACATGGAGTAAGGTTCCTACACTATAATCTAAGCCTATAGACGCAAGGACATTTTATAAATTATAGTTAAGTACACCTGTAACCAAGTTGGAACTTCCAAGGACCAAAAGTGGAACAGGGAAGTTTGGCACCTAGCAAAGCAGCAGCACATAGAAATAGCAGATCTTCAATGCCACTGCAGCCATGTAGCCTGCTGATTGCAGCGGAAGTTGTAATTTTTCTGGCTCCTCCAAGCTGCTTCAGTTATGTTAGTGGAGGTAAATTTGTACCTTAGTTATGTTACTGCCCGGAATACTTCTCCCAGTCAGGCTTCTGCAGGCTCACTGTTGATTCAAAGCAAACAGAAACTGAATAGCTTTTATTTGCTGTGAGTTAGCTGGTCAGTCTAGCTCACAGAGGGGATAAAAGTCAGAGTGCACAAACTCAGGGTGTGAATGAGCTTTTCCAGGGCATGGTTTGTGACTGACTTGGGATTGTGGACCACAGCAGATAGATTTCCTTTCTTTCCCACTTCCTCCTTCCACTGGAGGCTTTCCCTGTTGTCTTATGAGTTGGAAACAGGAATGGGAAACATATGGTTTTGTATCTTCCTTTTGACTGCAATAGAATTATGCTAGTTACCTTTTAGGACTGATTCTGATTGTCAGGGACATGACTAGGCAGGTAGGCAGGAAGATCATGGAAGCAATGTCCATAGTGGAGCCAGGAGTCAGGAGAGGAGCTCTAAGGGCCAGAATGTAGGCAGTCACCCTAAGGGGCAGAGGGTCAGGAATAAGGTGTGCATTTACACAAGACACTTTACTCGCAATTAGAGAACATTACTTTACAGTAAGTATCATTGTCTACATGTACAGATGCTTACTGGGCACGTCTACACGAGATGCTTTACTGTGCAGTAAGTGTCTGCGTTTACATGTGCAGATGCTTACTGCACAGTAAATTGCTTTAATCATAAGTAAATTTGCTACCTGAAAATACGAATAGCAAATTTACTCATGATTAGTTACTGTGAAGTAGTACACATAGTAGAGTACTGCACATGCAGAGGCTGACCAGAAGCCAATTTGCTGCTGGTCAGCCCTGTCACTAGGGGGCTAGCCTCAGGCTAGACCCAGGACCCTGGGGTGGCCCTGCCCATGCCTGCTCCAACCCTGCCCAAGAAGATACCTTAAGAGCCTACGGGGATGCTGGGGCCTTGGGGCACTTGCTAGCAGCCTGTTGCCACTACTGACCACCACATACCCTGGAACAGGCATCAGAGAAACTGCAGCAGTCAGCCCATATCCTAGTGCTGCTCCCTGGCATTGCATTTCTGCATGGCTGCCAAGGGGGAACCATCCAGCTGTGCAGGATGCTTCAGGCACCTGCCAGGCCTGGCAGTGCCCAGGGCCACCTGCCGCCAGCTTCTGGCCACTGGTTCCCATGGGTGACTGGTGCCGCCTCAGTCAAGGGGAGCAACAACTGGGGGAGGGGGCCCCCCTGTGGCCAATCTTGCTGACAGAGGGTCCCCGCCCTCAGCTGATCACAAGATGGCCAATTGCTGTGGTCGATCACGAGACGGCCGATCACTGTGGCCACTTCTGGGAGTGCCATGGTGCTCCACTTCCCATCCACTGCTGCTTGCTCCCCCCTGCCCTCCTGCTTGTCGCCTCAGTGGTGAACACAGCCAGTCAGGGGGTGTGCTGACACTCTCAGGGAATGCATGTGCACCCACTCCATGTTGTCACTGCTGGTTCCTGCTCCAGCTGGCCCCAGACCACCAGCATCAGCCTGCCCAGATCCTGCAGCTGGTGCCTGGAACTGCATCCCTGCATGCCTGTCTGTTCCACACTGTGCCCCTGCACTGGCTGCTGCAGACAGCTACTCAGGCCCACCAGCATTGGGACTGCAGCGTGGAGGTCCAGCGAGCCATCACAAGGGCCGCTATGACATCCTCCTGAATGCCACATGCCACCTCCTGTGGCCCCAGCTGGTCCTAGGAGGAGGCTTCAGACCTTGTGGTGCTGTGGGAAGAAGCTGGAGTCCACAGCCATTTTTTGTGTGGAGTGGGTGCTCCAATGTGAACATTTATGAGGGACTCTCAGGCTGCATGTGGGAGCACGGGCACCAGGTTAGTGCATCAGTGCCATATAAAGGTTAAGGCCTTGTGGGCACAGTTGGTCATGGTCACTGTCACAGGATCAAGGAGATGTCCTGTGACTAATGGAGGGTTAAGGAGCTGCCAATCACCAGAGGCAGCTCAGGTGCCGGTTGCTGTAGCAACCGGATAGGTCAGGTGACCAGAAGGGGGCAGGGCCGGGCCTTTATAAACTGCCCAGGCCTGATCCAGAGAGTAGTTCGGCAGGGGCAG
>NW_017728950.1:34748662-34755872 GCF_001723895.1 Crocodylus porosus
TTATGAGCAGGAGGCTCTGTGTTGTTTATGTTGTAGCCAGGTGGCTTGGGTTTCAGTTATAGTTACCCTGGAGGACTGGGTGAGGCTGTAGGGGTGAGAGGAGGCCTCACGGGGGACTCCCCAGCAACTTGGGGGTTCCCAGTGCCCAGTGGGGCACAGTGCCACAGTGGGCACAGCATAAGGAGTGCCGGAAAGGCGCTTGCTGAGTGGGGGTCATAGCCCCAGCTGCGGGAGGCGCAGCACAGGCCCCAGAGTGGGGCAGTGGGCGCAGGAGGCACAGCACAGGCCCCAGAGTGGGGCAGGTTCTGATTATTAGGAGCCCAGTAACAGGGGGACATTACCCAGTAGGGTTGGAGAGGCCAGGTAAGGCTCCGGCTGCCTGAGCCCAATCCAGTATTCACCAGTATTTGGGCATTAGAGCGACTAGCAAAGGTTTTGGAAGATGGCCCGGGCGGCGTGATAGCCTTGAGGTTTGGAGACTGGCCTTGGGGCGTGGTGAGCCCCAGGGGCGCCAGGGAGTGGACAAACCCGGGGTTGGCAGAGAGGGGCACCAGGGTGGGACGAGCCCAGGGGGTTTCAGTGAGGGCCGGTTGGAGGACCAGGACAGAATAAACATCCAGGAACAACTGCGAGGCTTAGGGCGTGCTAAAGGGGAGGTAGGAGGCACGCATAGCCTTTAAGGCAAGGGGTGCACAGAGGTACCCCATACGGAGTAGGGGCAGGTACATTCACACCGTTCACTGGGGGGGGGATAAAGGCAGCCTCCCATACAAACCTATTTATCATCAAAGTCGTGGTGGGCGAGAATCTGAGGGTGCTGAGTCCACCTGACGTGATGGTAGGGGGCGCTAGGGAGTACACGGCCACTCCTAGGCCCCACTCCCTCACAACTGGTGCATTGGCCTGGAAGTTGGCTGTGCACGGGGGTAGAACCCGTGACCCTATAGAGGGGAAATGAACCCAGGAAATTAGGGTGAAACTGGACGTAGGAGTGGTCATGGATACCCATTGCTCAGGCTGCTGTGGGACGGTTGAGGCCCTGGAGCAAGTAGACCCGGTTTGGGAAGGGATAGCCCAGGGAGGGGTTGCGGAAGACCAGGGTTCAGCGGAACTCCTATGGCAGTTGAGAATGGAGGAGATCCAGGAACAAATGGTTTGGCTCAAGCAGGAACTAGAACTGGAAAAGGAACTGAGGGAAAGTGCTGAGGTGAAATCAGCTGCCCTCGAGCGACACTCGTCGACGGGTAAAAAGGGCAGGGTGGCGAAAGAAATTAGACGCCTCATAGCCAGCGAGGCAGAGCGGACTGCAAGGGTAGAACAGATGGTGGCCAGTGAAATGAAAAGGAGTCGAGACAGGGAGTACAGGCTGTGCCACATGCAGGCGGAGCTGGGGAACTGGAGGGACCAGGCTCTTGAGGCTGGCAAAATCCCAGCATGGGAGCAACAGGACTTACAGTTGAAATTGGAGGTCTTGAGGGATGTTATAGTGACCTTACAGAGAGAACTCCATGCTCAAGGGGAGCAGATACGGGACCTTCAGTGAGGACCGGGAGCATTGGCGAGAGAGGTGCTTCAGGTCTGAACAGATTGTTGACCAGTTCCAGGAGGAGTTAAGCCTGAATCGCGTTCAAACCGAGGAGTCTAGGAAAGTGTGGGAACAACAGCTAGAGAAGATGAAGACCTATATGGAGGAGCTGGAAGGGCCCCATAAAGCTCTAGACAGAGAATTCACGGGCTGCAAGAAGGAGAATGACAAGCTGAAGGGGCAAGTGCAGAGTCTGCAGATAGTAAGGGACCGTCTCGAAGATCAGACCCAAACACAGGAGACTCTCCTAACAGAGAGTCAGGGTAAGGTAACAGCCCTTATTGCAGAGCAAGAGCAGCTGCAGCAGCAATTACAAGCCCTGAGGGAGGAGCTGCAGAAGCTTGAGAAGGATGATCGGAAGTTCTCCGAGGTAGGCAGCCAGATGATCAGGGAAACTCCACAGTTCCCAGAGGGGGAGAACAAAAAGGGGAAAGACCTGAAAGGCGGAGAGGCACAAACCATAGAGAGCTCAGGCAGCCTAGAGACAGCACAATGGAGGGAGCAGGTTCAAATGCTGGAGGCCCTCCTAGCGGAGAGTCAGAGCAAGGAAACAGGCTTCCTTGCAGAACAAGGGTGGCTGCTACAGGAATTGCAAACCCTGAAGGAGGAGCTGCAGGGGCCAAAGGATGACAGACGGAAATTTGCCGAGATAGGTACCCAAATGACCAGGGAACCTCCCCGGCTCCCGGTGGTCAAGAGAGAAAAGGCGGAGAACCTCACAGATCAGGGAGTACAGACCCTAGGGACCCCAGCTAGCCTTGGGAGTAAACTGGAAACTCTGGAGAGGCAGTTAAAAGGCTACCTAGAGGTCACTGAATTAGAACTCTGGGAAAGGGGTTCACTTATTGAGGCTTTAAGACAAACTGAGGCCCACGTGGGGGAATTCCAGGCAGCACTGGTACAAGGACTAGAGGAGAAAGAACTCCCCGGGACCAAACCCCATGCATGTCCTAAGGGAGAAATGGGATTCAGGCCAAGGGGGAAGGACACCAGGGAGGAGCACCCTCTTGAAGAGAAGTTGGAAGCTCTGCTTAAGGTGACCCAGTCGATCCTTCTTGAGTACTGGGAGCAGAGGTGGACCCAGCGGCCAGTCACCCAATCACGGGGTCTGGGCCTCTCAGAGCAACAGCTAGCGACGACCATCCGGTCACATGGCAAGGGTGGCGTACAGGAAGTCTCGCTTATAACATGAGATGACCAGAAGACAGGTGTCAGGATTAGGGGAGTGAGAGCACCTCAAAACAAAAAGGGAGTCCAGCCTCTGGGTAGGAGCAGGGAAAAACGCTCAGCGCGATGTAGACCAGTGTTTGAGAAAAGGCCACGTTTATATATGACCGGTATACCTGAAAAAGTTATGTGGAGGACCCTCAGGAACTGTATAGAGGAGAAGGTAGGAAAAGTGGCCTTTGTCCATATTTATAAAGGACCCAGAGGAGGACACACGGGCCAAGGCCGGGTCGAATTCTGGAAGAGAGAAGATGCCCAAAAGGCCCAGAGGTGCCAGTGGGTTATATGGGGCAAACTTCAAAACATCCAGAAGGACAAGGAGAGAAGAGAGACCTGGAGAATGACCCAGAAGAAAGAACTTAGGGGTGTGGGAAGAGAATGGAGACCGCGAAGAGCAGGTGGAAGAGCAGCGGGCCAGGTAGGCAATTTACCAGGGGCAGCTAATGTGGGGGGGCTACCTGTGGCGGTAAACCCCAGTAAATCCCACACAATGCACCTCTGGGTAAAAGGTGGGTTGGAGGTGCCTTAAAACCTCTGCCCCCAGTCTAGAAGCTGCAGAATGCCTGCAGAGAAGGAAGATCAACAAGAACACCCTTGGGCAACAGGGTCTCTGTCTCACGGAGCAGCAGAAAGACCCCCCCCCCCACAGTGAGTGTGTACTTCAGGGGGGAGGTGTGTCACAGGATCAAGGAGATGTCCTGTGACTAATGGAGGGTTAAGGAGCTGCCAATCACCAGAGGCAGCTCAGGTGCTGGTTGCTGTAGCAACTGGATAGGTCAGGCGACCAGAAGGGGGCAGGGCCGGGCCTTTATAAACTGCCCAGCCCTGATCCAGAGAGCAGTTCCCTTCTGGCAGTCACAGGAACAGGAGCTCTGTGCCAGAGCTGAGCAGCCTAAGTTGGTGGTTGCAGCCTTGCCGTGCTGACTGGCTGCGATGATGCTAGGGAGGAGAACAACCTAAAGGGAGGTAGGGTTGCTAGCCCTAGAGGGGCTTGGAGTTTACGTTATGAGCAGGAGGCTCTGTGTTGTTTGTGTTGTAGCCAGGTGACTCAGGTTTCAGTTATAGTTACCCCCGAGGATTGGGTGAGAGGAGGCCTCATGGGGACTCCCCAGCAGCTTGGGGGTTCCCGGTGCCCAGTGGGGCACAGTGCCACAGTGGGCACAGCACAAGGAGCGCCAGAAAGGCACTCGCTGAGTGGGGGTCGTAGCCCCAGCCGCGAGAGGCATGGCACAGGCCCCAGAGTGGGGCAGCGGGCGTGAGAGGCATGGTACAGGCCCAAGAGTGGGGCAGGTTCTGATTTATTAGGAACCCAGTAACAGGGGGACATTACCCAGTAGGGTCAGAGAGGCCAGGTAAGGCTCCGGCTGCCTGAGCCCACCCCGGTATCCACTAGTATTTGGACAAGAACCCAGTAGGGTTGAAGAGGCCAAGTAAGGCTCCAGCCACCTGAGCCCAATCTGGTATTCGCCAGTATTTGGGCATTAGAGTGACCAGCAAAGGTTTTGGAAGATGGGTGGCATGATAGACTTGGGGTTTGGAGACTGGCCTCGGGGCATGGTGAGCCCCAGGGGTGCCAGGAAGTGGACAAACCCGGGGTTGGCAGAGAGGGGCACCAGGGTGGGATGAGCCCAGGGGGTGCCAGTGAGGGCCGGTTGGAGGACCAGGACAGAATAAACATCCAGGAACAACTGCAAGGCTTGGGGCGTGCTAAAGGGGAGGTAGGAGGCACGCATAGCCTTTAAGGCAAGGGGTGCACAGAGGTACCCCATACAGAGTAGGGGCAGGGACATTCACACCGTTCACTGGGGGGGGGATAAAGGCAGCCTCCCATACAAACCTATTTATCATCAAAGTCATGGTGGGCGAGAATCCGAGGGTGCTGAGTCCACCTTACGTGATGGTAGGGGGCGCTAGGGAGTACATGGCCGCTCCTAGGCCCCACTCCCTCACAGTCACCAACCACAAACACCAGTCAGTGTCTACCCTTAAGTCCATGACATTTATGCGGCAAGTGGATGATATCCTCATACCCCAGGACCCTGGCCATAGCCGTACTATCTATTTGAGCAGGGGTGGCCTACCTAAGCCTCCACTGCAGCCTGGCATCCTCAGTGATATGTCACTAAGGTCGGGACCCTTGACCTGCCAGGAGCCTATTCTGCCATGCTTCCTACCCCCAGTGTTGTTGAGTAGCTCCAGGAACCTAACTTATCATAACTTTTGGGGCCTAGGGTTGAAGCAGACATTGTGTGGTGGGCAGAGGCTGCAGTGACCCCCAAGTGCTGCCATTATGCTCTGGGCCAGAAAAGTAGGTGGCCCAAGAACGGCATGTATGGCTGCCTTTTAAAGATAGCTAATGGCTATAGGCAATTGTGGTCAGCACTTTCACCTCCCTCTGGCTGCTGCAGGCGGCTGGTGCTTGTCTGATGGGGCTGGGAACAGATTGCTTCCAGGAAAAGTAAATCTGTTTTACATCTCTGCATGTATAGATGCCTGCCCAGTAATTTACTTTAGAGTAAACCTATCCTGCAGCATTTGCATTTGTAGATACCCCTAGTGTATAGGGATCCACTAGTGTCACTAGTCAGGGAGTCTGAAGCAGGCAGCTGTAGCTGTACACATGAGAAGATATAGGATTTTGTGAAGGAGCAGCAACTGGCAATATAGTGCTGGCTACACCCCTGCTCCCAGCTTTATCCACCATATTTGGGAGAACAGACTGCACCCCAGGAAGCAGTGAGGAGACTTTGAAAATCCCCAAATCAAGTAATAAACTTCCCTCACTCTTTGATAGAGAGGACCTCCAAAATTATATAGTCCTGCTCCATCTGATCTCAGCAGTAGGCAGAAGCAGCAGGTGGGTTCTTTCTCCCTGCCCGGTCCCTCTGTATGTTCCTTGCTAACCTGGGAGCAAGAGCAAGGCAGGAGAATCCCTCTACTGCTGCTGCTGTCCCCTGCTGAGCTCAGTTGCAGCAGTCAAAACTAGAGCCACTTCTCATACAACCTTCCCAAACCATAACTCTCTCAATTCATGTAACAGGTGGTCAGGGCTCCAGAGTTGCTGCAGCAAGGCTCTGCAAAGGACAGTACTGGTAATGATGATGATAATTAGGTTCACCTGCCTTGCACTTGCTTCCAGGTTGCCAGGTTACACCTAGGAGGATGCAGCAGAGAGGACAAACTCACCTGCGGCTGCTGCTGCTGCCTCCTGTTAGGATGGTGAACCCTTGCATTTTCCCACACTGTCTCTTGTATTTTCCTGCTGCCTTCCTGTTGATTTCTTGTAGCTAGTGCATTGCTTGCTAATGATTTGTTTTTTTTTTTTTTCCTGCCTTTTTTGCAATCTGCTCTTTCTCCTGCCCTTTTTCCTTGTTGAGCTGAGCTGAATCTAAACACTGAAGGGTCTTGGTTTCAAGTTAGAGATTTAACCAGGCACTGTTTACTTAGGGCTTTGAATGGTTAATTGTCTGTTTAATTGTTTAACTGTTTGTTTAATTGTAAAGGAGAGGAAATTAAACCAAACAGGGAACGGAAACCAATGGGTATATGAGAGTAGTCGTAGTTCTCAAAAGCCTTCTTTTATAAAGACAGTAGAGGTGAAGTAGGGGTGATGACCTCATGTGGTTGCAAAGTAGAAAGTTTCCTAATGCATAGGCAATTCCATGTAAATGCAGGGGTGGAACCATGGGTGTAACGGAAGGAAACTGGGCATGGTTAATGCTAATGAGGGTGAACTGAAAAGTATAAAGGTATGAAAGCAATACTAGGAAGATGGAGGAGATACAGGATTCTCCTAGGGGAGTGTGTTTGCAGTATTCTGCATGGCGTGTGTGCGGTGGCTGCATCTGTCTGAAGTTGCCTCCATTCTAATAAAGCAGTTGAAAGTGGTGTTTGCTGGTGTTTGCCCTCTGCTTTGCTCTGGCTAATGAGTATCAGGATTCCACAGGCAATTGGTTCATCAGATTCCCTAGTCATTGGGCCTCAGGTGGGGTTGAGGTTTAACACTCCTGTTTTTGGCTGGAGTGGGGCAGAAGCAGGTCTGGAGAAGCTCCCTTGTCTCTCAATCAGATAGGGATGGGAAGGGAAAGGAAGAGAAGGGGCATTGTTACCTGTCAGCTCTGTGTTCTTGGGGAACCTGGCACAGTATGCAGCCTGTCTGACTCACAAAGGATTCAACCGCCCCTTCCCTCAACCTCTGCCTGAAAAGAACTGATTAGAGGAAGGACTTACAAAAGGCAACGAAGATGCAGTGGGAGACATACCTAAAACTTTTTACTTTGTACAAAAACTACTATCTTAGTTCTTAGGGCTGTGTGAAATTTCACCGACCATTCCATTTTGACACTGTTTTGACTCATTTCAAGGTTGAAACAGCAAAACTGAAGCAAAACAAAGGGT
>NW_017728950.1:34757102-34765434 GCF_001723895.1 Crocodylus porosus
TGACAGGTCATGGAATCTCCATCCTTGGAGGTTTTTAAGACCCAGCTAGACAAAACCTTGGCTGGGATGATATAATTGGGGATGGTCCTGTTTTGAGCAGGAGGCTGGACTTGATGACCTTTTGAAGTCCCTTTCAACCATAATTTGCATGATTTTTATGATTCTATTCCACAATAGCTACTCAAGAAACTGGGCTAATGGAGGATAAGTACAGCCAAATTACACATGGTCAAAAGTGAAGTGGTCTTAAAAATCTGTAAAAAGTCATGGTCTTGACTCATTTATGAGAGAGCCACTTTATATTGCCAGAGACTCAGGCCCTGTTTCCTACTCCTTTGTAGATTTCCTTATCTAAGGTTTTTGTTCTTTAAAATGTTTGTAGCAGAGATGTGCACATCCTACCAAAATAATGGGATATTTAGCGAAATACAGCATCTACAAGTAGGCAGATGCCAACCTGTTTGCACGACTTTGATTCTTCCCACTGTTTTTATTTTGGCTCATAAACTGTAGCTGCCATCCAAACTGATGGTGATAATTCAAAACAGCTACAAAAAAGCGTATTTATTTAAATGTTTTTTAATTTATATAGTGTCACAGTAAAAACTGGCAAGAACCACCTCCCTGTATTCAAAGCACCTAGGTGTATGTAACCCTTCTGCCAGGCACTGGATGGCAGTAACAAGGGCTGGGTTCAACTTTAGGGGTTTTGAAGATAGTTGAAGTTCTGAGTCCAAATTTTAAATTCTAGTTTTGGGTGCCTTTGTTTTGTAGTCTTTTTGCTGAGGCCCCTTCATCTGTATTATTCTGAATAATAGATACCTGCTTGGGATTAGACCTCAGAAAATCAGGTCCTAGGTATCTAAAATTGTGACCATCAAAATCTATGGACACATCCAAAATTTTGGAACCAGGAGACATATCCAAGGTCACGTAACAGTGGCATTCTAATTTTGGAACAGACTTTAGGACTACTGACTTCCATATACCTGCTTTGGACTAAATGAACACTTTGGGGAGAATAGCATTTGGATACAAAAATATCATCATTATCACTGAGTCTTCTGTTTATATAGTATGCCCTGAGGACTTAATTTTTTTTTAAGTACTCAGTGTAGTCCTCACTCTGTACCCATTGAACCCAATGGTTGTTTCATTATTAATGTAAGAGGCACCAAGTTAGTGAGAGGCCACCTTTTCAAAATGTCTCCTCTGATATTGTTAGGGTTGACATTAATTTGGGAGGTATTAAAATTTCATAGATTTCATAAACACTTGGGCTGTAAGGGACCCCAGAGGATCATCGAGTCCAGCCCCCTGCCCAAGGGGCAGGAAGTCAGCAGGGATCATAGGATCCCACAAGATAAACATCCAAAAGAGTCTTGAAGGGGTTCAAAGTGGGTTCTTAAACTGCCTCCGGTGGCAGTCTATTCCAAACTTTGGGGGGCTCGGACAGTGAAGAAGTTCTTCCTTATGTCCAGCCTGAATTGGTCACAGTGGAGTTTGTGACCGTTCAATCTTGTCATCACTTGGGGGGCTCTGGTGAACAGACGTTCCCCAAGATCCTCATGAGCACCCCGATAAACTTATAGGTGGCCACCAGATTGCCCCTGAGCCTGCACTTTTCCAGGCTGAATAGTCCCATTGCTCTCAGCCTCTCATCATAAGATCTGTTTTCCTGACATCTGATCATGTGCGTGGCTCTCTGGACTCTCTCAAGCTTCTCCACATCCTTTTTGAATTGTGGAGGCCAAAACTGGACACAGTACTCCAGCTGTGGCCTCACCAGGCTGAATACAGTGGGAGAATGACATCCCGGGATCTGCTTGAGAAGCACCAATGGATGCAAGCCAGTGTTTTGCTCACTTTACTAGCTGCAGCATCACACTGAAGTCTCATGTTCATCTTACCTACCACAGAGCCAGTTCCCCAGCCAGCAGATCGTGGTGACATCAAGGCTGCAGTTAGCCAGTTTAGCCAAGATGTGATCGTGGGATACCAGATCAAAAGCTTTTTTAAAGTCGAGGTATACAATGTACACAAAATAATAATAATAAAAACAAACATTTCCAATATTGGGCTGGTAGGTATTAGATATATTTTAAACTAAGGGCTAGGGAGTGCTATAGACTGGAACAGATGTACGTCTAATAGGGTCCTGCTATTTTGAGAAACTTTTGGCCACTTTTGGTTGTTAAATGCATCAAACCATTACAAAAATTATGCTTATGCTTGGGACTACTACAGATCCCTCTCTAATGCTAGGAAAAACTCTCACCCCTCTCCATTGTCCATCAAAAAAACACAGGCTGCCTGTACATGTGCTGGTTCATGTTCTAATTAGAACACATCAGTGCAGACTTAATTAATAAAATCTTCTCTGTATTCTAATTAGAATGCTCCAGCATGGCTTCACCATCACATGTATAAGCCCCACAATATTTTAAAATGGCAATGGGGTGCTTAATTATACCTTGTCAAATGAGGTTTAGATGGCCATTTTTAAACTTGCAGGGGCTTAGTACATGTAATGGTGAGGCATTTTAATTGGAGCAGCTCTCCAGGAATCACTTTAATTAAACCTCCTCAACCCGGAGTATGTGTATATGCAGACACAAAGATCAAGGAGCCCTTTGGCTTCCAAAATGGAGACCTCTGAAGTAAGATCAAAGAGACAGATAGAGGACTTGGCTTCTCTTATGCAGGGCAAAATTAGAGAGATTGTCAAGCATTAAAATTGCAGTGAACAAGACTCAAACATTTTTTATAAATGTTTAGGGTTCATTGGACACCCTAGTGAAATGGGTTTAGGGAGTGGAGGACAGAGTTTCTGCCTGTGAGGACTGGGCTGTGGAAATGGCCAGGCAGACAGGCTCTCATACCAAGGAGCTGCAGGATCTGCGGGATGAGATTCTGGACTTGGAAGGGAGATCCAGGAGATACAACATCCTCATTTTGAGGTCTCCGAAAAAAGTAATCCCACCAAGTTTGTAACAAAACTACTTGTTAGCATATTAAAACTTCCCTGAGACATTGATTTGGAGATGGGGAAAGTCTCACAAGTCTCACTGGAAGAAGCCTGAGCAGGCAGAAAAACCCAGGGCCTTCACACCCGAATTCCTGCAATTTATCACCAAAGAGAGTGCTCCAAGGTGCCAGACAACTAGGAAAGATGATGTGGGGAGAGTCTGGCTGAGGTGGCTGACAAGCAGGCTCTGTTTAAATCAGCAAAACTGCAGGCCAGATGCAAGTAGTTGAAGTACTTCTTGAGGTACCCTGCTGTCCTGAATATGATTCACTGAAGGAAAGCCTGCAGTTTCTCTACCCTAAGGAAGCAGAAACCATTATTACATCAATACCATCTGAGGAGGGTATAATCCCTCAGAATTATGGAATCATTTGAGTTGCACAAAAAAAAGAAAAGAAAAAAGGGGGGGACTTTAGGTTGTTAAACACTGCTTATTAATGTGCAGTAGCTTTCATATGATTTTTATTAATGTCTTTGTTGTCATAGAGTGGTAGAAAACTTTGGTTTGCGTTTGCCCAAATATTCCTGGCAGACATAGGATATCACATAATAAACCTACTGTTAGCATTTTTAGTACTTTATAATTCGTTTTTCTTAGGGTTGGCATGCTGGTCAGCTGACTGGTCGAATTTTGTCAATTGACTGGTCAATTGAACACATACTTTTGACCAGTCAAAGATTATAGCAATTTTTACAAAAAAAACCTACATTTTTTTTGTATTTATCTCAACAGCAAGGTGATTATTTTATTGGTTTTTCCATATTTCTTAATGGAAAATATATACTTTTTCTGTGTATTATTTGGACCCATTGGCAATTTAAAAAAAATATTTGACTGGCCAATTGACTGAACTGTATATGACAGGTCAATTCTTTTCCCCTTTCCCCTGATAATTTTTTCAAAAGTGTGTTTT
The DNA here is from genome assembly GCF_001723895.1 of Crocodylus porosus. NCBI lineage: Eukaryota > Metazoa > Chordata > Crocodylia > Crocodylidae > Crocodylus > Crocodylus porosus. Next base: position 34,761,045 of record NW_017728950.1, read on the forward strand.
GACCTAATTGTTGTTATGCACTCTAAAATATGGGAGAATGTTGATACCACAAACTATGGCACAATACAGATACATGGGGTATGTTTGATTTAAGAAAACTGGCAAATTGCCAGTTATATACAATGCTGAACATAGAAGATAAAGCCTCTGAGTATGGCCAGTCCTATTAAGCGTGTATCTTGGAATGTAAAGGACCTTAGTTTAAAAAAAAAAAAATAAAAATATATATTTTCTTAAAAAACAGAAGAATGATATGGCTGTGCTCCAAGAAACTCATCTGTCAGTAGAGGAATCTCAACAATTAAAGCATGGTTGGGTGGGGTTAGTAATCCTTAGTGTGTATAAGATAGTTATGTGGAGTTTCTATTTTAGTACATAAAAATTTTGCCCTCATTTGACTGACGTATCTGATGATCAAGACGGTAGGCTTGTTTCTGCAAATGTTAAAATTATGGATTTTATTTCTACTTTGGGATTTTTTTGTGGTCCCAATGCAGACAATCCAATATTTTATCTTTTTTTTTTTTTTTTTTTGTTAATCTCACTGGATTTGGGAAATACTTTTATATTTTGGGGGGAGACTGGAATGAATGTCTGTTATTGATAGGACTCGTGCTCCCCTGTCCACAAAATCTAAGGAAGTTATTAGAAGTTATATGTCAGGATTTAGTAGATATTTGGCAAATAATGAATTCAGCAATGAAGGCTTGTTTTGGGGTTTTTTTCTTTTTAATGCCTCATTCAGCATATTGTAAAATTGCTTTGCAAGGCCTCTGATCAGGCATGGCTGGCTAGGCCAAGCAACTGAGTTACCACCCCTTCCCTTGAGCCTTGGCTAATGTGACTGCCTCAGTTCTCTGCAACTAGATTGGCTATTGAAGGTGCCACTCAGCCATTATAAGCACACCTGCAGCTTCAGGCTGCAGACATTAGGGCAGCCCTGTCAATAGCTGGCCTGCCCACCCCCAGTGTCCTGGCTCTTTAAAACAAAACAAAAAATAAAGTGCGGGGATACTGGGGCCAGGTGGGGCAGCCATTGACTGGGCTGAGAGAGTGGGTGGGGGATGGGGGATCATGGAATAGCTTCCCCACACAGTGTGGGGCATTGGGGTGCAGTGGGGATTCACCCCCAAACACACACCTTGCAACAGCTGGTGAGTACAGGGCTTCTTTTTTTAAAAGAGTGCCAGGATGCTGGGGCCAGGTGGGGCAGCTGTTGATGGGGCTGGGAGCATGGGTGGGGGATGGGGTCTGGTTGATTTGGCAATTCAGCCAATTTGGCAACAGCTGGATCTCTGAATCAGATTCAGCCAAATTGATTCGGGACAGTGATTTGAAACACCGAATCAGATCACTGTCCCCCAAATCAGCCTAATCCTAATCCGAAGTAAATATTAGTTGCTTTGCAAAGGCCTAGCAGCCATACCTTTACATAGCCTCAGTCTGTTCTGGCAAGCCTCACATTCTTTGGTTCTCCTGGCTCCTGACTTGGCTTTGGATTTCCTGGTCCTGATTTCAGATCTCTCCTGGAACTTGGTCCTGACTCTCTGATCCTTGGTTTCAAATTTTAGATCACTTATTGGATTATACCTCTTGGATCTAGAGTTGGGTATTGGCTGGTCAAATAAAGTTCAGTCAATTGACCAGTCAAAATCAGTCAAGTATTGTAAAGAATTGCCAAAAGGTCCAAATAATACAAAGAAAAAGCACAAATTTTCCATTAAGAAATGTTCCAAAAAAAAAAAAATTTTGTTGACTACTAGGTTCCTCCTAGTGTCCTACTGTAGGCCCAGCCACCTATGTTCCAGCTGGACCCTCACGCTGACTACTCTTTAATTTCTTAAAGGTAAATTAACTTTGTGGTCAATGTCGCTTTTGGCTATATCAGACCATGCTGTCTCAGCTGTCTCAGACTATGATGAAGTGAAGATTCAACTCTTCCTTGCAGAAAAACCAGCTGTAAATAATTACTGGCAACTCAATGCCTGCTTATTGAATGATTATGAATTTGAAGCATTCATTCCAGAGGAGTTCAGAAATGTTTTGGAGCTTAATCAACCTACCACATCTTCCACTCTGATATTATGGGAAACTATTAAAGCCTTCTAATGAGGGTGTACAATATCATATGCTTCTGCAAAAAAGAAAAAAGAAAAAATGGGATACAGAAATAGATTCTTTAATAAGAAAACTTAAGTCTTTAAATGATGATTAGGTCACAAATCCTTGCCTGACAAGCTCGGTGTCCTTACAATATAAGATATGAATCAAACGAATTACTGGGGCATACAGATGTTCGGGGAGGTTAGATTGCATTAGAAATGGCCATCTGATCTCACCTAGTTAGTGCAGGTGAAAATTTTACACTTAGATTGACATAACTAGGATGCTAAGTGTGAACTGTATAGAAATTACAGGAAGGTTACAACAGTCTAAAAATGGCCAACCTGATCTAAGTTAACTTTACCCCTGAGTTTCACCTACCTTAAATTGGGTGGACATTTTTAGATCAATTGAACTTACCCAAACTTCTGTGTAGTTCCCAGCACAGGCTCAGGGAGGGAAAGCATTAATGAATGGGAAAGCATTATCATCTTGGTGGGAGGTGGCCAGTGGTATCCTGCAAGATTTGGTTTTTGGCCCTGTGCTGTTCAACATTGTCAACAATTTATAGATTTATAGATGTTAGGGGCTGGAAGGGACCTCATGAGATCACTGGATCCAGCCCTCCTGCGTTTGGGCAGGAAAGCCTGCTGGGGTCAGAGGACTCCAGCAAGGTGTGCATCAAGGTGTTTTTTAAAGATCTCCAGGGTAGGTGAATGCAACACCTCTGGGGGGAGTCTGTTCAAGATCCTAGGCACTCGAATCATAAAGAAGTTTTTTCCTTATGCCTAATCTGAAGTGATCTTCTATCAGTTTGTGTCCATTGTTTCTTGTCTTCCCTTGGAGTGCCTTGGCGAACAGATGTTCCCCCAGGCCTTGATGTACACCCCTAATGTACTTATTGGCTGTCATCAAGTCCCCTGTAAGTCTTCTTTTCTCCAGGCTGAACATTTCTATGTTTTTCAGCCTCTTCTTGTATAACCTGCTCTCCAGACTTCTAATTATGTGCATGGCCCTCTGTCCCAGGGAGACAGTTGCTGAGGAATGACAGATCCCTTCCATGGCAGGATCCAGAATGGGGCCTCACCGTCCCTGCAGAAAAAGCCCTGAAATCAGGGCAAACTTACCTATTTCAGGCCAGGAAGACACGAACAAAATGCCCATGTGGTTTCTGAGCCATGTCTGTTTCCGGCTGATGCCAGCATGGGTGGGTGATGCTGCCTGGCTGGCATGAAAGTCAGCACTGGGGAGACACTGGGGCAAGTGGGTGGGGAGAGTGCTATCCATGCTGGGCAGGAGCAGTGCTGGTGTGCAATGAGGGACTGGGAACTGGACCAATGGGAGGGGTCCATATTGGTGGAGAGGAGTCAGGTTGACATTGATAGACAGCTGGGGCCTCTGGCATCACATCTGTGAGTGGGGATGGGCCATGGCCCTACCCCTCATTATTCTGTTAAAGTTCTTTTTTTTTTTTTTCTTTTTCTTTATTGCTGGGATGACCTGGAGAGGCCCCAAGGTGAGGGCCAGAGAACAGACGGTGCTTCAAGGGCTGGAATGGCTGGGAAGTCATGGCAAGCAACTGGGCATAAGTAAAGGCACCGCAGAAGAACAGGGCAGCCCAAAATGCCCTGAAGACATGGTGGCTGGGATGGATAAACCATAGCCCTGTCGACAAAAAAGGTGGAGAGTGGCAGCACCGGAGGGAGAGCTGCACTAACACCAAATGGCTGGTGGCTGTGGCATGTGGCTCATGGTAGATTTATCAGTAGGAGGGGAGCAGCTTGCAGGTGCCTGACCAGAGGCCACCTCCAGGGAGGAGCTGGTGATGCTGGCAGCTGGTGGTGCCATGACTAGCTGTGCCTCATAGTTTCATAGTTTCTAGGGTTGGAAGGGACCTGAGTAGATCATCTAGTCCGACCCCCTGACAAGACTACTGGGGTCAAACGACCCCAGCAATGTGTTCATCTAGCCTCCCCTTAAAGACCCCCAGGGTAGGAGCCAGCACTACTTCTCTTGGAAGTTGGTTCCAGATCCTAGCCGCCCTGACCGTGAAGTAGCGTCTCCTGATATCTAGCCTAAACCTACCCTCTGCCAGCTTGTGACTGTTATTCCTGGTCACTCCTGGTAGTGCTTGGGGGAACAGGGACTTCCCTAGTGCCTGCTGATCCCCCCTGACTACTTTGTAACAGGCCACTAGATCCCCCCTCAGCCTTCTCTTGTGGAGGCTGAAAAGGTTGAGGTCCTGTAGCTTCTCCTCATAGGGCCTGCCCTGCTGCCCCCTGATCAT
>NW_017728950.1:34766141-34775900 GCF_001723895.1 Crocodylus porosus
GTCCGGACCAGCTGACTTGAATACATCCAGTCCCTCCAGAAGTTCCCTAACTAGTTCCTCACTAACCCTTGGCCTAGTTGTGCCTCCCCTGGGGCCTGAGGGGGGTCCAGCAGGGGGGAGGTGACTGTTCCGTTCCCTGCTTAGGAAAATGGAGGCAAAGAAATCATTAAATATGTTGGCTTTGTTGTCTGGTGTGACGACCAAATTTCCTAATGTGTCCTGCAGGGGCCCCACATTACCCGGAACCTTCTTTTTACCCCCTATGTATTTAGAAAAGGACTTCTTGTTGTCCTTAATCTGGGAAGCTAGTCCCATTTCCATCTCTGCCTTGGCCTTCCTGACTGCCTCCCTATGTCCCCTGAGGCTCCCTGCTGTTGTGCCCCAGGACTCCAAATGCCTGCAGGCTTTTAAGGACCTGGGGCTAGGGCTGCCAGAGATGCAGGCAGGTCTGACTGGGAGCAACTCCCAGTTGGCATCTACGTGTTGCAAGTTGTTCCTGCCCAGTAACTACTCACTAATAAATTTGTTACTTGCATTTACAGGTAGAAAATTTACTCATGAGTAGCGAAGTTTACTGCACTGTAAGCATGTGCACATGTAGACATGTATGCTTATGGTGTGGTAAACTACACTACTGCACAGCAAAGCATTTCATGTAGATGCACCCACTGTGCCTTAATTTTACTGTGCAGTTAGCCTAAGAAGCATTAATATGTAGATGTATAGTTTCATAGTAGATGTTTCATAGTTGGTAGGGTTGGAAGGGACCTAAGCAGATCATCAAGTCCGACCCCCTGCCATGGGCAAGAAAGAACGCTGGGGTCAAACAACCATGGCTAGGTGATTGTCTAGCCTCCTTTTGAAGACCCCCAGGGTAGAAGCAAGCACCACTTCCCTTGGAAGTTGGCTCCAGCTCCTAGCTGACCTGACTGTGAAGTAGTGCTTCCTGATGTCTAGCCTTAATCTACTGTCAGGCAACTTATGACCATTATTCCTTGTTACTTCCAGTAGTGCTCAGGGGACAGGGTCTCTTCCATTGCCTGCTGGTCCCCCTTGGCAAGTTTATAAGTGGCCACCAGGTCCCCTCTCAGCCTTCTTTTGTGGAGGCTGAACAGGTTCAGGTCCCGTAGCATCTCCTCATAGGGCCTACCCTGCTGCCCCTTGATCATGTGAGTGGCCCTTCTCTGGACCCTCTCAATGTTATCCATATCCCTTCTGAAGTGTGGCGCCCAGAGCTGGATGCAGTACTCCAACTGTAGCCTGACCAATGTCGCATAGAGGGGGAGGATCACTTCCCTGGACCTGTTTGTAATGCATCTATGGATGCATGACAAGGTGTGGTTAGCTTTCTTGACCATGTCCCCATATTGGCAGCCCATATTCATCTTGGAATCAATAGTGACTCCAAGATCCTTTTCTGCCTCTATGCTGACAAGAAGGGAGTTCCCCTACCTGTAGGTATGCTGCTGGTTCTTCCTCCCTGATGATTTGAACACATCTAGTCCCTCCAGAAGTTCCCTGACTAGGTCCTCACTGGCCCTTGGCCTGGCTGCCCCTCCCCTGGGTCCGTCCAGAATCCCAGTGTGGGGGGATGTCCCTGTCCCTGCTCAGAAAAATGGAAACAAAGAATTTGTGAAAGAGATTAGCTTTGTTGTCTGGTGCTACCACCAGATTACCAAGCATGTCCTGCAGAGGTCCCATGTTACTTGGTACTTTCTTTTTACCCACTATGTATTTAAAAAAGGACTTCTTGTTATTTTTGATCAGAGTCACTAGTCCCAGTTCCATCTCTGCCTCAGCCTGCCTAACGGCCCTCCTAAAATCTTGATCAATGGAGGTATAATCCTCCTTGGTGATGGCCCGTCTCTTCCACTGGGTGTATGCATCTTTTTTGGCTTTGAGACATTCGTGGATGCTTTTGTTGATCCACGGGGGCTTTTGAGCACTCTTGCCCCCTTTGATCCATGTGGGGATTGTCTCCTTAAGGAATGACCACTCTTCTTGGATTCCCAGCTCCCCTCCCCTCGGGGTCCTCAGTGCCTCCCTGACTAATCTCTTTACCTCACTGAAATCCACCCTCCTGAAATCCAGAGCTGCTGCCTTGCTGCAGGCCTTTGTCACTCTGTGCTGGACGGTGAATTCCAGCAGGCAATGATCGTTATTGCCCAGGTGGTCGAGCACGTGCAGTCCCCTCACCAGGTTGTTGCCTGTGGCCAGGACCAGGTCCAACAAGGTGTTTCCCCTGGTGGGACTGTGTACCTCCAAAATCATTTTGGACCTGAGGTTTTAGGTACAGCAAATACTTCAGAGATATTATTTTTTGCCATGAAAGCTGCTTCTTTCCCCCATTCTGTGCCATTACTTTGTCACATAACAAAACTGATTCAGATTATTTAAGACTAAAGGTATCCAGATGACAGAATCCCAGTGGAAATCAGCAATTCATGAAATTTGAACATTAACAATTGATCTTAGACTTTGTCTTTTCCAACAAAAGATCATTTTTCATTGGCACTGAGCTCCCTTTAAACTAAAAAATTAAGTATACTGCCAGTAGATACATGTTGGAGATATGATGCAGTGCAGGTAACTTGGCTACATGTTTTGGTCATGCCCTGTGTAGCAGGGCACTAAGGTGCCTGCTACTGATAATGGTAACATGGGCTTAGCTGCCACTCAATAGGGCAGCACAGGTGTGAGTTGCTAAAGCAACTGATTGTGTCAGCTGGCCGGAAGGGGGCAGGGCCTGGCCTTTATAAGTAGAGGATCCTGAGGCCAGAGTTCAGTTCCCCTCTGGCAGCCTAAGGAGCAAGAGCTCTGCTAGAGCGAGCAGGGCAGTGTTGTGCACCAGCATGCAGATACAGGCTGGAGAGGACCCTGACAGGGATGAGAGAAGGTTAGCCAGGTTGGCTTAAGGTTTACGTTGTAGCCGAGGGGCTTTGAGTTTCTGTTTTGGTTATTGTGATTATTACACCGGAGGACCGGGCAAGGCTGTAGGGGTGGAGGAGGCCTCAAGGGAGCTCCCCGGTAGAGGGGGAGTTCCTAGCACCACAGAGGGTGCCAAATAGTGGAGTGTCCTGACCCCAGCCCAGCGGGGGTGATATTGGGACGAGCCCCAATTGGGAACCCCAGTTGTGAAGAGCACCAGTGGGGCATAGGCCCGAGAAGGCGGGTCTGGGGGCCAGATGAGGCTAAGGCCACCTGAGCCCCAACTTTGGGAAGCCCAAGTCTGGCATAGAAGGCCCCAGTGTGGGCAGGCGAGCAAGAGGCGCGAGCAAGGGCCCCGGTGGGGGCGACAAGCGCGACGAGCGTGAGCATCTTGGAGCAGGCCCTGGGAGAGGGCGCGTATATTGGACATTGGGCAGGCCCAGTGAGGCACTGACTGTGAAGGGGAAGCCCTGGAAGGGGGCAAGCCCAGTGGAAGGCCCCAGAGAGAGGGGTGAGTCTACTAGAAAGCCTGAAGAGAGAGTGGGCTACTTAGAACAATCACAGAGATGGGCCTGCGAGGGCCGGCACAGGGAGTAGCCCCAGAATCGTGGTATAGCAAGACCGGCCCCGTGACAAGAAGAGCAGGAAGGCAGCCTCCCATTAACAACAAGATCAAAGACGTGGTGGGAGAGATAGAGGGTGCGTTCAGGACCCAGACTTGGCACGGTAGGCAAGGGCGCTAGGGGAGGTCATGGCACCCCTAAGGGACACTCCTGCCACACCCTATTATCAATTTTCTGTTTCCTCCCAGGAATCACAGCCTTGGCATGGGACAAAGGTTTGTGTGCTATGAATGATTTTAGGTGCAATACCATCTGGAGTTTTTTACTCTTGGCAGAGTCACCTATGGCAGCAAGACTGAGAGCCAGCTTTCCAAACTAGCAGTGATCCAAACACAAAAATAAAAGTTTTCTAAAAAGGAGAAGGCACATAAAGAAGGAATACTTCACAATGGCTGCAAAGGTGGATGGAAACTTCAGTGGAGCAAAGCCCTCCATTTATCTAGGTTTTTCTTGCCATCAAATTAAGGTTTTCTTCCTGCAAAGTGTCATGCAGCTGCTGATGCATAATAGCATCCTTACTTTCAACAAAGACACATGCAGGCTGGGGAGCAGAAGCAACAGCAGAGGAAGCAGGGTGCACATGTGCCACATGTGTACCCACCTTACCTCGGTGGTGAAGGCAGTAGCTGCGGAGGAGACAGCGGCAGGGGCAGCAACAGCTGATTTCCCCCTAAGGTAAGTGGGGCAGAGGGTACAGCGCAGCTTAGGTGGATCCAGAGGGGAAGCTCTCCTGAATCTTCTTAGCTCGCCCAACAGGGAGCCGTGCCTCCGAGCTGCACGCAGGCAGCGTGTGAGAACAGCATGTGCAAACAGCTCCGCACTCTGTAAGGGTGCGCCGGCATTTGTGTAAGGCAGGCGTGAGGTAGGTGCCCAGAGCGGCACCTCCAGTGAGCAAAAGCAGCAGGTGCAGCTCTGCAGACATGGTGCAGACGCAGAGTGCAGCTTCTGGGGCCCCACCTGGGTGCTGCCACCTGCCGTGGGCTCTTCTGAGGCCTCCACCCAGATGGAGCTCATGGTGGGGTCAGTGGCCCCTTGCCCCCCTGTCTGTGGGGAGGCTTGGTGGGGTCCTGGGGAGGGTGGGGCCTGGTGGTCCCCTTGCCTGTCCCTCCTCTGCATGACTTAGGGCCCTCGAGGAGCAGGTGAAGGAGCTCCAGGCTGAGGTGAGCAGGCTGAGGGGGATCGGGGATGCAGAGGATGAAATTGATGCCTATCTCTGTTCTCTGCAGGCCTGATCACCCACTGTACAGCCCCAGAAGGTGTCCAAATACAGAGCTGCTAGGCCTAGAGAGGTGGAAGCCCCCCAGGTGAACCTGGGGAACAGGTTTGATGCCCTGGAAGCAGTGATGGAGAAAGATAGAGAAATTGGCTGTGGCAGGGACCATGCCACTCCCCACATGACAAAGAATGGGCAGAGAGTGAACACCAGCAGAAAGAAATGCTGTGTTCTTGAATGAATGAACAAATCCTCAACAGCAGTACCTGAACCAACGACCCAGCCCTTAGAACTACCCTCAGCATTCAAGAAACAAAAGATGAGGCAAACCACTGTTGTGCCAAGGCTGTGCACATGCTCAGTAAGAACACCTGGAACCCTCTGGAACAGAACTGACTTTGCCTGGACAGGCCCTCCACATAGGAGATCAGAGGTAGTTTGCCTCATAAAAGGGGTAGTGAAGACTGACTCCTCGGGTCCTTGTCATCAGAGACTCCATCCTACGAGGACTGGAAGGTCCCTTCTGCCGGCCTGACCCCATGATGCAAGAGGTCTGCTTCATGCCTGTAGCTCAGGTTAGAGACATCCTAGAGAGGATCCCGGCCTACATCCAACCTGCAGAACAGTACCTCAAGGTTGTCATCCATGTGGGGACGAATGATGTGACCAGGGGCAACCCTGACCACATTATGAAGGATTTCAAGGCTCTGGGGGACGAGCTTAAGGAGACAGGGGCGCAGGTGGTATTCTCCTCTCTTCTTCTGGTGAGTAGGCGGGGACGGTGATATGAGGCCTGCATTGGTGAGGTCAACCAGTGCTTATGCAGTTGGTGCTGCCAGGCAGGCCTTGGTTTCCTAGATAATGACCCATGCTTTTGGGCAGGGGACTTGCTGGGGTGGGATGGGCTTCACCTCTCTCCTAAAGGCAAGTGTGTCTTCTCTTCCAGGTTGGCTGATCTCGTATGGCGAGCTTTAAATGAGCCTTGCTGGGGAGGAGGCCCCAGGAAGATGAGGAGATACCACCCGAGCAAGACAAGTGACAAATGTAAGGAGTGTGTGCCGGGGACGGACGTAGCAAGGGACACTTACCTGGAGCCCAGGACAGGACAGACGTAGAGATGGAGGGAGAACCCGCGTGGCTTGTTAGCCACCTCTATGTACAGCTGCGGCCAGCAGCTGACAGCGACGTCAGATGCTGGCCGGCAGATTTAAAAATGGCGGCCGCCAGTCCGGAGGTGGCAGATAGCACAGAGAGCAGATGGCTGTCAGGGCCATCCACGGTGCGGGCCCCGCTGGACAAATGGAGAAGAGCCAGCATGCCAGAGGGAGCAGTGGCTTGGAAAGGAAGCTTGACGACTGGGACACTGGCGGGTTGACCCCGAAGCGATGAACTGGGTGATCAAATGAAGATTGAGGCAACCCAGGAGGATTCAGAGGACCCTGAAGTAAGTGCCGAGGCAGTGGGTGCTGGCTAGGCTGAAGAGGGGCGAGAGACTGAAGGACCACCTGGCTGGAGGGAGATCAGGAAGGAATTGCTGCCGAGAACAGCGGACGCCGATTAAGGGAACGAGTGGGCAACCAGAAAGCAGCCGAGAGGTGCCACTCCCGTTCATGCTAATAGGGAGCTGGTGGAGGGTCAGCGAGGTAGCTACTACTTTAGAACCTCTTAGAGGAGGCACGTAGAATGGGGTGCACAGGGTGAAGGGTTTTTGGGGTGGGAACTATTGTGGTGGTGGCTGAGGCACCGGTTCAGGCTGGTGTGAAGGGGTCGACTTCAGGGCAGGAGTATCCCAAGGATTTTGGGGAACTTGAAGATGAGAGCCGTGTTAGAAGCCTGTGGAACTGTCACTGAGTGGGCACGGGGAAGTGGAATCCACAGGTGGTGTGAGGCCGGGGTGTAGGGGTGTCAGAGACCTGTGTGCAACCAGTGGGCCAGGCCCAGGCCACCGAGGGGACCTGTGAACTAGCCCTGCCCCACTGGTGTAACAACAAGTTGTGGCAGGCGAGAGCGGGGTTGGTGACGCGGGAGGACGAACAACCACGGTGACATGCAAGTCTGGAAGGGGAGTAGCCAACGACCAGGAAAGCAGAGCTCCCAGAAGCAACTCAAGAAGGCCTGTCGGGGACAGAGTGCCCAGGTAAGAAACAGGGGTCTGGACAGTCTCCCAAATCGGGGGGGGAAGCTCATCCAGCTAGGCAAGGCCTTAAATGCTGATATACCAATGCTCGTAGTATGGAGGAGGAACTCGCCCTCAGAATAGCCACTTCAGACCCAGACATAATAGGGCTTACAGAAACGTAGTGGGATTCATCCCATGACTGGGCAGTTAGCATTAGGGGCTATAGGCTTTACAGGCAGGATAGAGAAGGAAGGAAGGGTGGGAGTATGGTGCTCTATGTCAAGGAGCAATACACATCCTCTGCCAGCAGAATGGGGTCAGAGGAGGGGCAAGCTGAAGTGGTCTGGGTCAAGATACAAGGGTCGTGGGGGGAGGGATCTAACAGTGGGGGTCTACTACAGACCCCCCACCAAGGGGAGGGGCTAGACCTAGAATTTTCGGGCCAGCTTGCAGAGGCACTTAAGGCAAGGGATGTAGTTGTCATGGGTGATTTAAATTACCCGGACATCTGCTGGGACGAATAATCAGCCAGGTTGGACCGTTCCAGGAGGTTCCTGGCTGAGATACAGGACCCCCACTTAATTCAGGAGGTGCACAGTCCCACCAGAGGAAACACCCTATTGGACCTGGTCCTGGCCACAGGCAACGACCTGGTAAGTGGTCTCCAGAGTCTTGACCACCTGGGTGATAGTGATCATCGCTTGCTGGAATTCACCATCCAGCGCAGGGTGTCAGGGGCCTGCAGCAAGGTGGTAGCCAGTCACAGAGCACTCAGGTGCCCTGTGACTGAGAGCAGAAACTGCTCGGGAGAGACCCCTAGTGGCAAGAAGGTGGAGGCTCAGCTGCCAGTCACCAGGACTGTGCAGGTGCTGGTTGCTAGGGCAACCAGTGAAACCTAGTGACAGGAAGGGGCAGGGCTTAGCCCTTCTTAAGCGCAGGCAGGAAGCCAGGAGGGCAGTTGCCCTCCAGTGGCTGAGGGAGGGGGAACTTGGCTGGTGTAGGTGAAAGGGAGAACTCTGATGGTGGGAACATCCCCTGGTTGCTGCTGGGGTTGGTGCGCTCTCTCTTCCTGGTAGGGATTGATTCTTGTTTGATCGGACAATCTAGCTTTTATGTTGTAGCCCGGAGGCTTTGTGTTCTTGTGTTTATTGTTTTGACCGGAGGACCGGGTGAGGCTATCAGGGGTTGGAGGAGGCCTCATAGGGACTCCACAGTAGCGTGGGAGTTCCTGGTGCCAGAGAGGGCACAGCATTTTTTGGAGTGCATCGGCCCCAGCCCCAGAGCTAGGGAGTGGTGAGGAACCCTGGAGCTAGGGGATGATGAGGAGGCCCAGAGAGAAGGGGGACAGTGAGGAGCCCTGGAGCGGGCACTGGTGAGAAGCCCCAGAATGGGCAGTGCAGGACTAGCTACAGGGCGCCGGTAGGGGTGCAGGTGGTAAGACAAGCTATAGGGCGCTGGCGAGTGTGCAGGCTAAGGGACAAGCCAAAGAGTGTCCATGTGGTGCGAAGAGTAGAACAGACCTGAACAACATCAGATACATCTGCAAGGCTTGGGGTGCGGTAAAGGGAGGAAAGGAGCCACAAATAGTGCCTCAGCACCAAGACAGAAAATAGACAGCCTCCCGTTTGATTAAAATCTTCCAATCAAGCAAAATAACAACAAGACGTGGCAGTAGAGAAGGCGGGCGGTTGACCCTTAATCGGTGTTGTGGGATCACTAGTAGTTGGCCCCGAAGAGGCACAACTGTCTCATAGCCCTAGACTTCAAGAGGGCCAACTTCAATGAGTTAAGGAAATTAGTGCGAGAGGCTCTGCGGTTCTTGAGAGCAGGGGAACTCAGTGCCCAAGATGAGTGGTCGTTCCTTAAGGAGATGATACTCAGGGCCCAAGGAGTGACCATTCCAACAAGAAGCAAGGGGGGCAGGAGTGCCTGAAAGCCCCCCTGGCTCACCAAGAGTGTACAGGAATGCCTGATTGCCAAAAAGGCGGCGTACAACCAGTGGAAGGGGGTTGCTATCTCCAAAGAGGAGTATACCTCCTCTGTTTGGGCCTGTAGGGGGGCTGTCAGGAAAGCTAAGGCAGACAGAGCTAAGACTAGCATCCAAGATCAAAGATAGCAAAAAGTCCTTTTTCAAATATATAGGGAGGATGAAGAAAGCACCAGGAAATGTGGGGCCCCTGCAAGATTCTCTGGGCAATATGGTTGTTGCGCCAGAGGAGAAAGCAGACCTCTTTAACCAATTCTTCACCTCCATTTTCTTGGGGAGGGACCAGGACTTCCCCACCGTGATGCAAGACGGACTCAGGGGGAACACCTCCAGACCTCAGGTTGGGGAGGACTGGGTTAGAGAGCTTCTGGATGAGCTGGACATATTCAAATTGGCGAATCCAGATGCTCTCCACCCCAGGGTGTTAAGGGAGCTAGCAGGGGTCATTGGCATGGCTTTATGAGTGCTTGTGGTGTTTTGGCCAGGTGCCAGATGATTGGAAGATAGCTAACGTGGTCCCCATCTTTAAAAAAGGGAGGAGGGAGGACTCGGGCAAATATAGGCCCATCAGTCTTACCTCAATCCTAGGGAAACTCTGAGAAGATCATCAAGGAGCACATCTGTGATGGGCTAGCTTCAGGGATGATGCTCAAGGGCAACCAACATGGTTTCATTAGAAGCAGGTTATGTCAGACCAATCTGATTGCCTTTTATGATCAGGTCACAAAAGTATTGGATGCAGGTATCACTGTGGATGTAGTGTTTCTGAACTTCAGCAAAGCCTTTGACACCGTCTCCCACCCCATCCTCATTAAAAAACAAGGCAACTGTGGCATTGATGCCTACACAGTCAGATGGATTGCAGATTGGCTGAAGGGTCGTACTCAGA
>NW_017728950.1:34776437-34789784 GCF_001723895.1 Crocodylus porosus
TCCCCTAGAGCCCCCTGGCATAACAAGGAATAACGGCCATAAGTTGTTGGAGAGTAGGTTTAGATTAGACATCCATAAGAACTACTTCACAGTTAGGGTGGCTAGGATCTGGAACCAACTTCCAAGGGAAGTGGTGCCGGCTTGTACCCTGGGGCTCTTTAAGAAGAGGCTTGATGCCTACCTGGCTGGAGTCATTTGAGCCCAATTTTTCTCCTGCCCAGGCAGGGGGTCAGACTTGAAGGTCCCTTCCAACCCTACTTCTTTGATTCTATGATTCCAGCCACAGCAAGGCCTATGTTATTGGGGAGTGGCAATGGGGACAAGTACTAGTCATTACCAGAAGCCCCAAGTCATGAAGCTACAGAGAGGCACTGATTGTTTGATGGTCATTTTGTACTTGGAACTGAGACAGATAGGACCGTTCTGGGAGGAGAGGGGGGTGCAATTCAGGGTGACTGCCTTGGGCACCATGCCAGTTTTGTGTCTGTCTGCTCCCTCACCACCACCTTTTCCCCTTCCTCCCCCCTCCCCACTGCTGCCACCACCACCATGTCTGGGCCCTGCACAAGGTGATTTGCCCCGGACCCTGCACCCTGCTATGATTGTCCCTGGAGACAGATGTGCCATTTGGTAGCTACAATCCAGACTTAGCAGACCTATTTAGGATCCATTCTACTCACCCCATATGGGGAGGGGGTTACAAAAGATGCCCTAAACACAGTCTGTCTCACTTCACCTGACTGGAAAACTACATCCAGTGGGGACACTTTATCTGTGGTCTGAATTAAGAAATCAAGTTTGCAACCTGGAATATCCACACCCTGATGAACAGACAACCTTAACAGTGAACAATTGGAGTGAAGGACAGCAGTTGTGGCCAGAGAACTTAAAAGTGATTCAGGACTGATATTGCTGCACTTGGTGAGATCAGACATGCATCTCACAGAGCTAAACCTTCCTTTGGAAAGAAAAAGCTGAAAAAGATGGTGTGAAAAACATCCATGACATTGGTGTTGCTATCAAGATTAATATCTCAGATACCTGAAAGTCCTGTTGGCATCAGTAAGCACCTCATGACACTTCATCTTCCACTGAGCAACAGATAACATGCAACAGTCACAAGCGCATACTCCCTGACCCTTGATGCACATGATGAATTAAAGAAGGAATGAAGGAAGAATTTTATTCTGAACTCAACCAAGTCCTGTCATCTGTCCCCAAAGAAGAAAAGATAATTATTCCTGGCAGTTTCAGTGCTAGAGTAGGCAGGGACTCTAAGCTATGGAAAGGAACACTTGGGGGGAAAAAAGGGGTGAGGAAATTCAGTTCAAATGGATTCTCCTGCTGAGCAAGTATTCAGAACATGATCTGATCACCAAAAACTCCCTATTCCATCAAAGCAACAAATGGAAGACATGGATGCACCCCAGTTCAAAAGACTGGCACCTGATTGACTATGACTTAGTGTACGTCCAGGGCCATCATGACGCCCATATCACTAGAGCTATATGACTAGATGACTGCTGGAGTGATCATTGTTTATTACTTTAATAGGTTTTATCATGTCCACTTGTATTACCCCAAAATGGCATAAGCAGAAGAAGCAAACAAGGAAGATGTTCAATATTGAGTGCTTGAAAAACCCCACTGAAAACAAATATGCCCATCAGCACCTTAGTGAGAAACTCTCCAAACTCCCTGATGATCTTGACATTGATTATTGGGAGAGCTTCAAGAAAGGCATCCATGAGACGTGAAGAATCTTTCTACAAAGAAGTACTAGGATTAGTTCTGCTAAGGAAATTCAAGCTCTCATTGACAGTGTGGGAGGGATGGCTGGGTCTATCTTGGTCTCCCTCTGAACTCACCTGCCACGACTTTGATGGTAAGAAAGAAATGTTCAGTGTTAGTATCGCAGGGCACTTCTGCGTCCCGCTTCTAGTAAGACTCAAACTTGGGAGGGGGAGATGTCGCAGGCACTGAAGTGCCCACTCCTAAAGGACAGGTGTGGGTTGCTGGGGCAACCACTGAGGTCAGCTGACCAGGAGGGGGCAGGGCCTGGCCTATATAAACAGCCTAGGCTGAGGCCAAGCAGGCAGTTCCCCTCTGGCAGTTGTAGAAGATGGAGCTATGTGGGAGTAAGCAGAGCATGAGAAGCCTGATGACCTGAGTAGCTTAGGTGGAGAATACCAGGCAGAGGAACCCCTGGCAGGGATGGTAACGTTGATGAGCCAGAAGGCTTAGAGTTTACATTTTGAGCCAGGAGGCTAGAATTTGTGTTACAGCTGATTGGCTTATGGTTTTGGTTATTGTTACACCGGAGGACCGGGTGAGGCTGCAGGGGTTGGAGGAGGCCTCATGGGAGCTCCCCAGTAGCGTGGGAGTTCCTGGCACCAGAGAGGGTGCCACGTTTTGGGGGTTGCAGAGACCCCGGCCAGTGGGGCAGTGTCGAGTGGGGTGAGGAGCCCAGTGTGGGTGAGTGACCTGGGAAGGCGGGTCTGGGGGTCAGGCACGGCTACAGCCACCTGAGCCCCGAGCGCAGGGAGCGTGAGGCACATAGGCCCCAGTGTGGGCGCGGGCGCAAGTAGAGCCCCAGGGAGGGTGATTTGGCATTCGGATCGGGATAAGCCCCAGGGAGGGCGATTTGGCATTTGTAGCGGGGTAAGCCCCAGGGAGGGCGATTGGCAATTGTATCGGGACAAGCCCCAGGGAGGGCATACTGGAATAAGAAGCCCGGAGAAGGGCGAGCGTACAGGTAGAAGCCCGGAGAGGGTGAGCGTACGGGAAGAGGCCCCAGAGAGGGCTGCCAAGAAGAGCTAATAGACACAACAATGTCTGGGACAACTGAGAGGCTTGGGGCATAGTATTAGGGGTGGTAGGAGCCATGCATAGCCCTGTGGCGGGAGTGCACTGAGTCATCAGGAGACGGGGTGCCGGCGGGAGTACGCAAAAGGGTACCGTGCTCAAGAGGGTAAAAGGCAGCCTCCCTTTTATAATAGTTACCAGCAAGACGTAGCGGGCGAGATAACGAAGGTGTTTGGACACCCACTTGGTATGGTAGGGGGCGCCACGAGAGATCACGGCCGCTCCTGGGTCCCCGCCCTGTGACAGTTAGCTTTTGGGGTGAGAGAATAGCACAGATCACCCAGATGGTAAATTTGCATGGTGGTCCAAAGGCACCGTGGTCCACTCTTCCTCTGGTGCCCAAAGGCAAAGTGTGTTCCCTTGCTGCTGGGATTATACCAGCCGCAGCAGGCTGTGAAGGAGTGAGAGAGAGCAAACAAAAGCCCTGAGGTGCCTTACATGCTGGGCAAGGGAGGTCAGGAGAAGAAAAGCAGCTGGCAGCAACAGATAGGGAAAGTGAAAGCAAGCAACACATACAGCATGGAGGGCCGGCAGGACTGCAGCTGGAGAACAGAAGGGAAGAGAAGCAATCACCACACTTCCAGAGCAGCATCTCACTCTGGATTAGAGAAGAAAGGCTGCTCAGAGGTATTTCTGGCCCTGGTGCGGGACAGAGTGGGGTCAATTCCCTGCAAGCCACAGAGAGAAGAGTGGCTGAGCGTCCCAGCAGGCAAGTGTTGCAAAACTTGCTGGAGGAACACTGTAGGTGTGACCCTGAGAAGGAGGCAGGCAGAGGCCTGCATGCACAAGACCTCTGATAATGCCTGGAGTGGAGTGACAGCTGAGGATCTGGGGAAGAGGCCAGAAGAATTGCTGTTCCAGGTTATAGCCTCACTGCACATTGGAGAGATTCCATTGGGACTGTGAATGCTCATGAGTAAGCTGGGGCAGGCCTGTGCAAAGCAGTGACTGGACTAACTGATTTTTTGTTGTTGTGATTGGGACATGAGAGCCTGACTCCAGGTGAAGGAGACATGGACTGAGTCTGGCAAAGAGACTGACTGCAGTCGGGCTTTGCTTTCTCTTTTTTTTGTGTGGATATTTGAGAACAGGCCAAGGCCAGCCCTGAAAGGGTGTGCATCTAACCAAAGCTGATAGTCACCCTGGTGGCTGAGGGTAGAGTAGTAGACCAACAGGCAGTATTAAGACCTGGCTGCAGAGAAATATGAGTGCCATCTGGAGAGGCTAGGGTGGGGTAAAAGGGAGGTTTGGAGCCCCACAGAAGAAAATAGGGATTGAGACAGGGTAGGATCACCTTGGGCATTGCCTCCTAGCAATATAATATCATCAAAGTTGTGGCAGGAGAGAAACATAAGACCAACTTTCTGGCAGACCAGGTGATTCGAAGCTGAGGTCCCACCCTATCACCGCCTGTAGGAAAACAAGCTCAGGGCAGTGGCAGGAAGCCCTACAATGCCTACAGTCATCCCGCAGATGAATTACCCTAATCTTCTGTCAGTGAGCAACTCCCTTCACCTGTGTAAGGTGTTTTCCATGGCTACCCGCCCCCATGGCTACCCTAGTAACAGGGCTCCTGCCTGAGCCCCTGTTACAGAGAAAAAAAGGAGAGCCTTCAAAATTTGGCAGAATGACATCAATTCCAAACAGAAGCAAGACACTTATAGCTACATTAAAGCTGAGACCTAGAGAATATTCAAGAACAAAAGAAAAAGTGGCTGGAGGACAAAGCAGAAGACAAAAAAATTTGCTGACAGTATGCAAACAGTTTCTTCACTGCAACCAAAGCTATTTATGGGCCAAGTGCACAAGGAGCTGACCCTCTGAGTTCTAGGATGGAACAACACTTTTTAAAGACAGCTCCACCATGGTAGAAGAAACACTTTCAAGAGCTGAGACTCTGATAGTATTATCTTTGACATTAAAGCCATTCTACAACACCCCATTAAGGACAATGTGTCAAGAGACACTGAAAGCCACTCAGCATGTGAAGAATGACAAAGCATGTAGTCCTAATGGAATACCTGCTAAAATTGATAAGCAGGGTGGAAAAAAGCTCTTTTACCAACTGTATGCTATTAATCTGAAAATCTGAAAACATGAACAGATTCCCAGTAACTTAAGAGATGCCAGAATTGTACCCATATACAAAAAAGGAGATAGATCATATTGCAGCAATTGCTATGGTATTGCACCCATGTCCATAGCTAGTAAGATGCCTACCCAGATTCTCAGTAGACTCACTCCTCTCAATGAGAAGATTCTACCTGAGTTACAAAATGGTTTCAGCCTATTCAGAAGTATGACAGACATGATCTTTATCACTAGACAGATGCAGAGATGTGCCATTAGCAATAGATATATTTATATGACATTTATTCACCAGAATAAGGCCTTTTGTTCAATCAAAAACAGAGGTTTTATGAAATATTCTGATGAGTTTTGGATGCATGCCAAAATATGATACCATCATCAGACTTAATGATCATTGGCAACATGTAAGGGGGCACGTGGCGTTCATGTTCATGATAACATGAGAGAAGCCCTCTTAAACAATGGCTCAGAAACAGACCCTTCACTGTTAAAACTGGATTCAAGCAAGGATGCATAATTGTAGCAACACTTTTTTCCACCTATATCACAAGTATTCTACGTATCACTCCTGATAAGCTTCCATTTGGAGTCAGCATTCAAAATTAGATGGATGGGAATCTCTTTAATGTCAACCATTTTTCTTCCAAGATAGCAAACATGTCCATTAATGATCTTCAGTATGCTTATGACTGTGCCCACTCAATTGAAGAGCTCCAGGTTACTCTCAGCTGCACACTAAGCTGCATATAAAATACTTGGACTTGCTGTCAACTTCACAAAAACCAAGATACTTTACCAACCTACCCCAAACCAACCAGCTGCTCTCCCACTTATTATAATTAGAGGGCAGTCCTTTGACAATGTTGAGAATTTCCTCTATCTGGGTAGATACCTTTCCCAAAAATTAAATATAGATGGCAATTTTAAAATTTAAATATAGATGACAATATTAAACACCAAATAAAAACTGCCAGTGATGCCTTAGGACATCTCCAAAATTGTGTCTTGAATCATCGTGACATCAGGACCCAAACCAAACTTCTGGTTTACCAATCTATTGTCATCCCTACTATGGGTGTGAAGCCAGGAGAACTGTGGCAGCGCACCTTTGGGGTCACCACGTGGCAGGGGCTGCTATAGGCTGGGACAGAGCCCAGCAGGAAAGGCAGCCAAAGGAAGCCCCCCAGATCTCATTCCAAGGAGGGAGGTGTGTGGCAGGGCATTGTTGCTGCCTGCCACTTTAAGACCTAGGTCAAGCAGCTGGCAGGTGTCTCATTGCGGCAGTCATTTTAGATCTCTGGCTGCTCATATAAACAGGGCAGTTCATTGCTGGTAAGGGAGGCAGCAACATTGCCTGGCTGTGAGGCTCCTTAACAGCCTGAAAGTAAGGGAGGAGCTGTAGGGGATGGTTAGGAGGGTCCTGGTTCTGGGCATGACCTAAAACTGCACCCTGCTGGGAGTGGATGGCCTGGTGGGGCTCTCAGTGGCACAGGAGCCCCCAGGAAATGCCAGGCCAGTGATCACCCTGGTGAAAGGTGGGTAGGGGCACCTTAACTCTAACCCTCATCTTCTGGTGGGTTTGCATAGCATCGGAAGTAGGTGGGGGGGGCAGGCATGGCTGCATCCACCTGAGCCCTGTGTAGGGTTCAAGACACTGAGAGACCTTAAGGAGGGAGAGTGGGGCCAGGCATGGCTGTGGCCACCTGAGCCCACCAGGTAGTGAAGCCCTGTGACCCCAAGTGGGGGGATGGTGTGGAGCCCCAGTGAGAGGGGCAGAAATACGGACCCCAGTGAGGGGGTAGCCCCAGGTGAGGGGGTGGTGTGGAACTCTGAGTGAAGGGAGCAGTGTGGTGCCCTAGGTGAAGGCCCCAGAAAGAGGCAAAGACAAAGAGCCCCAGTGGGGGGCGGGGGGAAAGAAAACCAGAGGGCTGAGTGCCCAGTATGTTTATATGTATAGAGTTGCCCCTGGAAGGGGCCACAGTAAGCTTAGACCTGGTTGGGTAATTGGATGGCCACTACTGCAGTAAGCATCATGGTAGAGGCCCAAAAGATGGTACCTCTGCCACCCAAGGGATGGACTAGCTAAGCCTATGGCTGAAGGGGCCTGCTCCAAGAGGGAACAAGGCAGAATAAGTTGTTGATGGATGAAAGAGACCTTGTGAGAGAGGGTGGAGTGTGTGAGGCCCGAGTGAGAGGCGGGTGGTATGAAAGTGTGTGTGATTGAGGCCTGACGGCGTGGCCTAAGCTTGCTCTGGTGGTATGCTGGAAGCACAGTAACATCTGGATGCCATCTGCGAGGCACGGACTGTGGTGTAGGGGAGATACAGAGCTGCAGCTAGTGCTCCCTGGCATTGGGGCATAAAATGGGAAGCCTCGCTTAATTAACATCCTCATTAATTAAGAACAAGGCGTGGCAGATGAGTCAGGTGGGGGGTGTGCCCAAAGACAAGTGGGGAACCTAGCACTGTCTTTGTCCACACAGGGCTCAGGTGGACGCAGCCATGTCTGCCTCCCCCCAACTACCTCCGATGGTATGCAAACCTACCAGAAGGTGAAGATTAGGATTAAGGTACCCCTGCCTGCCTTTCACCAGGGTGATCACTAGCCTGGCGTTTCCTGGGGGCTCCTGCACCACTGAGAGCCCCACTTTGCCACAAGAACATATTGGAAATGCCTGAAAGCCTTGGAATGTTATCATCAGTGATGAGTTTTGGAAAATCCACCACACCAACTGGAAGGACAGAAGAATGAATGCTAGTGTTCCTACTCAAGCAAAAGAAAGGATGCTTTGAGGGGCAATTTGAAGAAATGCAATATTAATATAAATACCTGAGAGACTCCAGTACTGAATAACCTAACTGGTCATAGAATTATAGAAAATTAGGGTTGGAAGGGGCCTCAGGAGGTCATCAAGTCCAACCCTCTGCTCAAAGCAGGACCACCCCCAACTAGATCAGCCCAAATAAGGCTTTGTCTAGACAGTTCTTAAAAACCTCTGAGGGTTGGAGTATCCACGACCTCACTGGATAACCTGTTCCAGTGCTTTACTACTCTCCTAGTGAGAATTTTTCCTAATATGTAACCTAAACATCCCTTGCTGCAACTTGAGACTGTTGTTCCTTGCTCTGTTACCTGTCACCACTGAGAGCAGTTGATATCCACCTTCTTTCAAAAACCCCTAATAGTAGAAGGCTGATATTAAATCCCTTCTCAGCCTTCTCTTCTCTAGACTAAGTAAGCCAAGTTCCCTCAACCTCTTCTCATAAGTCATGTGCCCCAGCCCCCTCACTATTTTCATTGCCCTCTGCTGGACTCTCTCCAATTTGTCCACATCCTTTCTGTAGTGCGGGGCCCCAAAATGAACACAATACTCCAGATTGGGCCTCACCAGTGCTGAATTGTAGGGCTGTGCAAAACAGCGAAATTGTTTTGCTGTTTCAACATTTCACCCATAGGCTGTTCTGCAGCCAGCACTGGGTAGATTGGTGCTGCTGCTGGCCCAACTGGCAGCACCAGCCTCCTATGATCATGAGGAGGCAGATATGGGGCCCACACCACCAGGAGCAGTCCAGCACAGTCCCAGCAGCCCTTTGAGGGGTGTGGGCAAGCCCCCAATCTGCCTGCCAGGTGGCAGGCAGCTGCTGGTGCTGGCTTAGGTCAGCTATGGCACCGAACTTCCCAGCTTGGACTACGCTCAGCCAACAGCACCAGCCTCCTATCATCCGGCAGGCAGACTGGGAGCTCAGCTGCACCCCCAGGAGGTCTGTGGGAGCTGTGATGGACTGCTCCTGGGGGTGTGGGCCTCTGATCTGGCTGCTGGATCGCAGGAGAATGGTGCTGCTGGCTGTGGCCAGCAGCAGTGCTGATCTTCCTGGTGCTGGGTATGGGCTCCCAGGTGGCAGCACCAGCCTCCTGAGATCTAGGAGACAGATCAGGGGCCCACCCCCCCAGATGCAGTATGGCATGGCCTCTGCAGCCCTCCTGGGGGTGTGGGTGAGCCTCTGATCTGCCTGCCAGATGACAGAAGGCTGGTGCTGCCAGCTGGGACCAGCGCTGAAGTCAAGTAAACCTGGCTTCAAAACTCAAAATGTTTTGAAACTTTCAAAACTATTTGAGTGCCCTTGTTCCATTTCAAAGCTGTTTTAAAGATTTTTGTTTTATTTTGATTTCTCTATTTTGAGCTTGGGAGAGGCTATTGGGGAAGGAGGAGGCCTCATTGGGGCCCCACTATAGTGTGGGGGACCTGGCACCAGTGGGGGTGTGCTATTTGGGGTGCACAGGCCCCAGTGCCAGTGAGGGTGCTATTCAGGGTGCACAGGCCCTGGCGCCAGTGTGGGCACTGTGAGAGACAGGGATGCACAGACCCCAGTGCCAGCATAGACATGGAGAGAGACAGGGCTGTGGAGAGTCTAGTGACAGAGACAGGGGTGCACAGACCCTGGCATCAGTGTGGGCACCATAAGAGACAAGGGTGCACAGATCCTAGGACCAGTGTGCGTGCTGTGAGAGACAGGGCTGCAGAGAGCCCAGAGACAACCTGAGGCTGAATGAAACCTAGGCCTTGGAGGGACGCTGTGGAAGTACCATCTGCAAAGCTTGGGGCATGGTAAAGGGGTGGTTTGGAGCCACTCATATAGCCCATAAGCCTGGGGTATCCTGTAACCACTAGTTTGAAGTGGGATCCACAAGGGGTCTGGGAACCCATGGGGTTTAGAGAGTCCATCCAAATATGTCCAAGAGGATCAAGGCATGGTGGGTGAGAACTGAGGGTGCCCAGCAGGCCAAATTGGCATGGTTGAGGGGCCTTAGGGGTAACACGGCCACATCCCGTGACATTGTGACATAGTTTGGGTTGACACATGTAGTCTGAGTTTTGTATCATCTTTTAAAAAAAAAAAAAAAAGTAAAAAAAAATTAGGGGTGTGCAAAGCAGGCCCTATTCAATTTGAATATGGATATGGTCTGCATCAGGGACAGTGATTCAATTCGTTGATTCAGATTATTGTCCCTGATTCAATTCAGCTGAATCCAAATCTGAAGAGTGATGGTGATTCAGAGAATCAGCGATTTGGACATAGAAAAAACTTTAAAAGCTGTGTTTACAGCCCTTGAGGTAGCACTCATGGCTCATGATCGCTGTAATGCTGGGGTGGATGGACTGTCATACAGGAGTGCAGGGGGCCTCTTCATGTGCTTGGTGGTGAACCCAGAAGTGGACCAGACAGAAGTATTTGCGGTACAGTTCCGAGTCTGCTGGGGACCACACTAGGGGACCCCGCCCATGCACTGCTGGCTCAGCAGTCAGCTGCTGGGGAACCCTGGGTGCCTCCCCCCCAGACCCAGGAAGCACCAGTTGCTGAGCTGGGGGGATGTGGGGGCGGGCCCTCATCCACTCCCCAGCAGACCTGGAAGTTCTTCTGGTCCACTTCCAGCTTTGCTGTAGAGCATGCTGGGAAGCCCCCCCATGCTTCTGTGAGACACTCCATGTGCCCCAGCATCACAGCATTCACAAGCCCCTGCTACCTAGAGGTATGTAGAAAAAATATTTAAAGCTGTGGCTATGTTTGAATCTCCGAATCTTTCTGCATCTGTATTCCTAGACACAGACCAAGACAAACCTTCCAATTGGATTGTGGATAGACACAGGACGGACACCAACCCACCAACTGTTAGCACAGACTTAGTGAAGGGACACTTGGAGGAGCTGAATGTGTTCAAATCAGCAGGCCCAGATAAACTTTATCCAAAGGTACTGAAGGAATTGGCTAGTGTCACAGCAGAGCCACTCGTATGGCTGTCACAGAGGTCTGGAAAAGGGCCAGTGTGGCCCTTATCTTCAAGAAGGGGAGGAGGGAGGAACCAGGAAAATATAGGCCAGTTTGTCTCACCTCCATCCTTGGGAAAACTCTGGAAAAAAAATCGTTAAGGATCACATTTGTTGGAGCCCAGCAGGGGAAATAATGCTGAAAGGTAATCAGCATGGGTTCACTGCAGATAGATCCTGCCTGATTAACCTTGTTTCTTGTTATGATCAGGTCACAAAGTGCTTAGATGCAGGAGTCCAGGTAGTTGTCATCTACCCAGACTTTAAGAAAACCTTCGATAAGATATCGCATTCTGTTGTTGTAAATAAACTGACAGACTGTGATGTAGATGATTACATGGTCAGGTGGTTAGCAAATTGGCTTAGGGGGGTCACACCCAGACAGTGGTGGTGGATGGGTTGATATCAAACTGGAAAGATGTGGGCAGTGGAGTCCCGCAAGGCTCAGTCTATGGACTGGTACTATTCAATGTCTTTATTAGTGACTTGGACGAGGGCATAGAGAGCACCCTGTCCAAGTTTGCAGATGACACCAAATTATGGAACAAAGTTAACACACCAGAGGGTACGGAACAGATCCAGGTGGATCTGGACAGGTTGGAAAAATGGGCAGAATGAAATAGGATGCAATTCAACAAAGACAAGTACAAAGTGCTGCACTTGGGCAAAGGGAACCGCCAACACTTACAGGCTGGGGGATGACCTTCTCGGCAGCATAGCAGCGGAAAGGGATCTTGAAGTCATAGTTGATTTGAAGATGAACATGAATCATCAATGTGACTAAGTGGTCAACAAGGCTAACCACACTTTATCATGCATTAGCAGATGCATGACAAGCAGGTCCAGGGAGGTGCTGTTTCTGCTCCATGCAGCAGTGGTCAGGTCACTGTTGGAGTACTGCATCCAGTTTTGGGTGCCACACTTCAAGAGGGATTCGGAGAATCTTGGTAGGGTAGTCAGCCTACCACCCTGGGGCTGCTCCCAGCAGCTCAATGCGCTGTAGAGGAGCTGGCTGCGACACGAGCGATTCAATATGGGGTAGCTAGTAGCCAGAACCCACATTGAAGTGCACTAACGCCCCAGCCAGCTGGGACAGCTTCTACATGTGCGCTACTGCAGAGTTGTTTTTTTTTTATTTTGCAGCAGGATAGTACTCTGTATTTACAAGTACTATCCTGCTGCAGAGTAAAATATCTTACTCCAGGCTAATAGGGGGTGCACATGTAGATGCCAAGACATTTACTGCACAGTGAATTAGTCTATTGCAAAGCAAACATCTCACGTAGATGTGCCTTGTATGTCTGACTTAAGACCTGTTCAAATCATAGAAAGCTTTCCAGTAACTTTCACAGGCCTTAGATCTGATTCAAGGTGGGCAACTTTGAGATGTGAGAATAAATCAGCATTTGTATAGTTCTAGACCTTTTTAAAATCAAATTGTAAACCTCTATGCTTTTAACATTAATTCACTTTTCTACCTGAACTCCTCCTCTGGCTATTACCATTAGTTGGGCCCATACTTTTCATAATGCCATGGAAATGGCTACAGAATTTATCATTTCTCTTCTTTGCTTGAAAACTGTTTGTTATGATTGAAGATTTCAATTGCAATTGGTAGTAACATTTTCAGAGGTACTATGCGCCTGCAGCGGTCGCTGATGGCAATAGAAGGTACATCCTCTTTGAAAGAGAAGTCACAGCACCCTTTGTATTCATACTGATAGGCTTCAGAACCTCTCTGTTTTGGAGCTTCTGGTGGCATGGTATGTTTCCCCAAAGCTATCCTAATAGGGTTTGGCTTTATATGTCACTTAAGTAAAGTTGCATTGATTTTATTCTCATTAAGAATCTAGCCCTCTATGTTTACTCATTGTATATCCTTGGAAAGATACTACTGGTAGCTGTATAAAGTGCATTAAGAACAATGGTTCAACACGCCTTAAATGGTTTTGTTCTGTTGATCACAATGGTGGTTAATTCAATCTACTTGTCTGCTATTTAAAATTCAACTGCATAGTTAAATTTAAATAAATGTGAATCAAAGGGACTTTGGATTTTTTTCCCCTAATATCTAGTAATTAGTGCACAAATTCCTTACAAATAGGAAACTCTTAATTAGGTTCAAGTAAGGGGGTATATTTAGCCGACAACTTTTGGATCCAGGAATCTCGGAAATTTCATTTAAAAGCTACATACCAATATTTCATTAGTATTACTTTTAACTGAAACTGAGCTCAATAAGAGTGACTGATAAAAGAATGAAATGCTAAGAATATGTGCTGCATCCCAAACCATTAAACACCATGTAATGTTAACCACGGCTATTAAATGAATAAAACACAAATATAAATAGTGCCTTTAGTTCGTTCATTCTTTGAATGAAATTTGCCCATCTACCTGCTGCCCCATCCTCATCATGAAGTTGGTAATTTCTATCTGCAAAAATGCTGAAGTATTTAGCAGAGAGTTATTACTGGTGCAGAAGGAGCCGAACGTGGAATCTGTCAGTTTTGAAACAATTAATTAAAAAATACAAATGGAGAACTTGTATGCTTAGCTTTTTTTTT
>NW_017728950.1:34789884-34804800 GCF_001723895.1 Crocodylus porosus
CGTCCGGACCAGCTGACTTGAATACATCCAGTCCCTCCAGAAGTTCCCTAACTAGTTCCTCACTAACCCTTGGCCTAGTTGTGCCTCTCCTGGGGCCTGAGGGGGGCCCAGTGGGGGTGGGGGGGTGACTGTTCCAGTCTCTGATTAGGAAAATGGAGGCAAAGAAATAGTTAAATACGTTGGCTTTGTCATCTGGTGTGATGACCAAATATTATAAATTTGATGTGTTTTAAGAATTTTGTAGAAAATAACTGACACCCCTATTTGGAAAAAAACAGTAGGTAGTGACTTGCTGGAGGTCAGACAGTGAGTCTCTCTTCAAAGTCAGAAGTGAAACTCAGGACCCGCTGACACATTAGCTCTAACACTTCTAGTTCACGTTGTTCTGTTGCCAGAGAGACTATAATTGTTTGGCCAAGATGTGTATAAACACATTTATGGAACCAAACCCTTGAAGCCTTGGGAAAAAGTTCCTTTGGCATCTGTGGAAGTTCTTTCTGAATGAAAATTATAGGGCTTTTTTTTTTTAGATATTTTATTCCAATCAGTTTCCTATCAGGCCGCACATGTAGACGCTGAAACTTTACTGTAGAGCTAATTGGGCAACTCCACAGTAAATATCTTGGGTAGAAGTGCCCAATTTTATCAAAACTGACATGATCCCATGGAATATTTTGAGCCTGATAAAATGGCAAATAAAAAAAGAAAAGTTAGCTGGAGAAGTTCCTCATCAGAGTAGGTAACTAATGGTGTAATCTCATGAAAACAATTTTTGCATGTAATTTACACTTAGGAATTTGTGCGTGTGTGTGTGCACACACCCCTTCCCCCCACCCCTTTTCCATTTCATCTATGCTTGGGTATTTACATGCACAGTTCTTTGTTCCTTTCTACTGCTGGAGAAAAACTCAGACTTTGGCTGAGTGCCTGCAGTGTCGGGTCTCAAGAACTCTAAAGGATATGTATTATAAAGTTGTTATTTTTCCTGTGCAACTGCCACTCATTTAGTAGACGGGCTCCATTATTTTATAGTATGGCAAATCCCTCACTTCATGAATAGGCATATGGCTCTCTGAGTCTTGAACATCTCAAACATCTTTTACCTGCCTTCCCCCAGCCTTTTTCTGAAAGGGGTTTATTCTGACAGGGCAGAGTAGGACAAATCCCTTCATAAAATAAATCAGTGCAGCCTGTGAGTTGGTTATGGTTACAGATATACAAAATGATTGGGTTTTTTTTTCTGGTAGGTAGAAAATGGATTAAAAAAACCTGGAGTGCCAATGACACTGTTTCT
Organism: Crocodylus porosus; assembly: GCF_001723895.1. Classification (NCBI taxonomy): domain Eukaryota; kingdom Metazoa; phylum Chordata; order Crocodylia; family Crocodylidae; genus Crocodylus; species Crocodylus porosus. Next base: position 34,791,179 of record NW_017728950.1, read on the forward strand.
ACATGCCTTTGATAGGTGAGGTGAATGGAATGAGACAGGTGGAAATGATTGTTTTTAGTCAACTTCTTGCCTGGTTTAATAATAGCAGTTAATGAAGAGACTTCTTTAGCTCACTTAATAGATGTTTGTTCTCAGAAGTTCAGTAATTACTACATAAAGCTGGACGCAAGCCATCCAGTCTTGTACCTATGTGAAAGAAGTCAATAAAAGATGCTTCAGAAGATGCAGAAAACCTTCCTTATTATAGACAATTTTGGATCAAGAAGATGCAGAAAGTTTTTCTCAACACTATTTGCCTGAGGATGGATTGTAAGAGTCCATACAAATAGAATCAATTCTGCTGCACTACACATGAACAGTACATTACAGAAAACTGAAGATACCTGCTAAATGGTATACTAGCTACAGTCATAGATATCATTCTGTGAATTGTACACACGAGTTAGATTGTTGTTTGTGGACTTCCTTTTATTTGCCACTGTTGTTTACAAATGGTAAAGGTTGCACAAAATAGGAGAACTTAGTGACATGTTATTTATTACAATTCATTAGAAGTTGCTTCAACTTTGTTAAGCAGAATATTATGCCAATATTTGTTAGTTATACTAGTTATAAGCACTGTAGAAAATCACTAACTTTAACAAGATTCAATGTTATTTTATCCTCATTAAAGTTGGATTGGACAACCTTTATTACAGTCAGAGTCTGAGCTACACATCTAAGAAATCCTCATGTTTCATACTTCATACATTTGTATATGTGTATATATATGTGTGTGTATGAGGTATTTTGTTTTCCTTTTTAACCTCTTGTATCTTGTATGATATGCAAGTTTGCCTCTGAGTGGTTTGCTTTCAGTATACAGTATATAAGTGCGAATTTTCAGGGCCCTCTAGAAAACAACTTGTGTTGTATACATGTCAGTGGTGCTAAACAACTTTGCAAGATATTCATAGATAATTGGAACACTTAGACATTTTATTTTTAAACTTTGTTTTCTTTGGATTCTGGGTATAAATTCATGATTCTGTAAGTGGATATGTGAAGTGCCATCAAAGTTCACAGGATGTGATTTAAGAAAATCTATATATAGTTTGCCTAGATTATCTTGAAGGAAAGATATAATTATTGAGGACTGAAATACCTTTGGGCTATATTCAGTAATAATCCCTCCTGACTTCTTTGTGCTATCACAACCAGCGAAAAGCTTTTAAACCCTGAAGAAAGAGTAAGCACAGAAATGGAAGGGTTAAACTTGCTATTGCTTCTGAAATGACACCTAGAAAAGACAGAACAATGAAATTGGTTTTTTCTCTTTCCTCTAAAGAGAATGGTGTCTCCAGGCCAAGAATGAGGTAAATTAACACCACTATGTATAGGAGAGCTTGCATTATGCCTCACTGACTTATCTGTGGATAAAAAAGCAATCGTTTTGGTTGCTAAGGGTAGCAGTCCCATGTCTTCCACACAATCAAAAAGTAAACCATTACAATAAATAAAAAGGAAATGGACTTGGGGGTTAAAAGAAATGTTTCATCTACTCATACTATTTACTAAAGCTGACAATTTGTAATGGGTATTGGCAACAGAACAGTGCAATTACTACTTTACTTCCACTGAGTTGTGGAACTGTTTTCCCTGCAGGAAGCCTTAGAGCACTGAGGTTGGCAGAACAGGGAGGGAAACAAAGGAACCTATCCTGAATCTATTAGCTATAATGAACAGGTACTAAGTGGAAGACTGTAGATTTGATGCCACATAACATATATTACAATATAAATAGGATACTCATATTTACATAAGCAGTTCCTCAGGCACTCTCAAATAAATTCATGGGGGAGAAAGACATCTACAAAGTGCCATTCATACCACCTGGGGATAATCGCAGAACTGGAAGCATCTTTGCTATCACTAAAGTACCAGAGGGCTGTAGCTTTAATTCCAAGTTTAAGTTACACACTGTTGTCATATCATAGAGACTACGGTTTCAGGAGCTTTAACTATTTTTTTTTTAAATGGCATGGTTTTTCTTGGCTTGCGTTAAAATCACAGAAGGAGTAAGCTTGCAAATCTTTTAATAAGGCAATTACATGCAGACAAAGATTAGATCTCATGGCACAATAGATTTTTGCTATATTATTCAGTATCTTTTTGATATTCCACTGTCACTAGACAAAAGCTCTGAATAGTAATGTGACAAGTCTATTCAGGAGACAACAATATGAGATTCCTTAATTGTGCTCACTTGTGCGCCAAACAAACCCTCACTTAATTTTTTTCCCCTGTTTTGAAAAAGTGGAAAGAAAATATTATTTAGAGGTATAAAAAGCACTGTTGAATCTATCTGTAAAATCTGCATTTTGTATTTGTAAAATGAAAATGTTGAGATAGTCAATCACTTAATTTTTTTCCCATCCACTAAAAATCTTATAATCTCAGGATTCAAAATGTCAATCTTAATATAGAAAAGAATTATTTAATATTAAGAACCCCCCCCTCCCCAAAGAACTGAGGAAAGAATAGACTGTGATAGGGAGGATGTGGTATTGTTTATGTATGTTGAGACAGTAAACTCCCAACAAGTACCTGGGAGAGTAATATCTTGGGGATATCTTTTTTTATCTATTTTGTTTTGGTGCACACATAATAGAAATGACACTTGTTATATAAACAAAACTATACAAAAAAGCTAACTATACATACCTCCATTTTATTCATGGGAAAACGGAGGCACAGGAGAAGTAATTTGTTTAGGTCAATGGTGGAGCAAGGAATAAAATTCAGTGCATATTCTTGCCTAGAAATGATGGAAATCATAGCATCTTACTGGAGGGGACAGAGATGAAAAGAACCTGCCATTTCTGAGTCCATTGCTTTACAAATGCATGTAAGAATTCTCAGATATTCTTACATGCTGAACTGACATTAACCAAAAGGCACAGAAGCCATTTTTGGACATTTCTCAAGGGCTGAGAAATAAAAAAAAAAAATACACCTCCAAAAGATAAAGCAGTTGACCTAATTATGAATATAGTGAATGAATAATATTTTATTTCAAAATAGCTAACTATTTTGGGCAATGTTGGGAGTTAAGATGGCAGTTCAAGTGGGGAAAAAAAGTAAAATTCTAATACCATCTATTGTTTTTAGTGATAACCTCTTCTCTTTAAGTCCATTATATTTAATAGACGAGTATTATTTAATCTAATAGTTTTTTGCAGTGGAGTAATATCTTTCTATTTCTGGTTTGAATTAAGGAAGTACAAACTAATTAATTATACAACCAAAGCTTGATTAAGCTTTTAGAGGGTAATATTAGGCCATCTTCCCTCATTAGAAAATTTCAACAACCAGAAAGTCTGTGTTTATGCAAGCTCATAAGGGAAAAAAGAAAAATACCCCCTTCCTTGAGAATTTTTTTATATGACTTTTTTTTAAGTTACACTTTTGTTCTGGGTATTAAAATCACATACAGGGTGCATGACATTTATGGCAAAAGATCTTGTGTGTAATTTTTCAATATAACATTCTAACTCTACAGAATCTAATGAATGAATAAATTATTTATTGACTTTGGCTCAAATGGTAAGGCCATGTGACCAGGAGAATAACCAAATGTTGGCAGAATGAAAGTGAAAAATCAATCCCTATTGATTATTTAAACTTGGAATTTCAGGGTACTCAGGCAAGATTTATACCAAATCCCAAACCAATAGCATCAAATACCTAGCCCCAATCGGGTTCAATCATACTTGAATATATTTCATACTTCTGAATACACTTTCAAATGGTGATTTTTAAATATTAGGGAAATAAGGTGCCCTTCATAAATTGCAAATTAGTTGCTGCTCTTCATAAATAAGATCTGGTTTTTGTTGTTGTTGTTGTCACATGTGATTCCCTTATCCTTTTCTGTTCTCCCACATTAACTAATACTGTCTGTACTTGTCAGATGGTTTTGAGTACTGTACTGTTCTGTCTTGATCCTTTCTGGTGACTGCTACAAAAACCCTTCAGGAGTCAAGTACTCCTGTTGGGTTTTGATATTGAATGAATTGGAAAGAGGAGGGAAGCCCCAGCTGATCTCCATCAAATCAGAAAGTAGCATTTAATTGGAAGCCAGGAGGGACAAGATTGGAAAAGATATAGTACCAAGCTTCTAGTATACTGCACCTGCCACTTGGTCATGTTAAAACTAGAAGTATTTTCAAGGAAAAACAAAAAAGTCGATTTAAAAACTGGCACACTCCCTCCACGTGGCTGTCAAGAATTTATCCTGCTGCATTTGGAACCTTTGAGCTATTGCTGAAATAGCAAGGCAGCAATACAGAGGTAGCATCATAGGCGTACACCCAAGACAGTCTTTTCTCCTGTAATGAAGGGAAAGAAATTCAGTAGGTGAGAATATATTGGAAAAAGCCTGATCATGTAAATACTAAGGGCCAGAACTTGCAAATACACCCATTTGGGCAGACCCATTTGCAAGACCTGGACATTATTATGTAGTAATATACATACTAGATGCATCTACATACGTCCCTGGCTGTGCATTTGGTACTGTGTAGTAACTTTGTACTTGCTAACACCCCAGTGGTGTACAGTTTTATTTTCAGATGTTATATTACCATAGTGTTGAGTTATGATGACATAGTTCATTGCCACAGCGACGTAGCATTGGTGTCACAGTTTGTGCCTGCTGACACTACGTTGCCACAGCGATGAGCTGTGGCAGTATAGCATCTCATGTAGACACGCCCACAGTTGTGAACAGTCTATTGAAGCCTGTTAACGTGTGTTTGCAGGACTGAGGCCTTTGTTGAGATGAATTCTGTTCCTGTTTGTTAAGATGAATTCTGTTTCACTTTTCAGCAGGGTATAATAAATAACGTGTAACATAAGGTTTACTCTTGGAAATCAAGACAATGTTTCAATTGGAATTACATTGAGTGTACATTTTTAATGATTTCTAACTTTGTTGTATATGTGGAAATCCAGTGATGTTTTGTAAAACCAATTCTTAAGCTTCCTTAATGAATTTCAAATGTTACCAGATAATATAATATTTAAAAGAGAAAAGGTTCAGAGTATTTTTATTTGACTGCTTTGCATAGTGAAAATATACATTTCTATATTGTATTTACAATATACAGATATACTGTCTTTGAAACATGACTTATTTGTTTATTTACTTATAACACTACAAGTACTTAAGATATTAAATAGTAGCTATGGGCAACATGTTGAAGGTTGCCAGTATAATCTGAATTCTGGTATTTGTGAATGTTTGACATTGCAGTCTTAATACTTTAAGCTTTGAAATCGAAATATTTTGCAATTTTCACCGTTGATTTCAGAAGCGCCTGAAATTTACTTGCAGAGTTACATAAAGAGGGTTAGCCTTAACTACAACAGATGCTATCAGAGCATTGGCTATGCTTCATGCTCTTCCTCAGAGGACTGCAAAATCTTTAAACGTGCATTAAAGCAGCCTCTCAGTCCCCCAAGTGGCTTCACTATGGGGCTGGGCTTTAAGGGCGTGATTTTCATGGTGCTGCACTTACTTATCTTTCACTGAAGACAAATAACTTGTATTGGGTTAGATTTCCTTTTGCTGGGGTCTATTCCTTCAATGAGAACAGAGTTCAGCCATCACTTTTGAAAATGTCACTATGTGGAGTAGAGTAAAATAGATGCAAAATGCTAAACATGGTGACAGTGAGGACACAAATCTGATCTGGTAGCTTTTTAACATCCATTTTGTTGAGAATGCATTCTGTTCTAGCCAGTGGAAAATAAGGGTCCTAGGAGTCCTGATGTGTAACATACTGGTTACTGTGTGTTGAGCATCCCCTTTTGTGCCTGATGGTATAAGTTGCTGTAGCTGTTAATTAGGGGAGCTGTATAAGAGCACACTGATATCAGTAGCAATATTTCCACTGAATCTTTCCTGTAACTTCTGTGGCTTTCAAATTGGCCCTTTACCTTTCTAGTCCTGGTTATAGAGGTATCACATGTTTTAATCCTAGGGCTTCTGATGTTAAACTCCTGGTGCTGAACAACATCACATTTGCAATACTGATTCCCAGCTACCAGCCATATTGATGAGCAATGATGTAAAACTGCCATTGTACACTAGCAAGGGGGAGAGAATACATTCCTGGAAACCAAGTGATGACACCTGATCTTTCAAAATGGAAAAAAGAACAAAAACCCCTTACCTTGATACAATTCCCCATTTGTTTGAAAGAAAGAAAGTAACATACAAAAAGGCATGCATCACCCCTCTATTTTTATGATGCTTTGTTTCTCTTTTTAGTATAGTTAAAAAGAAAGTTACAGAAAAATAGCAGTAGACTTCATTTGATCTGTTTTCTACAGCCTACTCTTTGTTTTAAATCTCTGTAATACTATTTAATCAACAAGGGCTTCGAAAGATAATTGAATCTGTATAATGTGTGTGTGTGCATATTTGTAAAACTGTCTGTCTGCATTGTCAGTCCTAGATAGTGCAATAACATTTAAATGTCAAAATGTTCCCTGCTTTTCTATTTTCCAATATTGGAATCTGCAGTTACCACAGCAGCAAAGGCCAGTCTTGCCCAAAAGGGGATAGGAAAATGACTTTCCTCTTTTTATAGTTTTTATTATTTATTAGGTCAGGAATTATTAACAAGTTAAGGTCAGTTTCAGACCTGGTGCAGAACTGTTTTTTGACCTAGTTTCCTTATTTTGGGAGTACTGGGATAACCATATGGCTTTGTTAATGATGACATGAAACAAGCTATTCTTAAAACTCCCTGTTATTTTCCCATCCTTTCCTTCCTTAACGCTTAATGAATAAATATTTACCGTGAAATTATACCCTTTATTTATAATCCTTTAATCTAAGTGATTAAAACTGTCTCTTACATTGTTGTTACAGGCAGATTAAATAAGAGTAGACTGTTCTTTGGAAGCTGTGCGTAGATTCTGTTAGCTCAGCTATAGAAGGACTTCCCATCTAAGCAACATGAAGGCCATGGGGCAGATCCTCAAATGGCTGGGTCTGGCATAGTTTCAGTGAAGTCCACATTCTGTTGTTTTCTGTAGAACAACGTCATGTTAGATAAGGAGTGTGCACAATGTATCAAGAATGTTATACTTATAGATCAGACGTCCAAAGATTTCCCTGTCACTTCTCTAGACAAAATTAGATCCTGCTTTTGAATAAATCTTGATTCCAGAAGTTTTGAAATGAGAAAGCATCTTAGAAAGAAATGGTATATTTAAAAATGTGTGGAGTTTGCATTTGACAGGAACAATAAATAGAAATATTTTGATTGATAAAACCCTTATGCTTGGCTCTTGGTGTCGTACAGTAGTTCTAAAAAAACCAAACAAACAAAAATGAAAACAAATGAGCTCTCCAACAAGACCAAAAAAGCTGAAAATAATTGCCCCCAAAATAAACAACAATAATAATCCCATTCCAGTCCTAACTCCTCCTTAACAAAATTATGGAGAAATATGGGTTTTCCAGCATGACCCTGTAACTCATTCTTAGTAGAGCTGGAGCTTTCAGTTCAGTAGATGCTTGTGCTTCTATATACAAATGTCCTGGGTTTGATCCCTGCCCACTGATGACCATCCCAATTCAGGAGTTTCATTACATCTATGTGTAGCAGGGACTCCTAATCTCTGGTACTTGAGAGGTAGGGAGCTAGCACCAAAGGGCACAGCTAGGGAAACCCCTGAAGGGCAGCAGGGAAGAAGGCAGTGGCTGTGGTTTGGGGCTTGAACTGCAATACCTGAGAGCAGGTTGAGGGCTGAGCTGTAAAATGGGAGGAGGTGGAGCTCCAGCTCATTAAAAGTCTGACTCCAGAACCAGAAAGGACAGTCCTGGTGCCCATCATGAGCAGAACTCCTGCTGGCTGTAGAGGTACCAGAGAGGTACTTGACTGGCCAGGTATCAGAGGAGTTGCTAGAAGACTATAGTGAAATATTCAAAATGTATATAAAGAGATACAGCCTTCAAGAGGTGAAACTCAGCTGCTGGTAGGCAGCAGTTCATAGTATGCTTGGCTAGAGGGCTGGGAGTCAGCTGCAGTTACTGAGTAGTGAAGGTAGAGCCACAAAGAGGATTAAAAGCTCCAGAGCAGAATTCAAGGGAGGAGAGGGAAGGTTGTGGTGCTAAGGAGAAGTACAAAACCTAGATGGCTCTCAGGATCAGAAGAAAGACTGCAGATTTTGGTCTGCTTGTCTGTTTTTTGCTTTGTTTGTTTTATTATGGGCTTTGTTTCTGTGGGGATGTTTGCCCTGTAAAAAATAAATTGGTTGGAAACCTAGAACAGATGGCTGACTGGCCTTGAAGCTGGATGACTGGGGAATAAACCTTCATCTTGGGTTTGAGTAAATACAGTATATGATTTGGTTAATTACTTTATTTCTTTTAGTGCAGTAATGCTGAAGATCCTTCTTCCATTGTGCTGGATTCTGTGAAGAGATTGAGCAAAAATGCAGGCCCTGCACCAAAGAGTTTATAATCTAAGTGTTTTTGGAAGCTTCAAAAACACATAGTCTGCCACTAATGGAGTAAAACTAGTGTAACACTTAAGCAGTATAACAAAACACTGGGGTGTCCAGGCCAGCTGCAACACATGGGAGTTGCTACTACTTCCTGCTGCTGCTGTGCTGGCTGCAAAACTACATGGCTGAAATTGAAACCATTTTTTTTTCTTTCTTTTTTTCTGTCTTCCCCCACCCTAGTTATACCACTCCAGGCAAGCTGCAAATGGAGCCCTAGACCCTTGAGTAAGTTGCAACTACTAATTTATCTTAGGATAAGAAACTCAACGTGTTCAAGTTTTCTTCTGTTGTATAACTGAAATTTTGATTTTCTTATGTGCTGAAGCTGATACCATCATCAGGTATTTCCGGGTCAAGTATTTCATTATGCATGTTCTAGGATTGCACATAGCTCTGTCATAAGTCAGCACAATCTTCAGCCACACTTGCAGAAGCTATCCCATACTCCATGGCTACTCATTATTTACAGAAGGAGGGTAAAATTAGCATATGGGAATAAAATCTTAGCAATTGCAGTTCTTCAGTGGATACATTTCTAAATGTAAATGTTACAGATGAGCTGTCGGCATCATTTTGTAACAGCAGGCAGGAATGGCTCAGCTCAGGTCCTAGGTGGGTTGGTCCTAGGATTTGGCTGCTGTCATTGCCTGTACTTTTCTTGGTTACCAATACTTCTCCCTGCCACCCAGCTGCATGGACAAGTGCCCTAGTGTCTAGCTGCAACATGGATGAAGCTGCTGCTGTCAAATACAATCAAGAAGGCCCATGTTGTAAGTAGCAAAACATCATTACAATCCCTGAAATTTTAGTTGAGCATCTCCAGCATACATTTAGTTTATATATGTAATTTCAAGGGTGATCCATTATTTATATATGCTGTGCTGTGTAATTGAGTGCATATCTCTGTGGTGGGAGCCAATGAGTTAATGCCTACTCAGTGAGACAGGGGCCAGCTGAGAGGAATGATTACCAGTCCCAGGGGAAGGTAAAAGCTCTGAGGGAGGGAAGCTGGAGGAGAGAGGGAAGGAGGTATTGTGGAGGAGGTAGTACTGAGCAACAGGGTCCTTTTTCCAGGTCTGAGTAAGGACTATAGCTGCAAGTTAACTTTGACTGTTTGGTGGTTTAAGTGTTATAGATGTTGTCTGTCTTATGGGGGTAAGGTTGCCCCAGGAAAAAAACTCAATAGATATGACTTGTTACACACTGTAACTTCAATCAGTATTTCTTATTGTTTACTGTAACTTGTTCCTTCTCTAAGAATAGCTGCAAAAACTAACTCTGTACTCTGTAGTGACTGCTGTTGGCAAATCCTGGCTTTTTAAAGAACACCATTTCATCTTGATTCTTTTTAATTTCAGAATAATGGTTGTCTAGGGGAATGACTAATTTTCTATAAACTAATAGACTGTACCTTTTGAACAAGCCTGCTTAACCACCAACCAGAGACTTTTACTGTGGAGTAGGTTTTGACTTCAGAATAGAAGGTTTGATTGTTGTAGAAAAGGGCTCCCCATCTTCTCTTTCGGCATCTCTCCCTATTTTCAATCCCAGGGGCCACCTCTCTTTCTATTCATGAATGTAGAATATCCCCCTCATGTCTGCAATTGTGTAATCTAGTGGTAATTAATGTAGTTGCTTCCACGAAAGAGTAACAATATGAAAGTGTTTTATGTAGGGGTTTGGGGTGTTTTGTTTATTTTTTAAGGCAATTCATTTTTTTTTTTTTCTTTCTGTTAAGTTAATCATGCTGCTGATTCTTGCCCTTCCTTTTCTATTATTCCTTAAACCATCTGTTTTTAGTCACATTTCCGGATGAGAATAATCAGTTATCTACAGACCACCAGTAGATATTCTACATACAACTGCTATTCTGCAGTTAAGTTTCTCAGACTTGTAACATCATGCCTCTTTAGAGAAATCAATTTTCAACTGGGAGGTTGATATAACATTGATATTAAGTGATTGGTTGATATTGAGTGTGTCACCTCCATATAATGTCTCCACATTGGAGAGATGATTCTAATTTACAAAACCTTTTACTATTTGTTGAAGCTCCATAAACGGTAGAAAATCTACTGTTATCATACCAGTCTGTGATTCCACGTAGCTGGAACTTCACTGGTGGGGAAGACTCAATGCTGGTTAGTAAGTTTTGTAGTCTAGCAAAAGGATAGTTATGAAAGTCAGAAGCTATTCCTATGATTAGACAACAGAAGTGATCTGTTAAAGAGCTGCAAGTGGAGTGTAGGAAGAGCTCTAGAAAGGCAACTGTCCTCTTCTCTCATGTTTCTTGGGTGAGACACTGGTATTGAATATTTGGAGCATGCAAAAACTGTGGCCATCAGCAGCTTCACAGCAGAAGAAATCCATCTTTATAACTGTCCTATCCCCTCTTCTGTGATGATTCTTTCATCTAGAGCAAGGGATCCTTCTTTTTATAGGGTCTTACTTACTATAGTATATGAGCACCTCCACAGTTGGTGTGTGTTTTTCTTTTTTTGTGAACTTATCTTTACAACACTCCCATTAGGTAGGGAAGTAGTGCCTTTCCCACTTAATGGACCTGCCCAAGGTCATACAGGAACCTTCTGACAAGTAGGGAATTGAATAAGGATTTTCAGTTTCTAGCTAGTACCTTAGCTACTGCCTTATCTGCCTTACTACTGCCTTAACTACCCTATTCTAAGAGAACAACCAACACTAATACAAAAATATCCATCTTTGTGTACTGATGGCTTCCCACACAGTTATGATCGGTGATATCTTGTTTTCAATGTACTTCTACCAGTTTATACATTATCTCTGCAGGATGTATAAGATAACTAATAAATGTGCACATGCACACATATGGTTTGGAATGTATGCACGTTCTTTACTGTTGTTCTTTTGGTTACTTTTATTTTAAATAAACAAACAGTTGTGATGTATATTGCTACACAACTTCTAGAAATACTTTAAAGTGGGAGTTTTGATCTATATGTCCTTTGATATAATGGCAGTCTGGATGAATCGCTTGGCCACTCCTATGGCTTGGTGTTCTTATCTATACAAAGGGAATGATATTTACTTTTTCTAAAATATTTTTATCTGTGGGTAAGAAGTACCTTATAAAATAATCTGTGGGAGCATGTTAAAACAATTTCATTCTGTGCCAGCTGTTATTGCTACTGAAACAATACTCCCTATTCCCACTAGTAGGCTAATCACTGATATTCCTTGGCTCTTGCATTTTATACTGTGTTGTGCAGCCAAGGGGAAATAGTTACCGTAGTCTCTTCTCTATGGAAAAACCTAAAAATCATTGCTAGCCTATTTAAACATGTCTGTCCCTTATGTCTAATCTACTTTTTTAGTACTAATGTGTCTTGTTTTGTGGGGTTGTTTGTTTGTTGTGTGTTTTTTATGCAGAGTTTCTGGATTCATTTATATGGTGCTTCTTGGCTTTGCCTATTTCCTTTACTGAGTAAGACCAGAATTTTATGTTGTTCTGTGATGTCTTTTGAGACTCATCTTCGTAACAAGTTCAAATCTTTGACTTGGCCATTGCCTACTTGGTGGAGGACATAACCTTGCTTAAATTTTATCCACTTATGGATGTCTTATTTTCACCCAATAATGTTAGTTAGCACTTGGATGGAAATGGAAACAGACCATTGATTATGTTTTAGTTTAGATATGGAATATTAACTTTTCTTCATCTCTGTAAAACACCAGATTTTTAATTTGCCCCTTCCCACCTCAGTACAAGAAACATACAGGCAACTTGGAAATTGTCTGTTCTACCTTTTTTTATATATAGGTATGCCTTTATATGCCCATGGAAGTGTGTGTGGTGGGGGGGAATCATGATAGCAGATTCATCCCTGTATTGACGAAGAAGGGGATATGTGTCACATCTCTCCTCCTGAGGAGTTGGTAGGGTTTATGCTTGTTGTAATGGTGAAAAATCACTGTGATAACAATGTTGCCTTCTGGCCCCTGTTCTGCAGTAGACAAAAATGACCATATTTATACAGGTGAATTCTCTCCTTTTTGGTCTTCAGTGGGTATTCGGATTGTCTTTCTCTCACTGTCACAGTGTCTGACTGCCAAGTAGGCAAACTTAAAAAAAAAAAAAAAAAAAAAAAAAAGCACTAGTTTAATTGAACCTAATCTTGTTCTTTTAGGTGTTGGCATGTTTTCCTTATCTTCACCATATTTTTAGTCTGTGCTGCTACTGCAGCAAAGAAGTGTCTGTGTTTTTCATAGGATGGTTTCTGCTAAACTGGAAACAATCACACACAGCCTTATGTTGATCTCCTATTGCAAGGTGGCTCACAATCCTTGGGAGTTTCTGGGATCTTCGTGAACATAAAGGGAAAGTTTTTATTGCATTTCACTAATAACAAAGGATAACAGTTAGAAAAGGTATAGTTTGGTTTTGTGTTGGCTTTTTTTTTTTTTTTTTTGTGCAAAGGAATGAGCTACAGCACAGTGGATCACTTTACCTAGTTGCAGTATCACAGAAGAGGAATGCTGGAAGTCTGAAAACCCCTCACGAACTCCAGTGATACAACACATTCATGACTATATATACATTCTTACATAGATACATTTAATCTACCCAACTATGATTAGCTCTGGCTATACATCATGACTATAACTATCTTATAGTTTTTAGCAAAGACTTTATATTATTTTCCCTTTTCTGTATAACTGCCACGCGGCACTCTCACACTTATGTAACCTTGAAGTCTTGACTGTTAATCAAAATGAACGCTTTGTACTTTTCTCCACTGGCATTAAGCTACACATGCGCATTCTGTAAATTTCATTTCTTATCTAGAAGTGTCATTTCTGCAGAAATGAAACTTACGTAGAAAATCTGCCTAGCAATAATTATGTAAAAGAAAATTATCCTATCTAGTTAGTGTCATAGAGGCAGTCCAACAACCATCTATAAAAGAGGCAAAAAAGCAGGAAGCAGCAGAGACGACAACTGGAAAACTCTGTGGGCCTGATCACCCCGCAGACCGGTTCTCAGCCTCCCCGCCTGGGCGTATCCCAGCGAACACAAA
>NW_017728950.1:34805180-34807966 GCF_001723895.1 Crocodylus porosus
GAACCAACGGACACCCTATAGATTAAGAGACACTAACTACTTACTCTAAGTCGTCTACTTGTGCCAACTCGGCAAACCTTGAGGGCAGCTAAAAACTACCTCAATTCCACCCCACAAGCTGCGCGCTCGCACAACTCTGCAAAGCCCGCGGCTCCCCTAAGCGGTGCCGGAGCCGCTAGCCCGGCATTTCACCACAATGACAAGCCAGCTGCTGAACTAAACTTCTGTTTTGGGGAAAGAGCCATGCAGTGTAGATGAATTGGTCTGGCAATGGCACACAGACAGGGGACTATTCACACACACATCTCAACATGCCTTGCAACCTTTCTGGGCTGCTAGAAATTCCCAAGTGCATGGAGGGAAGGCCTGCCTGGCTGGCTGACTGACATGAAGGACAGCGTCCTCCCTACCCCCCACCCTCCCCTTGAGAATTTGCTATTGCAATGACCCCTCTCCCCTGCCCTGCCCAAGGCTTTCTGAAGAGACCTAGAGTGCATCCCCTCTTGTTAATTGCAAGTGTGTCAGTTTCTCTGCCCCAATCCTGCCATGGATCCCTACCCATTGTGTACAAACTCATGGACCCAGAAGCTGCAGTGCATCCTTGTTGTCCTGCATGACTTACTGAGGGCCGTGGGACATTACACGCCCATACGCAAATGACCCAGCAGATGTTAGTGCTGGCATGCACCTTCCTGCCTAGGACCCAGAAGCCTAGCATCCCACACAGGGCTGCTTACTAGACCCTATGGCAGCCAAGTGTCCTGGAATCTGTTGACTACTTCCACCTGGATGAGAAAGTAGTTCACCTGGATGCCATTGATTCTGGGGTGCTGTGGGAGCACCTCTAAACCATCAAGCAGTTTTTCAGGTCCACAAGACCAGCAGTGACTGGTGAGAGTGGATTGAGCTGGTCACTGGGGATGATAAGCAATGGCTGAAGAACTTCTGCATGTGATGGGCCTCCTTGAACTGTGTTGCCCAGTGGACCTCTGACATCAAGCAGCAGGGCATCAACATAATGCCATTCCAACTCCAGAGAAGGAAGTCACCATTGCCATCTGGAAGTTGACCACCCCCAAGGGCTTCTGCTCCATCACTAACTAGTTCAGCCTGGGCAAGTCCATGACTGGACAAGCAGTGAAAGAGGTGTGTGATGAACTGCTTTGTCCATCTTGTCAACCCACAGGAGGTCCTTGCTGGCTTGTGCCTCATGGACTTCTGAAACTGCCTGAGGGCCACTAGCACCCACATCCCCATCCTCAGCATGGCACTATGAACTTCATCAATCACAAGGGATTCTTCTCCATCTTGCTGCAAGGCATTGTCGACCACCATGGACACTTTACCTTATCTTCACTGGCTAGGTGGACAGTGTCCACAATGCCAGGGTATTCTGCAACTCCACCCTTCCCCAGACAATGAAGAACAGATGTTATGTCCCCAGGACCCCGAATCACAAAATGAATAGAGCTGTCATCATTCCACCCTTCACCATCAGGGACCCAGACTTCCCTGTTTTCCCCTGGCTCAAGAAGCTCTATACAGGGCATGTGAGCTGCAGGAAAGAACACTTCAGTTGTTGCCTCTGCATGATTGAGTATGGCCTTTGGCCATTTTAGGACATTCTGGAGGGCTCTGAGCATATGCCTCAGCACAGCCGAGGAATACTTGCCAAGTCTCGCTGCCACCACCCGCATCCTGTACAACTTCTGTGTTTGGGAGTGGCGGTGGGGGGCCTCTCCTGGATGGAGAAGGCATGGTATACTAAAGAAATGCAGTATGCTAAATAATCAAGGGCAGTAAGCCACAGCATAGCCCTGCCATAATTCACGTGCCTGGGACAGCCAAACTGGCAAGGAGTCCTGGTCTGTCCAGGACTCCTTGTCCAGTGGATTATCTTTTTGACTGCCTGGAGAAGGGTGGTCCTCAGAGGAGCAGGGCCTGAAGGCAGCAAGTGCCTGAAAGTCTTGAGTGGCTGTATCCAGCCTTTGATAGGGAACCTGTCTGCCATGTGGCTTCTGCCTCAGTTGCCCCATCTCTGGGGTTCATGGAGCCACTGAGGCATGCAGGGTCCAGGAAAACACTTGGCAGGTGGATACTGGTCTGGGAGGGGCAAATACCTGGACACAAGGAAATATAGTGTGGGAAAGAGACATACAGCTCAATTTACATGATCTCAATTGCAGTAAATAAGCTTATTTAATAAAAATCATTGAATGTTAACCATATTAGAAATTGGTCCCTTTTCCCTTTGTGAAGAACAGTGAAAGGGGGGGGAGGAGGGAGGGTGAGATTAGCATGCCCGTGGTTTCCAACAGTGCAGAATCCTCCACTGGAAATGAGGGGTGGGGGATGAGCATTTGACTCATCTTCCTAAATCCCAGACTCAGAAGTGGATGATCCCTGATCCGATATCCTCCTTGAGAGGGCTGCAGGCATGGGCAGTGAAGGAGCTAGCTCCACTGGACTCCTTGTGGGCTTCCAAGGGACCAGAATGCCCTTGACTATGGGTTTCTCTCCGTCTGGAGAGACCATGACCATACAACCCTTGACCATGCTTTGGAAAGGAGGACCTTGTGCCCTGAGCCTGAGGGTAGCAGATGCCTCTGCCTACTAGCACCCCCTAGCAGCATAACTGGGTCAAAAAAAGCTTTTGATCTGGTATCCCATGATCACCTCTTGGCCAAACTGCCCAGTTGTGGCCTTGGCTCCACCATGATCCGCTGGCTGGGAAATTGGCTTCGTGGTCGGAACCAGAGGGTTGTGATTGATGGCAGTCACTCATC
>NW_017728950.1:34808725-34816704 GCF_001723895.1 Crocodylus porosus
CAAGAGTAAATTGGATGCTTATCTTGCTGGGATCCTATGACCCCAGCTGACTTCCTGCCCTTTGGGCAGGGGGCTGGACTCGATGATCTCCCAAGGTCCCTTCCAGCCCTAATGTCTATGAAATCTATGAAATCTAAACTCCTGGGATCCAGACATGCTCCTCCCTGGGTCCCAGAAATAGCAGGAAGAGGAGGTGTGGGTTCCATATGCTGCCACCTAGCCCTGTTCCAGTAATGGTCTGGAATGGTGGGCTGTGATCATCTCCTTGACCTAAACAGTCCAGCACCTCACTAGGGCTGTCTTGGTACCACTTGTGGGGGAATGGGATGGCTACATTCATGGGGGAAATGCATGCTAGGCCTGCTATGGGAGTGGTTGGATCAGGGAGGACCATGGTGTCTGGAATGGGCCTGTTATGAGTGTCTTGGTACCAATCATCCCATCCACTCCTACCTTCCAGAGCTGGCATGTCCAGTTGCCCCTCCTGTAACTGGATGCCCTGGCCTCACCATTCCTGTCCCTGGTCCACCACCAACCCCCTGGATCCACCTTCATCAGTATCGTGTGCAGGACCCCTGTTCCCCACGACCTAAGGAATAGCCCTAGGGTAGGAAGTATCAAGGTATGAGAGCTGAGGTGAAGCCCCTTGCATTGCATGGAGCTTGGGAAGTCTAAGATGGATCACAGGGAGGCAGTGTTGATGCCAGTTGGGAGTGCCATAGGTTGCTGCAAGACAATCTAGGATCCTGCTCATGAACTCCCTCTCCTGCCATTGGGACTTTGCCAAGGTATGGGAAACCTCCTCAAAACATCAAGTGGCCATCTTAAGACCCCATTCCTGCATCTCAGCAGACTGGGTATAGACAGCCCCCAGTCTCATGATGTCTTACCTCCACATCTGCAATCTCTCTTCCTGTTGGTGCTGAAGCTTATGGTGTCAGGAGTTTGCAGTATGTGCCTGTCACTCAGAAGCAGGTACCCAGGCCTCCTTGCTTCGTTGCTGTCTCTCACGGACAGTCTTACATGCTCTGCAGTGGCCCATCCTTGAGCTGCTGTCATGTCCTCTGTAGATTCCCCTTCCACATGCAGGTGTTCTTCCTGAGAAAAGGACACTGCAGCTTTCATAAAGCAGCAAACATTTCTGATAACATGGGATATAATTGTAGAAGTTTCAGTCCCTATCATATCTTGGCCAGGCACTGTCACGTATACAGGAGCTGGGATTGGTAAATCCCCTGTCCTATCCATTTTCCATTGGGTATTTTAGGTAAGTGAAGCCTACTTGGTGCTAACATGACTCCCAACATGGAACAGGAAAACATGGATCCCAAAAATGCACACAGTCTCCCTTATACAACAGAAAATAATTCCACCAAGGCATGGCAGGTGAGAGAAAATGTGGGGGTGCTACAGGGAGCTGAAGTGGGGCAGGAGCCACATGGTTACTAGGGGTGTCACAGCTGCCCCTGAGGCCTGGTTCTTCTACAGTTAAACAATGGATTTGTATGAGAGAGTTTGGATATGGATGGTCCTGTCTTGTGCAGGGTGTTGGACTGGATGACTTCTGAAGGTTTCTTCCAGCTCTGCTTCTCTATGATTCTGTGGCGCTGCCACAAACCTGGGGATATTGCTTATGGCTAGACTCAAACTATAGTGTTATCTTTGTCTTCAGTATGATGACCTGATACCCAAAGATGCCTTCTCCATTATGGAAACTGTTGACTTGGCACTTGCCTTTTCAAGACCCAGTTGAGCAATGTTTTTCCCTGCCCACTTAATGCCACTCCAGTACAACCTTGCCACCTATTGCCCTCAGTAGCATCACTTTGTTCCTATGCCTCTGGAGACAATAGAAGGAACAAAGAAGGATATGACTGCCCATGTCTCTCCTACTCCTGAGCTGCTGCAAGCTTACTGCAATCCACACCATGCCTGATGTGACTGGATGCAGCGGGGGGGCATGGATTGCTAAGAGCGGGGGGCTTGGTAGGTGTTCTCCCAGGGAATGGAGAAGAAGTGAGGGCATTCTTTTTTGGGGGAAAGGACCGGGGCGACAAGGTCTTTTGAGTGTTCCATGCAGTGAGCGCTCCTACTTTTGAGATGCCTTACAACCACAGACTTTGCAGTGGGCTTGGGGACTGGACTGGTCAAGTGTCTCCTGAAAACCTCTTGGGGACCTCAAGCTGGGAGCAACTTTCACTTCTGTCCCAGCTGGCTGTGCTTGCTTTCTCTCACAGGACTCCTGCCCTCTCAATAGTACTGTTTGGTAACAGAGAGAGGAAGGGGTAAAACCTTTCTGGTTTCTGTTGTAATACCATGCCAGCAGTACCTAGCAATCTGTTTTCACATGTTCCAAAATTGAACTTCCTGTCTGCTACCCATCCCTGTGGTGCAGCACAGCACTCACAACCCAAACATCTATCATTTGCTTTTTAGTCTTTTCCTGCCAATTCAATAAATCACTTCAGTAATTGTCACAGTCTACAATAGGGGACGCAGGGTTCAGTGGTCACCTGCCTGCAACAAAGGTGTTTGATCCAGCCTTGCAATTAAGATCCAGCTAGGATGCAGGGAGCTACAGGCTGGTAAGCCTAATTTCTGTTTCTGGAAAACTAGTAGAAACAACAGCAACAACAACAACAACAACGTTCAATGCATGGATGAACATAACTTGCTGGAGAGGGATCAATATAGCATGATTTCCTTTTTAACAAAGCCTCCCCAATCTACTAAAGTTCTTTGAGGGTGTCAATAAGCAGGTAGGTATGGGTGATCGGGTAGACATGATGTATAGATATATATATGGACTTCAAAAATCCTTTGATAAGGCTCCCCTATCAAAGGCTCTTAAGGAAGTTAAATAATCATGGGATTACAGAGAACATCCACTCATGAATTAGAAATTGGTTTATAGATAAGAGTGAGTATAAATGGTCAGTTTTTGGGATGGAAAGAAGTTAACAGTGGGGTCCCCCAGGATCTGTTGGGACCGGTGCTGTTTAACATATTTATAAGTGATCTGGAAAAGAGGATTGAGAGAGGGCTAAAACTGCAGACAACATAACATTATTTGAAGTGGTAAAGACCAAGGCAGATTGTGAGCAACTACAGAAGTCTATTGGACAAATGGGCAACTAAATGGCAGATGAAATTCAATGCAGATAAGTGTAAAGTGATGCACATGGTCAAAAATAACCCGAACTATACATATACTACAATGGGCACTACATTAGCTGTTACCACACAGGGAAGAGATCTAGGAATCCTAGTTAGCTAAAAGCATCATCTCGGTGCTAGCAGCCATCAAAAAGCCAAACAAAATATTAGGGATTATTAAGGGAATTGTAAACACAGTGGAATGTATTGTTAATACCCCTTTATAAATCTGCGGTATATCTACACCTTGAATACTGTTCTGGTCCCCACACCTCAAAAAAAGTATATAAAAGAACTAGAGGAGGTACAAAGAAGAGCAACAAGGATGCTTGGTGACACGGAGGGACTTCAATATGAGGAGAGACTAAAGAGGCTAAGCCTAGTCAGTTTAAAAGATAGATGCTGGGGTGAAGGGGTAGAGTATGATAAGAGTTTACAAAATACAAAACCGTGAAGAGAAAGTAAATAGAGAGTTATTATCTCTCACAATACAAGAACTAGGTTCCATAAAGGGAAACTGGTAGGTAGGAAGTTTAAGGCTGTCACTGGACAAGGTCCCCAGGAATGGCTGTGGGACCCCTAGGGCCCCTTGACTGTGCCAGTTTGGCCCAATGGGCACCCTCTTTCTTTCCTGCCATGTCTTGTTGGTACTAACTATGAATAGGGAGGCTGCCCTCAAGTTTAAGTTGGACATGCTCCTGCTGGACCCTGTGGGTTCTTGGATCCCTTTTGGGTCCTGCACAAAAATGGTTGCCTCTCAGGGCACCTTCAGCCGTGTGGCTAGATGTGTGGCTCCAAACCTCCCCTTTACCATGCCCCAAGCCTCACAGCTGGCATTCACACAGTGTCCCTCCAAGAACTTAGTTTCACTTGGTCTTTGGTCATCACTGGGCTCTCCCCAGCCCCTCCCCCCACCTCTCTTGCCCTGTGACAAAGACTAACAAAAGGAAGTTCTTTTTCACACCGTATGTCATTTGATTGTGTAATTAATTGCCACAAGGTGTTGTGGAAGCTGTCAATTTAGCCAGATTCAAAGAGGCATAGGATAAATTATTGGAGGAAATGTGTACTCATAACACCTGTAGCTATTGAGAATGGGAGTTAGGGGTACAGCTTCTGAACCAGAACTTCCTAGACCTTAATTGCTGGAAGCTGCAAGTGAGAAGAACAGAAGGAAAAACCTTGTCAGTTCACTCTCCCTTTCAGAATCCACTATCTACCACTGTGTAACACAGGCCTTTTTGATATACTCTGATGTCATGAGCATCAGCCCACCATGAAATCTATAAGCCCCCTTAAGAAGGGAGACCACTGGGGACATATCAACTAAATTGCTTGGAACAAAAAAACCCCCAAAACAAAAGAACAGGGAAGGGACTGAGGTCACAAGTTAATAACGAGGGCATTGGAAGTGTACACTGAACAGAGAACAGCAGCCTTGGAGGTCGGGAGGAGTCAAGGGAGCCTATGCATGCTGACTAGTGAAACTGTCCAGAGACATGAGTGTAGCAGTGCCAGGAAAGCAGCCCCACACTTGCACAGGTTCCTTCTGGCCACAGACTCCTTCCTGGTCTTATAGATGGTCAGCTCGGCCAGAGCCAGGAGCACACTGATCAGGAGGTCCAGGGACTTGGGGCTGTGGTTGGAAAGTGTGAAATAAAAAAGGTGGGGAGAAGTGCAGCCAGGAGGTTCTGGAGGAGATGGAAGAGGGGTTGCAACCTGGTGCACTTGAGGTAGGTGTGTGGCAGGGTCTACCTCTGTGGGCAAAAGGGAAAGGCATCAGGGGTGTCTATAAGGCATGCCAGATACATGTCTATGGAGATTACTCCATGGAGGAGCCACCAGCTGAGGTTCCTGCTGGCTTGTGGGATCAGAGTAGAATACAGACTAGTCCACCAGGACCCTCATCTCCACCCCTGTCCTCACTTGTTGGGGTGGGATGTAAGGACAGGATGATGGATGGTACAGAGTACGAGTGTGTAGAGCTGGTGGTGGTGGGCCATTAAGAAGTGGATAGGTGTGGTATCCCCACCCCATCACTTCAGCAGTGATGAGGTGGGGAGCACTATGGTGCCTGCTGAGGCAATGTCTCCACAACAGGCTCCAGAGGGCTGGGGGGACTGGGGTGTGGGGACAGCCTTTGCACAAGACCTGGTTGATGTAGGCAAGGGCAGCCTTTACCTCCTGGATTATACAACAGGGAGCATGCAGCATGGGCAGCTCCAAGTGCTGGGCCAGTGGAGAGGGATCTGCCCACCACTGCCTAGCATAATCCAGGTGGTCTCTGACACGAGTGGTGTGGGTCAGGACTGTCCTTTGGGGCACCCAGGGCACCTCCATTGCCAGCATCACCAGCTGCAGCAGGGGCTCAGTGAGGAGGTCAGTGCCCCCAGTGACTGTCTCTGGGGACCTGGAGGCAGAGACCAACCTCTAGTCTCTGAGAAGGTCCTGATAGAAATCCAGCAGCTCCTCCAGGTCCTGCTTGGGGAGCCTTTGCAGTCAGAAGAGCTGCCAGTTGTCTCTGAACACTTGGAGGTGGTAGAGGAAGGTACAGCTGATCAAGGACCATATTGCCTCGCTATCAACCCCGTAGAGGAGCCTCTGCCGGGCCTGAAGGCTGAGGGTGTGAACTTGGCTATGGAGGGAGACCAGAACTTGCCTACCATCCTGCAAGGGGAGGCTCAGGACACCCACAGAGACCCAGTGCCACCCTGGCCAGAAGAATCCAATCGCCCATCTCTGGAGATGGGCTAGGAGCTCTGGGGGGATTGCCAGAGTGTTGAAGCACCGCCAGAGCATGGACAGGATAAGAACCAGACTGAAGATCTCTTTTCTATAGCCAGACATGAAGTCCCAAGCTTTCTCTTACCAGCTTAATGCTCATGCCCGTCAGCCACAGAACAGGCTGCCCTTAAAGGCTTTTAAAGAAAAGAAATGCAAGAATAAAGCCTGCCAGAGACAGGAATTGAACCCACATTCTACCAGTTGAATCACAGGGACCCGTAGTGTGACACACAATACTGGGACCTATGGTCCTATGTTCTGATCCAGTAAATGGCAGTTCTTGCAGTCTTACTGAAAGATTGTCCCCATGCGTACCTGGGTGGGGTTGAGCTTTTTGTTAAGAGTTGTTTAGATCCAGCGGGGGTCTGGCTGTGAAAAAAGGGTGGGCCAGAAGTGGCTGTGAAGGGAGGTGAGGCAGGCACAGAGCAATGTGTCCCACATACTGTGATGTTCCTCTTTGTTTATTCTTCCTCTTGCAAAAAACAGAGACAGGAGCCTGAATGGGGAAGGGCTGCTGCCTGGAGGTGGAGGGCCCAGCTGGAAACTTAACCCAGTTAAGGAGCAGTACCACCAAACTTCCCCTTTGTTTTAAGATCATAATCAACCTCCCCTGGCATGGTGGGTGACTGGACCAAGGGAATAGATCATAAAAGAGACTGGGGAAGTGCAGGATGAGCCTACAGGCAAAGTCCACAAGGTGACCCTTCAGGTTGGTCCTGTCACAGTCTTATTCTCTCTTCTGACCAAATTCTCTGCTGTTGTTAATTTCAGTAAAGCGGTGCTAATTCACACAAACTAATGAACTGCCCCATTGACTTCAATGGGACTAGCATGTGTTATGTTAAGTGTTGCCACAATATTTGGTTCTTAAAGTTTTAGCTGTTGGAATCACATTAAAATGATAATCTCATCTATCAAAAAAATCTTTAGCCCTCATGATTCTGAGGGAAAGCTCTAAAGAACAAATCCTCTAAGGCAAAAAGCAAAAAAAATCAGAACAAAACCAGGAAGAACTCAAACCTTATTCTGTCTAAAGATGCCATGATTTTTAAGCCAATCCTGCACCATTTTGTGGTTTCACTCATAAGTTGTTTTTTTTTTAATGCCTGGGGCTGCCAAGGCTTAATAAAATGTTTTCCGGTCTGGGGCCTAAAACTACTTATTTATGTGGTGCCTTTTTACCACAGCTTCTTACAGAACCACACAGTGAAAATTTGCTACAGCATGGATTAGATAAAATTCTTATAACAGCACATCTGCACTACTACTGGTATTAGTATCATGCCCAATTGTCTAAAGGTCATCAACCTAACCTTTACATATTTCTTATGATTGTTAACGATTTCTTGTAAATTGGTTTGACCTTGCTGGTCTGTCCAAAGGAAAATGTTGATCCTGAAGCACAGATTTCTGTCACGCTACTGAAAGGTACAAAAAAGGTTGTAACCGCAAGTATAGGTTTTTGCAGTCCTTCCCAGCCTGATACTGCAAAACAAAGCAAAGATATCAATAATCAATTTTATGCTTTACAATACTGCCAGCGTTCTGTTCTGCTTCTAGCATATATGTGAATGGTTGGGGGGGGGAGAGGAAGCGGTGCCTTTTTTTGAAACAATGTACCTTATTTTGAAAAAAGAGTTGATCAACAAAGCTATTACCTTCAACCCACAGATAGATTTAAGCTAAAATGATTCATGATGTATGTTACAGAGGTGCAGCTTACCATCTTTCCAGATCAAATTTCATCAGTTTTTTATTTTATTACAAATGCCCTATTTTTCACAAGTTTATAATCAAAAGGTAGTGAGGACCAATTTTGGCCATGTGCTGGTTAGCTGGGAGTTAGAAGTTTAAAAGAAATGAAGAAACATCTTTCTGTGTTGCAAGCATATACAGAAAAAAACACCACCTGTTACCTAGTTTAAAATCCACATTTGTGAGGTTAGCTATTAGCTTTGGACCACATTTCATATATGTAGAATTTCAGAAGCCTTTTTTCTTTGTTTTTTTTAAATTGTACCTATTTGCCGTTTACTACT
>NW_017728950.1:34816804-34839359 GCF_001723895.1 Crocodylus porosus
ATATATGTAGAATTTCAGAAGCCTTTTTTCTTTGTTTTTTTTAAATTGTACCTATTTGCCGTTTACTACTCTATGGGCATGTCTACATGAGACACTAACTGTGCAGTAGCCAAATAATGGTAAGGAGTAGCGCCAACAGTGCTAATACAATACTGTACAGTATTATTAGGCTAATGTACAATAGCATCATTTGAAAGACATTTGCCAGTACTGCTGTGCAGTAACTCCAGTTACTGAGCATTTATTTAGCATTTGATTATACAAGCATTAAATTAATGTACAGTAAACACTGTGCAGTACCATCTCATGTAGATGCACCTACTGTATAGTTTCTACTGTAACCTTAAAAGAATACACTGGCATAATGAGTTCTTGGTGACCTTAGTAATTATTCAGGCATCATTCCATTAGTAGTTTTTACTGACGGCTTGATTATACCTGGGTACTTCAACATCCACTCCCTCTTTTGCATACTTCACCATGTTCCTTTCTTTTACTCCCCACCTAGATATAGGGGGAAGGGCTATACTGCTGAAGCAATATAGTGTAGGTATACTCCTTCCATAACAAGAAAACAGGTGGGACAAATGTATCTTTGTATAGGGTATATATGCTTATGAAACTAAAAGAAATATGCTTCTTTGGAAATGGTGTGCACAGCTCTCAGTCTTTTAATGAGAGTTGTGAACAAATTTCAATGAGAAAAAAAGACTTCTCAAAGTGCGGACAATGATTTCTCAACCAGCTGCTGTGTCACCCTGGGATGCTGGGAGACCCCTTTTTAAGGGTGCTACTGAGTGGTGTGCAATATTAGTACTGTTAGTTCTACGAACACCTACACATGGGGCGTGTCTACATGAGATTCTTAACTTTGCATTAGCATAGCTTACTGCAAAGTAAACACGTGTGTTTATGTGGGCACATACTTACTTCACAGTAAACCTCCCTAATATTGAGTCACGCACAGCTGTTGAACTCAGACTAGTGGGGCAGGTGGAGCATCACATGGGAGCGGGGGGTGATGGGGGTTGCAGCCAGCTGGGCACTTCAGCTGGGAGTGGAAGGCTACAAATGCCTGAAGTTCCCCCTGCTACCCCCTGCTGGCTGCAAACCCCACCTCCTCTGCCCTACCAGTCTGAGTTCACCAGCTGTGCCTGTACTGAGTAAATGTGCTACCTGCAAATGCAAATAGCAGATTTCTCATCTTTATTAATGGTGCCGTAGCACTTGTGTAGATGCCTGATTGGGAGCAAAATCTGCTCCCGGTCAGTCATCCACCAGGGGGCAGGTGATAGCTCCCTCCCCCCTCCCCCCCCAGCTACCTGCTGCTAGAGTGGGCTTCACCATAGGATCCCAGGCAGGGACTATGTCCCCTTGACCCAGCAGCAAGGAGCTCCAAGCTCCCTGCTCCCAGACTGATTTCAGAGCAAGGCCTGGGAGATCCTTATCTCCCAGCCTGGGCCCAGCTGTGTGCACAGTTGTGGAACGGGTGCTGGGACCTCCCTGCTGGCAAAGGCCGGGGAGCTTGTTACCTGGCCAGGTCCACAAGTAAGGAGCTGGGGGGGAGGGAAACTCTACACCCTGTTTTCCATCCCACCAGCCCAGCTCTGAGCCCATGGACATGGGCAAGGAACAAGCTCCCCAGCCCCTGCCCTGTATGCCTGGGTGGGGACAATGTCCCTGTGCCCTGGCAGCAGGGCACTTCCAGCCTCTGCTCCCCAATCACAATTGTGGAGTGGGGGCTGGGAGCTTCTTCTCAGCCCCCACTCTGTGGTCACAACTGTAATTTGGGGAGTGGGGGCTGGGAGCTCCTTTCATGGGGACAGTTCCCCACCTAGCCTGGAGCTGGCTGGGACCTGCCCTTGACTGGGATACTTCTCAGCCAGCCCCAGGGTATGTGAGGAAGCATGTGCAGCCTGGAGGTGGCTGGGGACTGACCTGTTTTGGGCAGCCCCCAGCCAACTCCAGGCTGTATGTGCAAACTTCCCTGTGCAGCCCAAGGCTGACTGAGAACTGTCCCAGCCCTGTGTTCCAACCAGGTGTTAAGGCACAGGGTTTGGAAAGAGCTGTAGAGATACGGTAAGTCCCAGCCACCCTTCCCAATCTGCTGGTGGGGCAGCTAGCAGCAAGCAAACTGCCCCACTAGTGGATTGGGACAAGGGGTCAGAACCTCCCCTGAAGCTCTTTCTAAGCCCCACGCCCCTGATTGGGGAGTGTGAGTAGGTGTCCTGGATCAATCACAGAGATAACATACTTTGGCAGGGCTTTTCCTCCTAGCAATTGTTCTCTCCTGCCATGACTTTGATAGGAGTTCAAATTAGCATGCAGGGTAGCTTCTGATCCTGACTAATACCAAAGTGACTCTTTCTTTTTTCTTGGGAGCACTGCCACTGGGTAGGACTGGCAAAACCCACCCTCTATCCAGTTGACACCTCTGTGGATTCAGATGCAACTTTCAGGGGAAAACTGGGGTTCTCACCCATACACCCTGTTCCCCCCTCTCAGCTCACTTGTTCTCTTTCCTTGAAGCAAGGAATTGTAAATCAAACTATTAATTGTACAGCCACCAGCTTTTAATTTGCTCTTTCTCTCCATCCAGAGAAATCTGACTTACAACTGGGCAAAATTATGTAATCAGTTCTAAAGAAAATGTCCATACGCAGTAAGTGTAAACAAAAGTCTCTAATTAGACACAAGTTCCTGTTCCGCAGGGTCTCTGTCGAACTTTTCTTTCAGCGCAGCACCCTACCTGACAGTTGCTTTCTTCGGGCACACTGCCCACTCTGCTTTTGTACCTCCGCACAAAATGGCTCCGTCGCTGAAGATTCCTTCAGGCTCTGGCTCCAACTCTGGCTCCTCTCCCCGTCTGGGGAAAACACTGAACGAATACAGCTCCTCTTATACAAGCTCAGTCAATTGATACTTTTTAAAAATGCCGCTCTCTGGAGCTGCGGGCCCTCCTGGTGCTGGTGGAAATGATATCATCTCCCTAGCCGTTCATGCAGTGTCCGGTAAGTTTCTTGTGTGGTCTTCATCTGTGACAGGGTCATGGACTCCCTGTTACAGGGAGCTGGGGCCAGGAGCAGCTTGCTGCTGGGGCAGAGGGATATTGTCCCCACCCCAGCAACAGGGAGCCCCCCAGGGCTAGAAAACTGATGTCTCTTGGCCCAGTGCTCCATACTAGTCCCTGAGCTAGTACCCAGGGGGAGCCCGGAGCTCCCCCAGGGGTGGCAGGGGCCCATTGCAGGGCTGCAGGGAATTGGGTGCAAATGTGCTCCCTAATCTCTGCATGTATAGACACCTACCTAAAAACCCTTACTCTGCGGTATCTTACTGCACAGTAAATCTAGTAAATGCATGCGTAGATGTGCCCATGATTGACCAGATAAATCCAGATATTTAAAATAGGAATTGATAGCATCAAAAACTTTCTGACTTGCTGTACTCTTTTTGAGTTCTTGCTGCGGTCTTTCTGAGATTAACAAAAGAACTGCTCTATTATTTTTTCCAGAAGTGAAAAAAAGAGTGAAAACTAAAAGGTGGCATTTTTCTGAGGGGTGTCTTGAGTGTAAAAAGGTTGAGAATCACTGGTCTAGGTAGTTCTCATAAGTGTCCATTTCTTTCTTTATCTTCTTTTTGAAGCTGAGCAGACTTAAGATAATGGAGACCTTTCTCCTGGCAGATTCTCATAATTGCTTTAGTTAGTTTGGCATTGCACCAAATTTCATTTACCTCATGGAAAAAAATAAATTTTCATTTTTTCCATTAAAGTTTCAGATTACCTTGAAGCTGCCACACTTTGCTTAAATTGTGACAGGCAAGGATCCAAAGGAGGAATGTGACTGTAAAATGGCAGCTAACCCAAGTCCTGTGTAAAGTCTTTATCTGTTCAGTCCAAAGCCTGTCAAGACCATGAGGGATGAGCGTATAATTCCCTTGTACTGAAAAGGGAACTTTCCAAAATGCATCCATCTTGGGTAGGTCACCAAGACCTTCTTGAACATGCTTGGTGGGTAAATGGTAGTAGCTGATGGCCATGTTGGATGTACCTATGGGGACTGCTGGGAGGGAACTCTCCCTGACGAGGGGCAGGGCCTGGTGGACTGAGCCTATCCTTTTGGAGACCACCGACTGATCAGAGCTGCATGAGATTTGGCTCCTGCTGTTAAAGAGAGACATGTGTCCTGCTCTGAGCACCAGCAGGGAGGAAGAAGAGACACAAGTGCTTTGAATCTCCCCAGAGAGTCCAGAGAATGTGGATTCAATCTCCTGCTTACCAAAATCAGAATACAAGGAGCATGAATGACAGTGAAGCTGGTCATATGCATTATATATTATTTTGGTTTTTTTAATGTTTTCCTTTGTAAGTTTTATGTTTATTGCCCATTTCTTATTATAGTAAAAAATGATTTTTTTGTTATTCAGTGAGGAATGTATGATGTCAGGTATCTCACAGTAGCTGATGCTGGTTTTTTAGTTGTGCATAATGAATCCAGAAGGGTTGTACATTTGACCCTGGATAGCTGTGTCTAACCAAATTTGGAAGGCCTCTTGAAAGAGCTATTTTATATGCACACATACCTCTGCTGGATTTACTTCGCAGCATTTCTATAAATCAGGAGGTACATTATCACTTGTTACGTATTTTGTCAAAAGTCTTCAGCAAAATCATCGTTTAGTAATATGTTTCTGATACTAAGGAGACCCTACTTTGTTTTATTTTGTTTTTTTCCCTTCCACCATTTTGAGTATCACGTTATATCCCAAATCTGATCATTGGTAAACTGTATCTGGCATTCTCCTTTCACTAATCACAGGTACAATGAACAACACTGGCAACCAAGGCCCAATTTCTATTCTGTCCTTAAATACCAACCTAAGTGCCTTACATAGACTCAGATGCATCAATGCATTTGACACTGCATGGCTGTGTCTAAGCAAATTCTTAAGGCCTCTTGAAAGAGCTATTTTGTAAGCACACACATACCTCTGCTGGCATCCAAAAGTTAACACAAAGGTTGTGGAATCCTCCTTGCTCCTTTTTGCAATTTAGTCTTAAGGCTAAAATGAAGGCTGTATTGTGTTATCTCTCTGGTAGGCAGTCATTGGCTGATGGGCTGGCTGGAAGTTGACTGCACATAAAAAATAGCCTTAAAACCAGAAGGAAAGACAATACAAAGTTTCTACAAGCTCATTGATAAGCTTGTAGATTGTCCTGATCCTAGTGCCTGGTTTTGACCCTATTTGTGTGCTTCTGATAGTTGTGTTTAGTTTCTGACCTCTGTATTGCTCCTGAGTATGACTCTTGACCCTGCTAAGATCTGTGACTCCTGACTGGCTTTCTGACCCTGCTGTGTTTTGAGGTTTCTTTTTTATGTCTTCATGTGCTCTTGTGGTAGAATCCATATCTGCTACATAGGAGACATGGGTTTGATTCCGGGATATATATATAATACAGCCAGTGAGGCACCCAACATCTGGATTCAGTCTGGCTGTATTCTGCCTCAATAATTGAAAGAGGGGATGGTCTGGACAGCCTTCACTCTTGCCTAGGTGTATGCACCAAAGGTCTGGGTGATCTCTTATGCATGCACCATTATACAGAAGGATTGATGGTTGTCTACCATTCTGTTTCCCTGACCGTAGCTTATTTTTGCCACACTGGATTTGTGACCCTGGCCTGCTCCTAACTTTAAATTTGGCATTCAGACTCATGCTGTGATGCTCTCCTGATTCTTGGCTCTGGTCTCCTGAGAAAGGTGCTTTACAAAAATAGAGCTTTTAACCATTTCTAAGAACTTGATCATGGTGGAATAGGATGCTTTATGCATAGAATAGAATCTGATCCAAAGTATTTTGCTTTAGGATACCATATAACATGTACTTTTTATTCTTGCTTTGTCCAAGGCAAACCAAGTTTGATCACCACAAGAAGGAATGAGAACTGCCAAACCTCTATAACCAAGTTATTCCTATTGGGTCTCCACCTTATGGAAGTGTTCCTCTGTTCTTTTAGGGACCAGGTCTCATCAGTGGGACATAGCAGCTGCAGCAAGCATCCTAATGTAGACTTTCTAGACAAATCCCCCTTCCTCCCTCTCCCTAAACAAAATGGAAACTAATCTTCAGTCAAAGAAGGAGCCTATCCACCGATACCATACCTGAGCCCTGCAACTAAAGTACCTTTATTTTTGTGTGTACAGTCTAAAATGGGAATGCTTGAGATTTTGCCAGTTCATATCGTATTCGAACTCTGTAAATATATTTTTAAGGAAAATTGCATTTTAAAATATAGGATACACAATTTGCAGCATCCTTTGTCAACTTAGCTCACAGCTGCGAATGTAAATCATAACTGCTCATCTGCAAGATGCGTTCTCTTCTGTCCTTATAAAAGCTTTTGTTGTAGGACAGAAATAGCTAATTTTAACACATTGTTCTGGGGAAAAATATGGAAATGCAATCTAAATTCATTGTAACTTAATGCGCAGAGGCTTTGAAAATAAAGGTAAAATATTTAAAGTCCTATATACTCTGTGCCTACAGTTGTGCTAGCAATAACACTCTCGTATGGTTTCTCTGACTAAGGAGAACTGGGCTAACTGACTGCATACCATTTCAACTATTCAGTTAGCACTCATTTGAGAGCTGGTTTGCACAGGGGGGAGAACTGGTATAACCAACAGCCTTGAGCTGCTTACCTGAACTATGAGTCACAACACAGAAAGCAGGCAAGAGGATTTTCTCTTGTGTTGCTGTTCCTTCCTGCATATTCAGGAAGGGTCATGGATCCCCAGGCCCAGAAGGCCAGCCAGCACAGTTGAGTGACATGGTGTTGAAACTGATAGGGAAAAGGGCCAATGAATGCTGTTTCCTTTAGAAATGAAGAGAGAAAATGGACTGTTATTGCTGAGCCACAATGCAATCCCCATGCTGTCCTTTACTCTGGGCAGACAGATGCCAATCTTAGCTCCTAATGACCTACAAAGGGTTTCAAGTCCCTGCCTTTTTGATGGTTGTATGCTGTCCACAATGTCATCCAGGCCTTTGTCCTGAATGATGACAGTTAATTTAGAACATAACAGTATGCACGAGGAGTTCAAATTATACTTTCCAGTGGCCATTACCCAGCATTTATCAGCATTGAATTACATTAACCATTGCACTGGCTTATTGCCTAGTTTTGCCATGCCCTCTAGAAATCTTTACAATCTTCTTTTGTCTTCCCCCACCTAAATAATGTTGTGTAATCTTCAAACTTTGCCATCTTACTCTGCACAAGTTCCTAAAGTCAGAAAGACTTCCTCATCACTGGTGGATACACACAAAACAAAGTTCTCTTTGGATGAGGTTTGGATAGTATATTCCAGCTCAAGTTTTTACATCTACCTTATGATTCCCTGAATTTGAGAAGCATTTATAATGAAAACACTAAGCTTTGTCAGTTAAATTTGAATGGTGGCTTCCTAAGACAAGGAAGCAGGATTTTTTATTATTAAATGTGTGGTCACATACATAGTGCTGTGAAAAAGAGGATTAATCTCAGGAGTAGGACTTATTTAGCCCAGGTGAAGCACTGTAATCACCTAGATTTCGTGCAGATATTCAATTTCTTCTGGCAGAGTAGCTGTTCTCCTAGAAGAAACCACAAGTGTACAGATGTTTAGGTTTTTTCTCCCAGGGTAAAAATGGCCACTCCAGGAGAAAAGTAACTTGGGAACAATCAGGGTTAAATCACCCCAAGGAAAGTTTCTCCTGGGAGAGTGAAATTCTATACATGCAATACATTCTTTCAGAAGAGAACATGGTCCTTTAGTTTTTCCCCCTCCCTGCCAGGCAGACAGTATGTTTCTCACTGGGAGCAAGAGGAGGAAGTGGAAGAGGCATGAGGCACCAGATCCTGCTCTGTGAAGGTAACTGAGCCAGAGGTGCCTGTGTAATTGGCTTGCTGAGGGTTGTTTGGTGGGTTTGTGTGCTTGGGTGTGTGCTCTGAGAAGCTGAGTAGACTGATTGCTAATTGATTGTTACCTGGGTGTAACAAAGGGCCCTAACAAAATGGCCTACTCAGTCCAAGCCCAGAAGAGGTATATAAGGAGGCAGCCCAAGCAACCAAGGGTACAGAAAACAGGGAGATGCAAACAGGAGTTTGCCATCCCTTTCTCTGAAGGGGAGCCTGAAAGGTAAGATTCTTTGTTTTATCTATTTAATTAAGACTGATTAACTATGTTGTTTTATTTTAGCAGGTAGACCAAGACTTAAGTCCCTTGTTTTAACTAGGGTCTAAAGTAAGGCACGGGCGACTGGTGTCACCTTAGTTAGTGGGGACATATGCCCCCACATCAAACAGTCAGTGACTGGGGGGGGGGATCCCCCCTGTGGCAATCACACTGACCGGCAAGCAGCTACGCCACTGTGGGGCATGGGTGCAGCACTTTATTCAGTGCTCTCGCTTCCCAGCCAGTGCTTATAGGGAGAGCACCAGCACTCCTGCTGGCCCCCTTGTCTGCTGCCTAAGTGGGGAGCATGGGTGCACCGCCTACACGTCACCACTGGAGTGAGGAGGAGTTTGCTTGGAAACACTTTCACATTTCTTTACTGTAAGCTTGCTGAGAAGAAAGAAGTTATAGGGGAAAGGGAACCCTTCAGATCAAGGAACAGCAAACCGGCCAGCCACAGAGAAGTTTGCTAAGTAAGATCTGCTTGGAAAGAGAGGCATAAAGTGAGAGGCAGCAGATCAGAAGACCCAGAGGTATGACTGGAGGATGTCGCAAAACCAGAGCCAGCTCTTGCTCTTCTTTCACCTGTGAGGTATCTGTCCAGGCAGGACCGCACACTATTGAGACTTCCACCCAGGTCCTGGATTGGTAATGTTCAGACTGCAGCTTGCAGATTCCTTCTAGTATCAGCCGGGGTGGGGGTGGGGGGGGAGTTTGTGCAATGTGAGCAGTGCCTTTAAGTAGTGTCCTCTTGTGAGCAGGCTAGAGAGCTACAAGAGGAGGTAGCAAGGTTCTGAAGCATCCTCCACCCTGGGGATTTCATTGATTCCATGCTGGAGGAAAGCTTTAGGACTGGAGAAAGGACTGGCAGAGGTGACACTAGAAAATGAAGAGGGCATGGTCTACTAGGAAGGTGGAAACTGGAAGCTTCCATCTTCTGGCAGCAAGAAGCTGCCATCCCCATGTGCAGTGGTTTGCTTGGAGAACAGATATAGAGCTCTAGCAACAGAGGAGGAGAGGCCATTGGTGGAAGAGGCCAGGCCAGGAATCCCCAAGGTGGGGAGGATCACAACCACTGCCCTAAAGAGGAAGTGATGGGTGGTGGTAGTGGTTGGAGACACCCCTACTGTGAGGGATGGAGAGAACCATCTGCTGGCTTGATCTGATGTTCTAGGAGATCTACTGCTTGCCTGGAACCTGGATCCAAGACATCATGGAAGGTTTACTGAGACTTGTCCAGCCCTCTGACTACTATCCCATACTGCTCATCCATGTGGGCACCAATGATACTGCCAGAGGTGACCCTGAGCAAATCAAGGGTCACTACAGGACTCTGGGCACAAGGGTGAAGGGGACAGGGGCACAGGTCATGTTCTCCTCAATCCTTCTGGTCAAGGGGAAGGCCCCTGGCAGGAGCATAATCCTCCAGATCAATGCATGGCTGCACAGGTGGTGCCACCAGCAGGGATTCAGCTTCTTTTACCTGGGAAGTTGTTCCAAGAAGAAGGCTTTCTAGGGAGAGATGGGATCCACCTGATGAAGAGAGGGAAGAGCATCTTTACAGGCAGGCTCACTAATCTAGTGAGGAGGACTTGAAATTAGGTTCACCAGGGGATGGAGAACAAAGCCTTGAGGTAAGTGGGAAAGCGGGGACGGGACCTGGAGGAAGCAGAAGCAGGAGGGGGCAACACAAGAGGCCTCCTCATTCTTTCTGAGAAAGTAGGGAAATCAGCTAGTCACCTCAGGTACCTGTTCACAGATGCATGGAGCCTGGGAAACAAACAGGAAGAACTGGAAGTCCTTGCACTGTCCCAGAACTATGATGTGATTGGAATAACAGAGACTTGGTGGGATAACTCGCATAACTGGAGCACTGTCATGGATGGGTACAAACTGTTCAGGAAGGACAAGCAGGGGAGAAGAGGAGGAGTAATTGCACTGTATATAACAGAGCTGTATGATAGCTCAAAGCTCCAGTATGAAACTGGGGATAGATCTGTTTGTAAGCCTTTGGGTTAAGGTTAGAGCAACAAGGGTGATGTGGTGGTGGGTGTATTCTATAGACTTCCAGCTCTCAGCCCTCCTCAGTTCAGGTCCAGCCATAGCCAGTGCGCTTCCTGAGGTGGCGTATAGCATTTCAGGCTTGGCTCCACAGTAAGGCACAGTCCCTGCTGTCTCTGCTGAACTCACCCTCCAGCGAGCTGCTGAAGAAGATGGCTTAGTCATGTCCAGTGGGTTGTCTTATGATCCTCTTGTGGGTGGTCTCGAGGGCACTGGCAGTGATGATGCTCATCATCGGGTCTGGATAGGTCAGGAGGCAGAAGCATGGGTAACCACTGTGATGTCACAGAGGTCTCCCATGCAGGGGACTTTGGCACCTCCCTGCCAGTAGGGGATGCACAGGATCTCATTGCTGGCCCTCAGTAGCAGGTGTAGCCACTTCTTCAGTAGCTGCTGGATCTCGGCATCTGCCTTCTTGAGGGGGGTCTTGGGGATGGCCAAGTCTCTCAGGATGAGCAAGACACGAGGGATGAGGAAGGTGTTCCCCTCATCTATCTTCTGCCAGGGGGCCAGCAAGGAAAAGTCTAGCTTGGTCTCATTGCCTTGCCCTGGATTGTGAGTGTGGAGTCCAGGCTTTTCTGTCTGCTATTGATGTCAAGGGAGGTGCACTTGGTGAGGTTGAAGCGCAGACCCATCCATCTGGCCACCTCAGACATCATGCCCAGCATCTGCTGCAGCTGGATGGTGTCATTGGTGAGGAGCATGAGGTCATTGGGATAGGTCAGGATGCTTAACTTCTGGCTGTACAAGTTGAGCCTGCTGGGGCCTTGACCAAATTAAAAATGATAGGGCTGAGGGGGCATCCCTGTCTCACCCCTGATCAGATGGGGATCTTGTCAGTCTCTCTGTAGGTGGCATGGACACTTGTGGTGCAACCATTGTAGAGTTCCTGCACCAGGTTGATGACGCTATCCAGTAGGCTGGGTGGGGCAATGGGGCACGGAGTCAAAGGCCTTGGAGATGTCCAGCCATGCCACTGTACACTGCTTCCTGGTCCTCAGGACATCATCCAGGGTGAAGTTATGTTCGTAGCAGCCCTCCATTGACATGAAGCCCTTCTGGCTAAGGCTCCCAGTGAGTGATGTGGGCCACCGGGCAGCTGGTGTACAGCTTTGCAATGGTGGAGCACAGGGCAATGAGTCTCCCTTCTTGTGGATGAGGACCATCATGGCCTTCTTCCAGGTGGTGGGCATGCACTAGAACTCTGCATCTGTTGAAGAGAAGAGAGAGAACAAGGTAGCGTGGGTCACGCTTCTTCAAGAGGCTGTACTTGGTGCCATCCCTGTGGGGGGCGGTGTCCCTGGTTCTCTTGAGGCCGGTCTCTACCTCCTGTGGCATGAAGGCATCCTCAGCCCTCTGTGGTGGGGAAAGGGGGTCAGAGTTTCAACCATCACAGGACATGAGGCGACAGTTTCTGCTGGGGGTTGAAGACTGTATTGTAATAGGTAAACAGAGTCTCCCGGGGACCTGCCAGAAAGCCAAGGGACCCTCCAGGATCTCTTTCAACACCTTGGGATGGTTGGCCTGATATAACTTCTGGATCTGGGAGACTGCCACCAGGTCGTAATGTTAGTGCTGGGGTCATCTTTGCAGTTGTGGTCCTGTTGTGCTGCTGGTCTGTTTTTGCCCCAGCAGGGCTGGCCGGGCAGAGCCGCTGCTGAGAGCTCCTCTGTGAGCTGGGCCACTGAGGCCTTGAGGGCCTCAAAGGTGTCCTCGGAGAGCTTCTCCAGCCAGAGAATTTGCCATGGTGTGGGCATCTTCTGTTGGGGGTTGGGGGGCGGGGTCCGCACCTGGAGATCCCGGCTCACTTGGGAGATGGGGAGGCTCCTGGTGGCTTGGGTTCTCCAGGCAGCTCTGGAATCCTCAGCAGTTCAGGGGCACTGGGTGGCTCAGGGGTCTGGGGTGGAGGGGCCTGTCTGGACAAGGTTTCATGTCTGGTCAGGTGTCCCTGGATGGAGACCTGTGTGGTGGTGTCGCTGATGAGGATTTCTCTACCAAGGGGTCCCTGGAGGTGTGGTTCGGTGGGGTTGCTAGCAGGGTAGCTGGTCTGGTGGGCCTTTGCACCATGGCCTGGTTCCGGTGGGCTGGGGTTGCGGACCTCACCAGCATGCCAGGTCTCCTCTTGGCTCCTTGGCCCTCACATCTCTTCTGGTGGTTCTTCAGGAACTTCATGGCCTTGAACTCAGTACCACAGAGGATGCAGTAAAAGGCTAGGTGCAGCTGGTGGTAATGCTGTAGGTGTTTATGCAAGTCATTGTGTGACCTGTATTGCCTTGGCAGGTGGCAGGTCAGGCAGAGCAGCTTCACAAGGAGAGGGAAGGGGAGGAATATGAGTGCTGCCATTTCTGCACACTCCCTTGGGTCATCGGTTGGGAGGGGTCTGGTGTTGGGAGGGGGGTCTGGAGCTCCTCCACTAGGGTGGGGAGGTCCTTGGAAGGACTGGCCTTGGGTCTTCCACAGTCTGGGGGCGTGTTACCGCTCAGGATCCACTGTCATCACTGAGGGGCTGTGATGGTCTGGAGGGGTCTGCTGGGGGACGTCCTCAGGGTCTGTGATCTTCCACCTGGAGGCAGCTGTTGTCATCTGGGGTTCCAGATTCTGAGAGTCTAGCTGCCAATGGTCAGGGGTCCACCACCATCTGTTGGGGTCCAGACATCATCATTGCCAACTTGGGGTTGCTGGTTCAACCTTCTGGAAGGGTTCTCCACAACCTGTAGTCAGTGGTCTGCCCTAGATGGGGGTCTCCTGGCATGCTTTGAGTGTTCTTGGTAGTGGATCAAGGTGTTGTTGGGACCTGTTCTATGCTTGTTCTGAGCCTTTAAGAGGCCAAGAAGCAGTGATGAGCATCTCTATCAACTCCTCCCCAGCAGGAAAAGAAATGACAAACCAGGTTGGAAGTGGGATGTACATCAGGAGGAGAAGCATCTCTAAAATAAGGCAACAGATAGAAGATCATATTTTCCTATGTGACCAATGTTACCTAAATAACTTGAGCATCACCTGAGATACAAAAGGTATCATAACATCTTAAAGCTGGTGCACAAAGTGAAAAGAGTTTGTGGTCTTAATTCAGTTTTTCAAAGACAAACCACCACAAAAGTCTAGTCCTATGATCGGCATCTTCATTGGCAGTCCCACCATGGGTTTTGACCCTTCCTGGCAGGGGTGCTTGCTCTGGAATAGAGTTGGGGAACATTGCAGAGGAATGGCAATGAAGATTTTTCCTGCTATCCTTTCTGAAACCATTCTGTGGTTAAGAACTTCATTTTCCATCCAGATCAAACCATCACCATTCACAAAATGATCCTAAGTTAAACTTCAAGGAAAGAAGGACTGTGCTTTAGCAGGAAGGAGACTTATCATAAAAGTAGGGTCGGAAGGGACCTTGTAGATCTTCAAGTCCGATCCCCCGCCTGGGTGGGAGAAAAAACTGGACTTAAATGAGTCCAGCCAGGTAGGCATCAAGCCTCTTCTTAAAGATTACCAGGGTAGGAACCAGCACCACTTCCCTTGGAAGTTGGTTCCAGCTCCTAGCCACCCTAACTGTGAAGAAGTTCTTGCGGATGTCTAATCTAAACCTACTCTCCAATAATTTGTGTCTATTATTCCTTGTCATGCCAGGGGGGTACTAGGGGAAACAGTGTCTCCCCCAAACCCTTCTGGTCCCCACTAGTGAGTTTATATACAGTCACCAGGTCCCCCCTCAGCCTTCTCTTGTGAAGGCTGAACAGGTTTAGGTCCCACAGTCTTTCATTGTAGGGTCTGCCCTGTTGTTCCCAGATCATGAGGGTGGCCCTCCTCTGGACCCTCTCAATGTTGTCCACATCCCTCCTGAAACAGGGCGTACAGAACTGGACGCAGTACTCCAGCTGTGGCCTGACCAGCGTCGCATAGAGGAGGAGGATCACCTTCCTGGCTCTACTTGAGATGCACCTATGGATGTACAACAAGGTCCGGTTAGCCCTGCCAACTGTGATCTCGCATTGTCGGCCCACGTTCATCGTGGATTCAATAATGACTTGAAGATCCCTTTCTGCCTCCGTGTTCTCAAGAAGGGAGTTTCCCATTCTGTAAGTGTGCTGCTGGTTTCTACTGCCTAAGTACAGCACCCTGCACTTGTCAGTATTGAAACGCATCCTGTTTATGTTAGCCCACTCCTGTAACCTATCCAGATCTTGCTGCAATCTTTCCCTCCCTACTAGCGTGCTCGCCTCACCCCAAATTTTGGTATCATCAGCAAATTTAAACGTTTTGCATTTCACCCCGTCGTCCAAATCACTGATGAAGAAATTGAACCCCTGGGGGACTCTGCTGCCCACTTCCCCCCAGGTTGAATATGACCCGTCCACCACCACCCTCTGAGTGTGATTCTTGAGCCAATCTGCAATCCATCTGACTGTGTAGGCATCAATGCCACAATCGCCTAGTTTTTTAATGAGGATGGGGTGGGAGACAGCGTCAAAGGCCTTGCTGAAGTCTAGAAAGACTACGTCCATGGTGACACCTGCATCCATTGCCTTTGTGACCTGATCATAAAAGGCAATCAGGTTGGTCTGACATGACCTGCCCCTAATGAAACCGTGCTGGTTGCCCTTGAGCAAATCCCTGAAGCCGGCCCATCACAGATGTGCTCCTTGAGGATCTTCTCAAAGAGTTTCCCTAGGATTGAGGTAAGACTGATGGGCTTATAGTTGCCCCGGTCCTCTCTCTCTTCCCTTTTCTGAAGATGGGGACCACGTTAGCTATCTTCCAATCATCCGTCACCTGGCCCGAGCACCACGAGCGCTCATAAAACTGTGCCAAAGGCCCTGCAATAACCCCAGCTAGCTCCCTCAACACCCTGGGGTGGAGAGCATCTGAACCCGTTGACTTGAACACGTCCAGCCCTTCCAGGAGCTCTCTAACCTGGTCCTCCCCAACCTGAGGTCTGGAGGCATTCCCCTCGAGTCCACCAGTCCATCTGGCATCACAACGGGGAAGTCCCAGCCCCTGCACAAGAAAATGGAGGTGAAGAATTGGTTAAAGAGTTCTGCTTTCTCCTCTGGCGCAACCACCAGATTGCCCAGTGTACTTTGCAGGGGCCCCACATTACCCGGTGCTTTCTTTATCCTCCCTATATATTTGAAAAAGGACTTTTTATTATCCTTGATCTTGGATGCTAATCCTAGCTCTGTCTGCCTTGGCTTTCCTGACAGCCCCCCTATAGGCTTGAGCAGATGAGTTATACTTCTCTTTGGAGATACACCCAGTGGAAGCGGGGTGCTATGCTGCCTTTTTGGTAAGCAGGCATTCCCGGACACCCTTGGTGAGCCAGGGGGACTTTCAGGCACTCTTGCTCCCCTTGCTTCTTGTTGGGATGGACTCCCCTTAGGCCCTGAGTATCGTTTCCTTAAGGAATGACCACTCATCCTGGATGCTGAGTTCCCCCAGCACCTCACCCACTAGTCTCCTCAACTTGTTAAAGTTGGCCCTCCTAAAGTCTAGGGCTACCGTCTTTCTGCCGGCCCTTGACACCCTGTGCTGGATGATGAATTCCATCAAGCAATGATCGCTATCGCCCAGGTGGTCAAGAACCTGGAGGCCTCTTACCAGGTCATCGCTTGTGGCCAGGACCAGGTCCAACAGGGTGTTTCCTATGGTGGGATCGTGCACCTCCTGAATTAAGTGGAGGTCCTGTATCTCAGCCAGGAGCCTCCTGGAACGGTCCGTCCTGGCTGACTGTTCCTCCCAGCAGATGTCCAGGTAATTAAAATCACCCATGACAACTACATGTCTTGCCTTAAGTGCCTCTGCAAGCTAAGTAGCTCTGCAAGCTAACTTGCATTGCTTAGTTTTTCCTTATATTGAGAAAGGAAGGCTATGTATGCTTTTATTTCAATTGTATACTCCTTGAAAAAAGTGCAGTAACAACATGAATTTAGCTATCTTTATCCACACAATATTTCCAGGTCTAGAAGTCCTCTAGTCCTTTCCAGCCTTCCTCTTTAATGCATTTACTATGTCTCTACCCCATGTTTCTATATAGAACAGATTGAATTTAACAAACATACACAAAGAATGATAGCTGACACTAATTTAATGTGCAGGAAGTTAAATCCAATCATAGCTCCTAAGGTAATGGAGATGGTAAAACTATGCAGATCTCTGAAGAAGTAAAGAGATTAAATGAGACTATGCAGTTCCTTCATCTGTAGCTGTTAGAAAGCTGCAATAGCATTTTAAGATGCATTGGCAAAAGAGCCTAAAGGCATTTTTAATAAACCAAGAAAGTACTATCGTCAAGCAGAGGCAATAATTCTGCAATCCCTCAAGCTGTTAGACTGAAGTCAGGGAAGATGTTAGCCAAGTATGTTAAGAATATTTATTTTGCATAACCTCCTCCCTCCTTACGTATAATACTGACCAAATCTGTCCCACAAACCTCTTTTAATTTCATCCAACATTCACAACAAAATAGAATGAGCCAATATTTGAATAGAAATCTTTAAAAACAAGATAAAATCTATTTGGGCAATATCTGGGGAGTACATGCCAAAGGTTTGAGAAACATTTGATTTAACATCTGTAGATGAAAGCTGTAGACTAGTAGTTCCCCAGAGAGGCTAGTATGGCCAGCAGCTGATGGTAACTAACTAACAGGAGACTACAGCTGGCGCCTTTACAAGTTCAAGCTGCAACAACCTTTCTCTGTAGGATGACAGGATTAGGGATAAGACTAAGATAATGGAATTTGTGCATGCCTGGTCTGATTGCCTTGCCTGACCAGAGCACTGATATCATTGTGACAGCTGCTTTCTCAATACCCTCCCCTTGTAGCAAATGGTGGGCCAGCCTGTGAACTGCATATGTATATTTAGCAGTGACATATTGGCAATTAAAGGGAGAATGATTCACATTTGTATTACACATGGGTAAACAGTTTCTGAAATATTTAGGCCTGAAATGTAGGGGTTTACTCCTGGCATGATTCATTGTGATTTAGGAGGACATTTTCTTTCTTTCTACAAGGGTAGAGGAAGCACTAATTCGAAACTTCTACAGTTAATTTAATATCAGGGAGTGTGTGTCTGTGCTTACTCTACAGATCTTTGACTTAAGCAGGAGTTCTGCATGCTCAGCAGTATTCAATATTTGAGCATTTATTTAGATGGCAAAATATGGATGGAAAAGGTTAAATTTACACATCCATTTTTGCAAACATAAGTTGTATATTTTGTATGCCTTACATTCTAGTATGAGGTGTAGAAGAACAAGACTCAGTCCTTGATCAGTGACAGGTTGAAAGTTTAATGTCTTGCAAAATATAAGAAAATCATTGTTATTTAAAAGAGGAAAGTTCCACTTAACTAAATGGCATTTCCAGAAATATTGCACCTTTATCCTGCAGGAGTGGTTTTAGGCAATTGTTAGAATTTTTTTCCAAAAATGTTTTTCTCTCCTGTGTATTTGGAGATTAGCCAATCTAATGCAGAATGTCTCTAATTGTACAATAAGAAATGTATATGATACAGTGGGGAGAGGTCAGGCAGAGAAGCTAAGAGTATTTTTACTTTGCAGAGTTTCCAAACCAAACAGAGACTAAACAGCCAACATGTTAAAATAGCTGCCTCCACAACACGAACAGATTTGAACACTTGGATGACTTTCTCTAGGCTGAGTTCCTAACCTATATGATGGACCTGTCCTGCAACCAACTCCAAGACTGGTATAAACTTGTAGTATTAGTTACTAGGTTTATAATTCCTGAGATCTGGTTTTTTGTTTTAGCCAATCACTTTTACATATATAAATATAAAATAAATAAATGGTGTTTCATTTAAGTCCTGGGCAAATGTGGATTTGGGGTTACTTTTTTTTAAATTTTTTTTTTTTAAATCCCCAATTTTCAGTTAATCAGAGAAAACCAGGATCCCTGCTGATGTCTGTAGCATTTAAACTACATTTTCCCCCACCCTGTGGATGATGTAACATGTATTAGATTATGATTGTGATATGCTGCAGTGATCTTGCTGGTACTACGCAGCCTACACTCGTGTTATGGATTTCTCTCCTAGTAGTTAGCTAGCATGCAGGTTCTACTGTCCCTCAGCTAATGGAGCTGGTCTTCTGGCTTAAGTAACAGAGGGTCATCATTTCAGAATCAGTCATTCCAGGTCAGTCACTTGTGTGGGCACAGGAGTGTTTTCGCATTTTCAGAACTTAGTTGTGCCTCAAAAGGGATGCAGAAATCTCACATTTGTGCCTTAAAAATCTGTTCACTACATTTTGCCCTAATACCTTCTGTATCTGTTACT
Organism: Crocodylus porosus; assembly: GCF_001723895.1. Taxonomy (NCBI): domain Eukaryota; kingdom Metazoa; phylum Chordata; order Crocodylia; family Crocodylidae; genus Crocodylus; species Crocodylus porosus. The sequence goes on from NW_017728950.1 coordinate 34,835,376, forward strand.
GTCACAGTTATTTTTATAATCATTTCCTATGGATTCAAATCTCATTAATTGCCTTCATCCCTTTCATTTCAAGAGTTTTTTCAGAATGATTGTTATGTGAATTAGTTACAAATCAGTTCCATTTCAGTAGCTAATTTTTAAGCATCCTGCCTATTTATTTCTTCCCCAACACTGTATGTACAATCCCTTCTGAATCTTTTTCTTCTTTAATTGTAAGCAGTTGCTTTTGAACAGAGCACTTAGACATAATTTACTATACAGAGAAAACAGTGTCAGCTGTATCTTGTACTACTGGGGACTTCAGGGTATGGCTTAATGTTCAGGCTGAACTTTCATAAATTGGGAGTGTGCTAGTAGCAAAATTTACTGCATAACCATATGTTGCTGTATAGCTTCCTACCCTGTGCATGAAAGGCATCCCTGCAAAGGCATTGAAGGCTAGCTGAAGAAATTCTTTTCTTCCCCAAAACTAACTCTCTGAATGATGCACAATAACCAATTTTGAATATGGGACCCTTTTTGAAAAATCACCAGTAGGATCCTGATCTGATGTAGGGAAACCTCTATGCCTATCTGGCAGAACTCAACCTTGTTGAGGTGGTAATCTGTTCGCTGGGTTTTAGCCAGATACATGTTGAAAACCAACATCAAAATGTGTTCTCTGTAGAGTTGCCATATGATGTCAATATAATGTGGCTCTGTGTCAGCATGCAAAATCGTAAGTATCAACTTGCATTAGCTGAGTGTATATATAGCTCATTATGTCTATAGATCTTTACTGTTCCCTGAAATTTTTAGTAGAGGCAGAAGAACTGCTCCTGCTTAAAATAGCCCACTAAGCTTTCTACAGATTATCTGAATGTGACAGTTTGGAATCAAATGTCTTTGGCATTAGTAATAGGTAATCATCAATCCTCTGGATCATGGTATACATTTAAAAGGTCAAGGCAAGTGCCTGATGAATTGGCTTGTACGGAGTCCTGTGGCTATCATGCCAAGACCGTCAATGCATACATTTAGCATTGGCATTAAGTGACTGTATTTTCCACATTAGGCATTTATAGTTTGCAAATATGCTGTATGGTACCAGGCTTTTGATATTCAAAAACTTATTTTCCAGAAAGCATATTGCACAGCAGTGAAGCTCTGCTTATCATTAACCTCGTTCAAAGTATGCCTGCCCTTCCATTCCTTCTCTGGCTTCATTTTTTAAATTTTATTTTAAAGGCTAAAAAATGAATTTGACATTTTAGAATTGTAAGATCTTGTTTTAACTGCAAAGTAGGACTTTGGATACAGAGGGCCAGCTCTTCACATTTAATTAATTCTTTTCCCTGACATTTCTTTCATCATGAGGCACATTTGTTTGTGGTGCTTAACCTTTCAGTATTACATCAGTTTCATAGGAGTCATGGAGTGGCCAAAAGCATCCTGGATAAAGCAACATTCAAACCCTTTCCTAACTTGGTAGTCAACAGATGAAATAATTTATCTTCTCCATTTTACTGTTACTTGGATAAAGAGCCTCAGGATGCAGCTGTGAATCTGTTATTTATTTATGTATTTCTCTTTCTTCCCCCTTCCCATTTCTAACCTTAATGGAAGGGGAGGGAGGAGCGAGGGTTGGGGGGGAGGGGAATGAACAAAAGGAAAACAGAGTGGAATATTTGCAGCCATATGTTTCCCCTTGATATTTCTGCTATCTTCTTCTATCATGGAAAGGTGGATTAATACCTTTCCCACTTTCAAATCATTTAGTAGAAAAGGTGATACAGTAAAAGCTGTCAAAGCCATCTTGAAAAGGCTATGTTTTTATTACCTTTGGCTTCATGGGAGAAATGTTCTAAACTTCTGGGGATGGAGAGGAGGCTGAGCAAGCTTTTCCTGCCAAATCACAGGGCATGGTGTTCAGCACCCACCATGTGGGGGAGGAGCGGGCACCAGTTGATTTCTCTTGTAGTTTCTCATCTGATGTGACCCAGCTGGTCATTAGAGCATTGGCATCATCTTGTCTGTAAAGTAAGGATTGAACTGGTGTTGTATGGTTTGTAATAATACCTGGAAGCCCCAGTTTAATGAGAGCATTGGGAGGAGGATATACTACTTTCATTTTATACACTGAGATCTAAGGCACAAAGAGACCTAGGTATGGCAACACTGAACTTTCCTTCTCATAAAGGATAAGAGCTCAGGTCTGGGGACAGAGGGGTACATGTTGTAGCTGTGTTAGTTTAAGGACATATGACATTTGGAAACCCAGTTAGATGCCTAAGGCAACAATTCTTAATTAAGGGACTGCAGCACCCTGGGATACCTTGAGAACCTTTCAGGGGTGCTACAGAATGATGCACAATGTTAGCACTGTTAGGCACACAAACACGATTCACAAGATAACCCTAGTGATTTCAAATAAGAATCCATGGTGTTAAATAAATTTGATCCGTTGTGGTCTTCTGAGTTCTTTGCAATAGAAAAACTGTTGCACTATTTTACTATAGTCCGAGTGAAAACTAAGAGCTGACATTTTCTAAAGGGTGCCTTCGGTCTAAGGAGGTGTTCCTGTGCCTAACAAGGGGTGCCTTCAGCCTAAAATGGTCAAGAACCTTTTCCTCCTTTTCCATACAAGAGAGGAGGAGGAGTTGAGGAAGGTTGTCATAACTTTTAGTCTAGGGACAGACATTCAAAAAGCACAAGCCAGAATTGATTCAACCTTTTGCAGGTTAGTTTAACCTGTCTAGGCTCAACTAGTTGGAAACCGGACAGACATTCTCTCTGGACTGAGGAAATTCAAGCACATGACAGCAGTGGCTCTGGGAAGAAACTGGAGGCACTAAAGCAGCCCTCCCTTCCCTTGCACAAAATTGAGCTGAGACGAGGGGAGGGAGAGCACGGCCAGGCCCTGGCAGGGCTTTCTTATTAGGGAGGTCTGCCTGCACCACCCCAGGCTTTTCCCTGCTGGCTGCTCAAAGGGTGGGAGAGTTGTCAGATCCCAGACCCTTGCTAGCACTCTGAGGCAAGGGGGCATGCATCTGTTGATAATACGGAGCTTTTCAATCTCCCTCCCTGCTTGTCAGACTGTCTGCAGCAAACTGACAAGCAAGCAAGGTAGCCTGGAGCTGGTAAAAGTATTTATCACCCATTTAGCGAAACAATAGCTTCTCTTCCATTACTTTAAACTCTTAAACAGCTTATGGGTGTGACCTGCTGATTAGCTCCAAAAGCCCTATTCTGTCTGCCTGCCTGTCCCAAATGAAACTGGAGGTACACACACACACACAGTCGCCTTTCAGCAGCAGATAGCACACCACATGCCTAGGGTCCATGGGGCTGGGGTCCATGCTGTGGGAGATGGGATGGATGGAGGGGGGATTTCCTGCTTGAGCAGTGGGGGGCAGGGGGAAGCCAGCAGACCCTGCTGTGTCTGCAGTCTCTGCTAGAACCTTTACAGCACATGCTGGCTATGGTTCATGCTGAGGGAGAAAGGAGGAAGGGATCCCTGCTTAAGCAGCAAATGGTGAAATGGTGGGGGAAGGGGGGCCACAGGAAAGCCAGCAGACCCTGCTGTGTCTGCAAGTCTGTGCCAGAAGAGCTCTTCCCAAGGAGCAGAGGGGAGGGGCTAGCTCTTTTGCGGAGCAAGGAGCCCCACTCAGCTCAGAGAGCATGCTAGGGTGCTGGAGGTGTCTGGTTTATGTTAAATAAGCAAGGGGTCTGGGACAGACATTTCATAAACCAGTTTAAGCCAAATCAGTTAACTTGTTGGAAGTGGTCCACAGCATGAGATCCCTCCTGAGCATGTGTGCACTGATTAGAGGTGGGCAGGTTCTAGAATAGCTGGACTTTCCACCTTGACGATGTCAGTGACCCACTTACATCTGGGAGCCGGCACAGTAGCTTGCGTGGTCCAGTAGAGCACCGTGTGCTACACCTGAATGCCGGGAGCACGCTAGTAGGGTGTCGTGTGCGCAGGACTATGGCTGGTGAGAA
>NW_017728950.1:34839459-34871365 GCF_001723895.1 Crocodylus porosus
TTTAGTTCCCTAAATTCCTTTGTGAATCTCACACAAAGGGATTTTTTTTCTGTGTCATATGTAGCAATTAAACCAGATTGCCTATGTGCTAGTCCAGGCCCTTAACTACAAGACCCTTTCTATTATCTTTTGAGTTCAGCGATAAGGCTGCTTTTGTACAAAAGCTTAGGTATGTGAATAGCTGCTTATGCAAGTAATGCAAATGAGTCTTACTAGGACTGCCTGCATGTGAAAAATGTTTGTGGGGATGAAGCCAAAATATTTCACGTTTTCTGGAAAATGTTACTGTGACTGTCTTCTAGAAGAATGGAACAAATACTTTAGTCAACTGTTGTATGGTCTTAGCTACCCTTGTGTGTTGATATATCTTCAACTTTTTCCCCTGAGGAGATTTATTTCTGATTTTTAGCTAATAGGAGGCAAGTATGGGACACAAATGGAAGGCATTTGAAGAAGATCAATTTACAGCCAGGTTACAGATGTTAACCGTTTTCTCCTTTGTGGAAGTCCTGAAATATTTTACATAGTTAAAAGGACACCATCAGCCAGAAGTTAAGTCAACAAAGGCTATACCTGCCCCTGACTGCACTTTCTGGTGGTTGTTTTTTTTTTTTTTTAAATAGGAAAATGAAAGTGAAAAATGTTTTTCTTTCCTTTGCTATTGCATGAAAGACTCGCACAAAAAAGGGGCATTGACTCACTATACACAGGGGAAGCAGTGCATGTGGCTACACAAAAAGGGCTGTCAAATGCACAAAATGTTCTAGGGAGAAAAGCTAAAATGAACCATATTTGTTTTACTGATCTTTTTTTTTTTTTCCCAACAAGATGTTTTAGATGTGATTTCTGATATTGGATTTAAAGGAGGTTAAGCACAGTTAGACTTTTTAAAGTTGATTATGGTGCTTCAGTGTTGAACAACAAAAATAGTAAAGAAAATGAAAATAGTCAATTAGATGACATCCTTTAAAATCAAGTTCTTCTGATTTATAGTCTTTCTGTGACCCCTTTTACATTCTAGCCTGATTTTGGTGGCTGTTATTATCAGGAATTCCTGAAGAAAGGATCAGAGACTGATATGAGTGCAAGGCTTTAGGTGGTACTCACTATTTTTTGTAGCTGCATGATTCCTTGTGGCAATCACCAGTAAAAGTGGGTTGAATTGAAGACAGACGAGGACAATTCAGAATGATAATCAATGATATCATGCATGGTGCCAAGGCTAAAAGAAACTGCATATACATTCTTGGAAAATTGGTATACCATCTCTCAAGTGTATGAATCAGTATTGCTAGAAATAATTTACTATCCTTCTTTAAATTGGTTGATAGTCCCTTAGATTAGGCAAACAAAACAAACAAACAACCCCAAAAGCCATTTGCCAGATAGTTTGGGATGCTTCCAGCAATCTGGGCCAATCTGCCTCAGAAAATAAAACTGTGGTCTATTGAGTGTCTATGATATGTCCTTCTTAGTGTTCATTTTGCAGGGGCATGAGTTTTATAGATCCCAGCTATAGCCACCCATCTTTTTAGCTCAAGCTGTAGCAGTTCCTGTTTTTAGCTCTGGTGATTCCTAGCTCAATTCCTGTTGTGTCAGCCAAAATGGCAGCTGTCATGTAAGTGGAAAAGAGAAAAGCTCTCTAGCTGGGCCTGTAATAGACTCATATTCTTTGTGGATTGGGCACAGAAGGGAATCTCTAACATACTTGTCAGTGGATTACACCATATCAGCAGCAAACAGCCCAGATAAGAGGATGGCACTTCTGTCAGAATAACGTTTAGGGAAAAAAAAGTGAATTTTGGGGGCTATCTTTAAAAAATATATTTTGAAATTGAAATTGAGAGACATTTTTCGGTGAATGTGTGGGTTCATTAATACTAAAACCAAACCCTCTAATTATGTCTTCTCTTTTGAAGATGTCACTGCTATATTGACTCGGTCACTGTTATAACTACACTGTATAAACACACACAAAAGGATATTTGAATGTGTGCTATACAATGACAAGCTCTAGCAGGGGCTCTCACCCTGCAACTGAGTCTGTGGAAGCAGTGCCCATGTGTTTGCATGAGTTCCTTAGTTTGTAGAGCTGGCTGACTTAAGCTCTGTCCAGCAGCAGTTGTATTGGCTACAAAAGCAGCATTTTCGCTGATTCCCTAATTGAAAGAAGCTGGGAAGCTGGGTAGCAGGAAGGAAAGTAAACAGGGCAAGAGGAATATGTGCAGGTAGTGATGAAAAGTAGTTATTAAACAACTGCTGTCACCATATTATCCTTGAAGACCTCCTGATTTATCAGTTTATAGGGATCTTGCAGTCCAGTAATTACTGAGGGTTCTTGTTTAATAAAGGTGAGAACACATGGGAAAAGTCCTACTGATAGGAGTCTCTTTCCCCTCCCCTCCTGTTGAAAATGTGTGGCTCTGAATTCAAATATGAATCTCGGAGAGCTAGGTAAAAAGAACAGTTGAAAACAGATGGCAGCAGTTACAACTGGCATATTCCCAGTTGGTGGCTCTAGCATTTAGAAGCAAGCATCTGTTCTTCTTCCCTACTGCAAAGTGGTTTTAACTGAGAGGTGTTAAAAATATGTAAGTTGCTGTTTTATTCATTTTTGCTGTTTACTGACTTTAATGACTTATACCCAATGAAAAGTACAATGTTTACCCCTGTGGCAAGGGACTTGAAACAGAAATACAGGTCTGTGGCACAGAACCTTGGAGCATAGAATAGAGTAGGCAGAGGGTTTCTTAACTCTGAAACTGAGAGGGGAAAAGAGGGAAAAACGGCAGGATCTATAGTAATCCAAGAGCCTAGCTTTTTTAACACATTGCTTAAGATCTTTCTGAGCATCTTTCTCCTTTCCTGTAGCTATCAATGGATTCTTTTTAGCCTAATGGGAACTTAACTCCTTCACTGCTGCCTTATCTAATGTACTCTGTACATGCATCAAAATGACTGAGTGCATCTCAAAAGGCTCAGGACTAAATGGTGGGGTAATCTCCAATTCCCATTTGGGGGCACCAACAATACCATACCCTGTACATTGCCCAGCAAAAGCTCCTTGAAATGCTGTGTTTAAGGGAAGTCCAAGTGTTTTATAGCCTGTGGGGTACTGCTAGTCCATTTCAGAGGATGCAGTATCTCTGGGAGTGTCGGATTAGATCATCAATGTGGATTGGAGACACTGCTCTCCACTCCTACCTGCTCCCTCTGGGGTTTCTGATGTCACCTGTAATAGGAACAGAACATATCCAGAGCGTCTATGCTCCTAGTTCCATACAAGATCAATTGTGAAAGGCAAACAGCATTACAAATTTAGCCTTCAGTTTATTGTGACGGCATTAAATTGTGGCTGCTGTGCTTTCAAGCTTTGTCCCCAGTCACTGGTTTTGTGTAATTGTGTGTGGAGGTCCTTCTGGGTGGATCTGGTTGTAGGACTGAGCCTTGGATGCACACTGTTTAGGACGATTGTGTCCATGATGGGGAGAATGTCAGGGTCTCATTGACTGTGGGGTATTGTTTGTGATGGCAGGGATACATGGAGTTGTTTCTGTAACTGCTTTTTCTTGATGAGATGACCTAAGGGATAGCATGTCTATAAACTTACCAGGGGGGACCAGAGGGGAATGGGAGAGACCCTGTTCCCCCCGAGCACCTACCAGAGTAACAAGGAATAATAGGCATAAACTGTTTGAGAGTAGGTTCAGGCTGGACGTTAGAAGGCACTACTTCACAGTCAGGGCGGCTAGGATCTGGAGCCAACTTCCAAGGGAAGTGGTGCTAGCTCCTACCTTGGGGGTCTTTAAGAGGTGGCTGGATAGTTACCTAGCTGGGGTCATATGAGCCCAGTATTCTCTCCTGCCCAGAACAGGGGGTCAGTCTTGAAGATCTACTTAGGTCCCTTCCGACCCTACATCTATGAATCTAAGGGGCCACCATTCATTTGCATGGAGGATTCTTTCATGTAACCTAGGTTAAGGGCTCTGTTGTTCACCTATTCCATTTAAAATAGCATACCATCCATCCTGTTTTTCCTAGGACAGTCCTAGATTTTAGAGGCTGGTCTCAGGTGCGGGGCACAAGTTAACATGGGCATCCTGGGTGCAGGGTGCAGTCTGGTGGGGAAGGGAAGAGGCACAACATCCTAGGAAGGTGGCTGGGTAGGTTGCCTGTCACAGCATGCTGCTCTGCCTCCGCCTCTTCCTGCAGCATGCTGCTGACTTGGGAGCGAGGAAGGGGGAGGGAGGTAGTGTCTGGTTTTCAAGCCAGGGTGGATGGTCAATGTAATTTAACATGAGTAAGACATGATAAGGAGGTTAATGAGATGGCTTGCGTTTTATGCTCTCAGTTTTGAGATGATGTGGCTTTGCACAGGATTCAAATTACGCTTTGATTCTTGTGGGGGGAGGGGGGGAATCTGCAAAAAAAATTAAACCGGTTCATTGATTAACAAGTCCACTTAAGGGAAGAAGCAAACTGATCAAAGACCTCCCCTCCAGTTTTTATTTTTAAATTTTATGGGGAGGCTCTCATTTTTTATGGGTGGGCTCAGCCTTAATTTGTACCCTGACTTTGCATCTCTCTTTTGCTGGGGACTATAGTGGGTTTGCTTGGCTGTTTTGGGCTAGGTACAGACGCTGAAAAAGCCCAAGGTGAAATCTATCGAAGTTACATGGTTTTCTGTAAGCAGCATAGTTTAGATCAGTAGTGAATGCAACACCCATTCGCTCTTTGATGGGATGGTCAAATATTAGACTGGGTTCTGCCATTTTTAAACTAGTCTATGTATGCTGAACTTCTGTTGCGGGTGTAGACTGGTTTCCAATCATATATATTGGTAAAAGTTGAATGTCTGTACCTAGCCCCAGTGACTGGTTGAGACTGGCATATAGAATCAGGGAACAGAAGGTGCTTCCTTCTATCTGTACTTGTTAAAGAGCTGGGCTCCTTTTCTTTCAAAACTGACTCTTCTGAGGCTGTCATCTATCTCAGACACTTGATACAAAATTATTGCCGAGTGCTGTTCTTCAGGCATCCCTAAACGATTTCTCAGTCTACATCTTTGCCCATGTTTTAGTTAAGGAGTTTACATGAGAGCTAGCATGGGGACAGGGTTTGAAATTGGAGTTTAACGCTAAATATGTTTGGCTGATGCTTAGTGGTGGTGCTTTTGATGGTAAATATGCCTCCTGGCTAGCTCATGGGCATATTCTATAAACGGAAGAATGAATGAATGAATAAATAAAATAAACACCTCACTGTTTTCTATAAGAATATTTTATATTCTGGGTATCTGCTATCTTTCTGTCTCTGGTTGATGCATTTAGAAATGCTACGTGTTTTTGAAGATAATGCCATACACTGCCTGTAATCTTGTTGTTTGCTTCATGAATTAACTGGCCTCTCAAGGTACACTATAACAAAGGACTCCTAGAGACCCATTTGCATCTTCTTTTCCTGGAAAGGATTACTTGAGTGGAACATTTTCTTGGTATGTGCTGCCTCCTTTCCTATGATGTAAAGAGAAGGTTTTCAAAAGGAAATGTGTAATCAGTGTCCAAGAATGTAGTGCAGAGTATTCTAGTCATGCAGGCATTACTGCAATGAGCTATGTTTGTTGACTGATTCTGGGTCAATAGTATTCACACCCATAATGGCCAGTGACAAGAACCACTTATTAGCATAGCAATATTGCACTCTGGTTTTACTGCAGCTGCAATCACTATAGTTCCCTTGATGTTTATACAGAAGTGATATATGCAGCCGTTGTGTGACTATATACTTAAGGACCCATTTTTTTAAAAAATCCACTTCTGTGGAGTCACACCTCATTTGTTCACACGTGTACAGTCAATTACAAATGCACTCATCAAACTGCAAATGAAAGTGGTCAATTGGATACACAAATGCTTATTTGGACATGCATTTACCACTTATGGTTACTGCATATGCACTTTTGTTCACAGATGTCAAAACCTATGACCTAAAATTGTTCACCTTTTGAGTTCAAAAGCTTTCTAATTCTGTGATTCTATTTAGTGGACTGAACGCAGAACCAGTGTGGGGGGAGTGGGGAGGAACGCCAAGGAGGAGGATAAGGTCTGTAGTATTCTGTTTACAAAACTGTCTTTATGGTAATTGATGTCTCACCATCCCTAGAAGTCTGGCTTTAATTTTCTTTCTGGCAACACTATGAACACTAGGTTTCAACCTATAGTTTTTAGCATTTAGTTTGACTGTTTTAGAAGAATCTGAGGCACCTCTTCTATCTATAATACTGCTACTGTGTTACGGTTGGTTTTGAGCTGGGTTCTTATGAACTCTGACAGGTATAGGTCCCTGCTTCATGTGTGTTGGTCCCTGTCTTTGGTTGCACTGTTTTTCCTGAGGCTGCTGTTTCAAACTGATTTAGCTAAAATCAATTCAAAGGCTATGTGTACATTCTTATTTCACTTTAAATCAGATGTATTTGGGGTTAGTATAAACCCCATAGAATAGGTTTAACTTAAATAAGTGTGTCTATACATCAGGTTTACCAGTTTTAAATCAAGCCAGTCTGTATGCATCTAAAGTTCATTGATGTTCTGAGCTTCTTTGTTCTTTACAACTAAAAGAGGTTATCAATCAGTGAGCTTCTGCATGTCTAAAGAAGCATCCTTATATAATGATAGTCTCCTATAGTTTGTTCAGTTATACCATTAGCATTAAAAATATTAGTGTGACAGACTATGGCTGGCTTGGTTGACTTGGTTGTTTCTGGTATGCATTACTTATTTTGCAGCTGTTTTTAGAAGAATGATTTAAAAAAAAAAACTTTTTACTCATGTCTTCAACATTTCTTCTCAGCATTCTGATCTCTATCCGTACAATGACTCAACAGTGTGCAACTATATGCTATATGTAAAAGTGTGTAATTGCCTCACTAGTAATTGTCAGAAGAGTTTAAATCTTTGATATTCATCCTTGTAATCTGGACTTCCACTTGAGCTAAAAAAGTAGCTCCACTACTGTGAAATGTGGGTGTAAGGAAAGTCATGAAACGAAATTTTCAATATATTATAGAATGAAAATTTCAATGTAACAAATAAAATGCTAATCCCCAGCCTATCTCTCATGGGAACATACGCAGTTTTTTGTTTGTTTATTAGATTAGTGTTTCAGTATAATTAATTCCAGTATAGCAAAAGTCAGTCTAACAAATATAATTTGAAATCCCTAAGTGTAATATTTCAACCAGTAAAATGAATTTCAACAGCAAATACAATGGCAGCAAATGATATTAAACATCAAAAGGAAATGCAGCTCTTTGGGCGTGTCTTCACAAGACCTATTAATAAACATTGGCCTAAGTTAATGCATATTATGGGCATGCATCTACCCGTATGCACCCCTAATATGCATTACCTTAGGTTAATTGAGCCTAAATATAATACCTGTAAATGCGGGTATCAAATTTAGGCACAATTAGTTAATGCACCTTAATGCACATGTAGACATGACACAGCACTAACTTTAGGGCTGGATCTTCCTACCACTAGGGGGCCCTCCTGAGCCCAGGGAACATCTAGGGTTTGGGGTGCTAGGCATCTGTCCTGAGGCCCTGCCCCCTAGGCCTCCTCCATGACCCCTCCCATTCTGGCCTTGAAGACCCAAAATATTGTATACAGTTTTCCCCGTGTAAGTGGTTTTTATTGTGGGTGGTAGAGGGGTTCTGTTGGCTGAGGGGGAAGGATGGGGGTGGGTGTTATGAAGGTAATCAAGTTTTTTTTTGTTGTGTATGTGCTGAGAGTGGTGCTGGGGGTGGGCAGGGGGTGTGTGGGTGGCAGGGCAGGTAGGCTGGAGCAGGGAGTGCAGGAGGAGAGGTTGGTCAAGGCCTCTAGCAGCCAGTGACCTGGCGGGTGCACAGCTGTCCTGGGGCCTGGGCTGGGGGGGGGCAGGCAATTCTAGGGTCAACAGGGCAGCACCATGGCCAGCAGTGGTGCAGGGCACTGGTTGTTGCTGGCAGGGGCTGGGCTGGAACAATGAGGCACAGGGCATCTCTGGCAGGGGCACAGGCAGGGGCTGGGGTAGCCCTGGTGCAGGATGGGCAGGGAGGGAACTGCTGTACACTGCCCCTGCACTGGGCATGCAGCTCCTGGGGTGGGAAGGGGTTGCCCAGGGATCAGAGTTTTCCAAATGGCTGCCAGGTGCTGGCAGCTGGCTCTGGGTTCAACATGGCTGCCAAGTGCTGGCAGCCATGTGGCCAGAGGCGGAAGCTTGCTCTGGTGGCCACACGGGCACATGGCAAGGATACAGGGACTTGGGACTAACTTTAATACAAGTGCACTAACTTTTTAGTCCCAAATCCTTGCATGTGTAGACACCTGGCAAAAATTGTTTAATGTGCATTACCTTAATGTACAATTTAGTCATGCTTATTTGCATGTGTAGATGCACCCAATGTAGATAAAATATTGGAGTGAAATATCAATGTAAACCTTCAGCAGACTTGCACAGGCAGTCTGCACCCTCCATTCCTCTGCCACCTCCATCAGCCACTGGAGCAGAAGGGTCCAGTCCCTGGTGTCCTCTGGTGCATCTGGACCAATCCAGTGGTGGGTGGTGGTGACCCTGAGGCAGCATCCTCACTGGGGCTTGTGGGCTCCCTGCTGCATCCAGATGTTGGCCCTGAGAAGGCAAGAGACAGAAACCTTTTGTGAGAGTTTGTAATGTTTCAGAAATCAGATGCTCTGCATCAGGGGCCGCACACTGCTCAGCCTCAGATTGGGGGCCTGGCTGGGCAGGGACCACAGTAAGATATCTGGGCAGGCCTAGAACCTGGTGGCCACCAGCTGTGCCCCATATCTTGGGGATGGCTACCCACTGGGTCCTGGCTGCAGGCAGCCTACCTCCCCTCACCCCACTTCTCCGGGCAGGCCAGACCAGGATGCTGGCAGCACCTGCTGCTGTGGCTCCAGACCCCACTCTCCCCATCTCTCCCTGCAGGCCAACCACTGTGCTATGCTGCTGCCCAGCTCAGAGCCCAGGCTTGGGGCACATGGGGCTCCCAGACAAGTGGGGTGAGGAGTTGGGTGCATCTCTACCCTCCCCATAGGGGACCTATCCAGGGAGGTTCCCTGGGGCTGCCCTCCCCATGCCACTGCTGCTTCCCAAACAGGCCACTGCTGCACACACCCAGATGGTGTGTGATGAGCTGTATGTATAGGAGGAGGGGTGTCCAAGCCACTACGTCCTGCTGCTGCTGATCCTCCTGGTGCCCCAAGCACACCTGCACTTGTGGGTCAGGATCCTGAGCTATGAGAGTGCAGGGAACAAGCCCAGGCTGCCCCACAATGTTTGCTGCCACCGGGAGGGCTACCTGTGGCAGTGCCACCTGGAGGGCTACCTATGGCATCCCTGCCCCCCACTTCTGAGGACATCACTACCAGCATCACTGCTTTCCTTGACATGTGAGATCTGTACCCGCCTAGCTGCAGGGACACAGACTACTCAATAAAGTTCTGAACTGTGTCCTACCCATCTTGCTGCTTTGGTGGGGCTCCAGGGTCAGGGGACTGCAGGTGGGCCAGGCAGAAAGTGGGGCCAGGGGCCAGGCCCTCCCCCACTGCAGGACTTTACCACGTGTCTGGGGCTGGCAAGATGGGTGGCTCGGCACAGACCTCCCATCAGTGGTGGTGTTCGGCTGCTCCCTGTGTCCATGGCCTGGGGAAACGGTGCCTGGAAAGGCCCTCTTTTCACACTCCCTTCTTTCCCCCACCCCGGAAGGTGCTGGCACTGCAGGCAGCTGGTGATGGTGTGGGTAGCTGTTCCTTGTGCCAGGGTCTGGGGCTGCTGAAAGGGTGATTCAGCTGCTGGGCAGAGCTCCCCAAGTTTCCAGTGGATCCAGCAGCTCAGGAGGAGAATGGGGTGGAGTACTGAAGGTCTGAGGTCCCCTCTTCTGGTGACGTGTAGATGTGCATTCTTAATGTCCATTAAATTAGGCTAATGTGCATTAATGTGTCTTGTGTAGACATGCCCTGTGCATTAACCACAAGAGTGACCTAAAAGACTTCACAAGCATGTGACATGGATGTGCTATGATTCATTAGGTATGGCTTAATCAAAACTGACTAAAGCACAAATCTTAAACTAGCTTTATAAGGGGCCAAATCAAGCCCTTGAATTAAGATTCAGATTTTTGCACTTCCAGTCTAAGTGCCTTCAGATTCAGAGTTGTGTTTCAGTTTGTTACAGAGAATAAGTTTATCACCAGGATTTTGGGGTAGGCAGAGTTGTCTGGTGTCACAGGCTGGAAAGTGCAATGACAGGGCCATTATTTCATAACTTGCAAGAGACTGAAGAGTAAGCAAGACATAAAATGAAGCTATAAAGAGTACCATGGCCAAGTAATCATTAGTGCCTATAAATGATAATGAGAACATTTTAAAAGCATGAATAAATAGGTAGGCTATATATTTGAAGGGCTGTCCAGAATACTAAGATATACCTGTGTGTGTGTGTGTGTGTGTGTGTGTGTGTGTGTATGTGTGTACAGAGCCGCATGACTAACTTGCAATAAATAATGTTGTAGTTATAAGTCCCTTCAGATTTGTTCCAAGAAAAGATTACAAACCTCTTCAAAATGTTTGTTGCTCATATTATTAGCTGAAACTTTTCCCCATCTATGTCCAACTTTGACTTGGTATTAGAAATTGCTTTGTAATGATTTGTCGAGTGACTTTATGCTATTGGTTTTTGCCTTTAAAAAAGGTCTCTGGTGTGAATGCTTATGGAAAGTACTTTGGCTTTTTGTGATTATTCAGACTAACACTTACCCACACTGAGCATTTGTAGTAGTGAAATCTGTTTGCGTGAATTCTCATGAGGGAGAACATAGGAAGGCTGTAAAAATGGCTGCTATGAATTTAGTTAAAATTTCAAATGGATATCCCTTAGAGCAGTGTTTCCCAACCAGTGTGCCATGGTGCAAAAGTGTGCCATCAGAAATGAACAGGTGTGCTGAGGAATTTTGCCATGGCAATGAGCTACAATAGCTATGAGGATGGGGAATGGCTTAACAGGTGTGCTGTGGAAAATTTTTATTAATGTAAGTATGCCTTGGGCTGGAAAAGGTTGGGAAACACTAACTTAGAGTCTTTTCTTCCCTGGCTTTTGCTAAGAGAAATTACTGTGACTATAGATTGGACTTAGATACAAACTTTAAATAGGTGCTATTGTTAAAAAAACAACATGGAAGCCTGGTTCCAGGCTGCATTTGTCCTTTGTCTTGTTAGTGGTGTTGGAGTGTATCTCCAAGAATTAATCTGGGCACAGAGGGTATGGCTCTTGAAAGGAACAACGGTCTAAATTCTATAGTCTTTAATCAAGCAATAACCCCATTGAAGTCTCTGCTGCAGGAGTATTTGAACAGCTGCTCCATTTTGGAATTGTTCCTTTCCAAAATTCAGGCTTAGTTATCTTAAGCCTGTGGTCTTAGTACATCTGATTGTTTCGCTGAATCATGGCTGGGGCTGAACAAGACTCTTGGAAGCAGACTAATGATGTAATTCCTGCATAAACAGATACTCCTTACAGACTGACCTTACTGAGTGATTCATGTGGTTCTTGCCATATTTCTTAGTCTGTAATATGAGTAATACAGATTGTTTAATTTCCCAGCCTTCTGGGCTGTGTTGTGATAAACCAGGTGAGAGCATTCCTCTCGCCACCCCCATCTTGAATTCATGGGAGTGGAAATTTCAAGTTAAATTGTTTGAAACAAGCCTTAATGTTTCAGTTGCAAAATGAAAAATATTTTGATATTAATCACATTTTGGAGTTTTTTTTTTTTTTTTTTTGCTTTGAAAAAGGAAAATATAATTTTCCAGGCTCTTTTTATTTATTTTTATTTCTCAGTTTTCCAATGGCACTCAAAAATTATAGCACTCTATTGATCCCCTTTTACTTGAGGAAATTTATTAGCATACCTATGCAGGTATAATTACACTGCTTTAATTATACCAACATAAATTCCATGTAAGTGCTTATTCCAGAGTGGTCACATGGAGAGTTATGCTATTATAACTACATTAGTATAATTATACCTCATATAGATCCTTATTGGATCTTTTGAGTGTATTTTAACAAGTTATGACCTGTCCTTTCAGTAGTGGGATATTAACAATGTCCTTGTCCCCCTGCTTTATTTATAGCAAGTTAGGGTGTTTTTTAAATATTTGTGGGCATTAGGCAAAAAGGGTGTTCATTTAGTATTATGAACAGGTTAAACAAACACTCATCTAGGGTGTTTAAGATAGGAATGATCCTGCCTTGCACAGAGGTTTGACTTAGATGACCTCCTGTGGTCCCTTCCAGCCCTACTTTTTTGTGATTCTATGATTTATTTTTTTTCTATGTAGATACCCTTTTGGTACAAGTCTGAACAGTTAGATATGGTACAGGTTTTAAGGTTTTCATAAAGAAAGGACCAATTTGCTCCTCAGTGTAGGTGTCTACATGTGCTATTAATGCAACACAATAAACTTAGTTGCAGCTTGCACCAGTTTATTGGTCCTGGGTGCTATGTTTACATATGCACCTGAGACTGCAGCATGTTGAGGGGGGGTTGGAACAGCCCTGGCTGATGGGTGATCTAAGGGGTCAGCCTGCCAGCCTGGGGCTGCTCTGACCTGGCTGCAGAGGGGCTGGATGGTGCATGAGGGTGCTTCAGTGCAGGGCTAGTCAGCAGGCAGCCCCTGCAATGAAGCATCTTCATACCCCATCTTGCTCTGTCAGCATCTACACGTGTGTTGTGGCACAGTAAATAATACTGCCACAGGACAGTACTTGTATTTACAAGCATTATGTTATGGCAGTGTTCATTAATTTAATGCGGCCTAATAGGCCTGCATGTGTAGACAGACAGACTTTATTGAAGAACTAATTCAACTCTGCAGTAAACGTCTTGTGTAGACATGCCCACTGGGTGCATATACACGTGCTTTTAATGTGGAGCAAGATACTTCAGCACAGTTTGCGCTGGAGTCAGCTGTTCCTGGGCACAGCATCTGCATGTGCACCTGGGATTGCAGCAATGTGAGCCTGGACTGACAGAAGGTCTGGGGGGTCAGTCTCAGCCTTCAGACGATAGTGTCAGGTGGCAGAGGGGCTGGCTGGGGCACAAGGGTGCTCAAGTAAGGGGCTAGGCAGTTGGCAGCCCATGCACTTTAGCACCCTTGTGCTCCAGCCAGCCCCTGTCACTGTTTACACATGCATTTCGGCACAATTAAGTACCCCACTGTAGGATAGTCCTATCCCTGACAGTACTACCCTGTGGCAGAATAAATTAATTTACTGAACCCTAATACCAGTATGCATGTAGACTGTGACACTTTACTGCAGAATTGGCTAATTAACCCAGCAGTAAAGTGTACATGTAGATGCACCCAGTTACATTATGCCCCCAAAAGACCAAGCATAAGTGTTCTCTGGTGGTTACATATCAGTCTTAACAAGGAGTCACAAAAAAGGAGTTGAGGGGGGAGACAAATGGTCTCAGATCTCAGTAGAGTCAAAACTAAAGAGAGAAAGGACATTGTTTTCCCTCCAGTGAAAACAAAATTCAGGTTGATGGAGATGAAACATCCAGGACTGGGGCTTGCTTGTATTTTTTATTTATTTGATTAGTTTGTTTCCAAGGAAAGTCTGATAGATTTTCTCTGGAACTCTTGCTTATTTGTAGTCAGGATCCAGTACGAATTGCTTTATATGGCTACATTATTAAATATGGATGAAAGGAACTTCACATAGTAAGTTTCCTTCTTGAAAATGTGATCTTGAATTTTTCCATAGCAGCAAAGTGAGAGAAGTTAATGCAATGTTGGTGTTAACCCATGAATTATTTGCTTTATGGTTGGATTTAGATCTCATCTGGAATCAGGCAGAGTAATTTTAGATAAATGATTCTGCTCTTTAGAAAGCCCTTTGTGGTGTGGAGAACAACTATTCTCTGTGCTGTGAATTTGTCAGTACAAATTCTTTTTGTGCTCAAGACCCAGTGTAGAGGGTAATATCCCTAGCTGTGCCTGTCCCAGAGGAGTTTTTCCTTGCTCTGGGAGAGGAATAATTTGTACTACTCTCTTCTACTCAAGTACAGATTATTTCTGCTTCTGTACCTTGCTAGCTGCTGAGGTGTTAAGGAGTTTTGCTACAGCTTCAGAGACATGAGTTAGAGCCCTGCTTTTGGATGCATGCTTAAAGCTATGTCTATTTGAGTCAGCTGTAAATGACCACTTGGTCATTTAGGCTACATGTGGTTCTAGGCATACTGTTATCTTGTGTAACATGCACTGTAGCAACGTGAGTGGCTTAATCATGTTAGCTTGGTCAGTTTTGGTTTCAGCAAACCTTAGACTTTGACCTTGCCAGCTCTGGCTGGCATGCTTTGCATAGCAGAGCCTTGGCTACCTTCCCTGCCCTCTACTTTGCATAAGGAAGAACTAGTTTTGTGCTTTTTGACACTCAAAGTGTATGTGCAGACTTTATACTTGGATCAACCTAACTAAAGTTAAGTCAGTCTAAGTGCTGATCTCTACAGACATTCAGGGCAAAAAATGGAGGTAAATTAAGTTAGATCAGGAATGGGTGTGCACGTTTAGCATATAGTCCAGGGACTAGGAAAGTGCAACCACTCACCCCAGCCCTAGGGGTGTATTCTTTCTAAGCCCTGTCCCTCCCCCCGGAGGCTAAAATAGGCCAGTCTCCCCCACCACTGGGTGGACCATTCCCATCCCTCCCTCCATCTCGACTTACTTAGACTTAGATGGGGTTCCTGGCACAGCTTCTGCCATTGGCAAATGTGTGTACAAGCTTAAAGTAAGCCATGGGATTGTAGATCAGGTACTGTAACATAAACTTCTGTTGTCCACTCCTGTGAGGTGCTGCATAGCAGCCAAGCTTGCTAAAAAGCCACTAAATAGTTCAAGCTGAGCAGAGCGGCTGCAAGTGTTGTCCAAGTAACAACTTTGTCAAGTCAAAGAGAATGAAAAGATATTCAGAAAGAGAGAAAGTGAGATAAGAAAAGTATGCCAGCCTGGGTGTGCTGGGTTTTAGAAAAATACCCAATAGTGAAAACTCAGTTATGCAAATAACCTATAAACAGCCACTATCAGTAGCAATAGTCACGGTAAAAATAATGAATTTGCAAATAACAAAAAGTATAAAACAGTTTATACTTAAAGGGTCATTGGACTACTGGACTATGCCCCTGAACAGCCCAGCAAGACACTGGACTGTCTGATCAACAGGAGGGGGTGCAAGACTTGCTTGCAAGGTAACTAGTGCATGTCTATGTATGGAAGTGTGCACTATCTGCTAAATAAACCTACATTAATGGAATAGAATCTCCTTTCTCTTAGGCATTCTTTTTCTCAACAACTCACTAGATCCCTAGTCTAAGATTTTGGGGTAACAGTGTGGCAAATATTTGCACAGATCCGAGTGCACCCAAGCCAAGATTTAGGAGGCTGTGCAAATGGCACTCTTTCTTTTTCTCTTCCCCTTGTAAAGTCATGTTAAGGCCAAATACTGTACTTTAGCTAATGACCCCTCATGCCACTCCCTGGACTAGTTCAGCAAGCATTATTATCTCTCTTCTACCAAAGTGGAATATGAAACAAGAAGGTTAAATGTGACTTACCCAAGGCTAGTTAGCAACTTGACTCCGGAACTGGGAATACAATCCTGTTCTCCTGTCTTGTGGTCCTATTCTCTAACTCTTGTGTCCTGCTGCCTCTTATGATCCAGAGCAGTCTTTCCTCACTCATCTCAGCCACTGACATCACATTGTATCATGGTCACAATAATGATTTCTTGTTAATGACAGCATTTTACCACTGGACTTCCTTTTCTAAAAACTTCTGCAACGAATTTCTTAGAAAAAGCCATAGAAATGTATGGTACCATCTCTAGTACCCCTCTTTAGTACCCCTTTCTAATGGAAAGCAAGCTTTGAGCATTGTTGTTAAGTATATGCTGATATTCTTAAAGAATGTAACTTTAGAAGGAGGAGAGTCTTTGAAGGGGTGTACTGGCAAATGATAGAATCAAGTTGATTATGCAGTCTGGGTAGATCTGATGAAACAAAAACCGGGGGGTGGGGAAGGGATGGGATGACACAGCTTACCTAGAAGTACTATACATTTGTAGGTCTGGCTTCAGTTAATGGAACACATCTTGAACCACATATCATTTACCTTGTTTTTTTTGTAAGTTGAATCAAATTATTTTATGTCCTTAAATGCTTATATCTGAGTTTTTTCATATAAACAAATGATGACCTAACAGCTGGAACCTCAATATCTTCTCTTATTTCAACCTGCCCATCTGTATTCACAATGATTCAAGGCTTCTAGGCTACTTATCAGTCTTTTTGTGTAATGTATAAATTAGGTCCCACAAAGAACAAGGCTTTTTGCTTTTGCCTTGTATAACATATTGTTTAGAAATGTGTCTAGAAAGGCTTAGCAAAAAACAAAAGGGGCTGAGAGCCCAGCATTGTGCATTCTACAGTTCTGCTTGTCTGTTTGGTTTCCTTTTTTTTTATTTTCTCTTCAGCCATATGACTAACCTCACCTTATTGTGTTCAGCAGCTGAACAAAATGCACAGTGCTATATTCAGAAGCGCCCACTCATTCTTTCCTGCTTTTATGACAAAGCTGTCCCTCCACATGTCTGTGTTGGCCTCTGACCCTACACGTTTACTTCAAGTAAACATGCCAGATGGTGGAGAAAAGTGGTAGGTCAAAGAACAAGCCTCTGGGGGTCAGGAATCATGAAATCCTTCTTCACAAAGCAAACTTAAAAGCAACAATTTCAACAAATGCCTTAAAGCAAGTTCACAGTTGGAAGGAAAGGAAGAGAGAGGGAGAGACTGGAGGGGGAGGAGGAAGGAAAAAACAGTCCAACTATCAGTTACATATTTTGCTTTCTGCATCTAATGGGTGTTTCATTGGTGATTTCAGTACTAAAACATTATAAGAGGAAAAAAGTGAGAGAGACAGATTAACTGTATTCTTCGAGAGAGGTAAAGGGAAGCACTTATCTGGAAAATGAGTATTCAGCACTGGAACCTGAATATTATGATAACACCCTGCAATCTTTCCTCCCTCCTCCTCCACAGGAGCATTGTCAGAAGACAAGGGCTGATGTGACTGTCATTGTTGCTAATTACGTTGGTCTCCATTCGCACGGGGAAGAGTTCAAATGAAGGGACTTCCTATAAACACCAAAAGTGGGGCCTTTGCACACCCCCACAATAGTGAACAGGAATGGGTATAGTGAATAGTATTCTAGAGATTTCTAGGGTAAAGAATGACATCCACATCCAACTTATTCTGTTTCCACAGTTAGGACCCTGGGAACTGGAGTTACTTGTAGTTTCTGGATACGCCACCCTCTGAGGCCAGGTCTTTAGTACTGTCCTCAGTGCTGAATCCTGTAGTTTATGCAGCATTGCACTCCATTGGTCTCGTTTCCAAATATGGTTACTTGGAGTATCATATAACTGAATAAATACTCATCTGAAGCCTCGGAGTCAGTTAGATTGCTTGGCTGAGGAACTGGATGCTTTAACATGGGTCCCAAGGTTCAAAAATGGACTCTTCATTGTTTTAGAGAATAACTTGACCCATTCATAGAATGTAATGCATTTTATGTTTAAAATATAGGCTTTGTAACTATTATGAATAAAGCATTCACAGATTTCACTCTCTACTGTAAAGCACATTAAAATGGAGAAATTGAAGCACGTACGTTTAGCACCTATAGACCAGCATTAGAATCCACCTCAGCTGCCTTCCTTCTAAGCCAGTTATGGCTATTTCTTAGCATGGTTTAGGGAACGAAGTCATGAGAAGGCTCTGAATCTTTCTCATTGTCATTTTATGTCTTTCTGCCTGGAATCAAATACCACCTTACTGCTTCTTGAAGAATTAACTAAGGACCCTGGATAATAGCAGATCTGAGGTTGTGAAGATGTTTCATTATTTCAGTCTGCATTATAGAGCTGTCATTTTACTACTGCTAACAAACTGTTAAAAGAAAGTAGCTATGAATATAGAAAAGTCATGGAACTGGAACTCTAGCTGATGTAAATCAACCTAGCTCCATTGACTTCTTAAAACTATACCACTAACATCATCTGAGGGTATGGCCCACATGGATTTTGATTTTTTTACTTTTAACCTAGGTCAATACAGTATAGACAAAAGAGCATTTGAAGTAAGGTTTTTAACCTTTCCAGCATGCATTAGTCCACTTCATATTTTAAAGGCAAAACAATTAATCATTTTTTAAAATAGAGAGTGCTATTCTTCCCAGAATAGATTTAATTGCTGAAATGTCTCAGAAATGAAAATAACAAGCTTCTAATTATGATTAGGAGCTCAGTACTGACACAGTTGTTTAATCAAAAGTAAATGTTTTTCCCTTAATTTGTTATGGTGAAAATAGCTTAGTTATTATCAAAATATAATGGAATAAATAATGTCTAACTAATATGTTTGTCTTTGTAAGGTTATGAAATTGCCTAATTATTAGCATTGATGATTTTAATGATTTTGTAATTATATCTTTATTAGTAAATTCAAGTAACAAGTGAAGCGAGACACTTTTAGGGTTGTACATGCATTAAATTACCTGCCAATGTAACCCCTCTACAAAGGAAGCTTCCGAATGTCATAAAATAGTTATGTATCTGAACTGGGACAAGAAGCAGGTGACAGGTGATAATCATGGTGCTTAATGTACTATTGGAGGGCCCTTGGATGCTGTGGTATAATATAAGTAGCTTCCAGGAAGAGTCTAAAGTCTATCTTCTGGTCTCCTACATTTGGCTTTGTGAGTATAGGAATCTAACAAGTTAATGGTAGATTGAAGAGTAAATGTTTGTGTTTACTATACTTACCATTTAAAAAAAAAAAAAAGGGATATCCAAAATGTTGATTGTATCTCTTGACTAAAAATTGTGGGGGGGTTTTAATGAGTTTTTAGTAGCTATCTAGCTTCTGAGCCTTTAAGGGTCAGGGTTAGAATCTTTTTTTTTTCCTTAAAAATAAAACCATAGAGTGGCATGCAATTAAATGATGATGTGAGGTGGGGCTTTTAGGAAAAAAAAAATCTACTGTCTTCAGACTGATAAACCTGTGTGAGAACAAACACTATATATCCCTATCAGAACTGTTACTGTGGACCCCCATCAGTGGACATCATTGAAATTCTACATTGATAATAATGATCCATATTTATGGCTCTAAGGGGTTTTATTTGGAAGCTTGTTAAGATAGAAATATATCATGACTTGTGTGGGCTTGATTGAAGCAGGTAGGGAAAATTTGCTGCATAGTTGGAGCTCTGGATCTGGCATCAGAGTGAGAGGCTGATTTTGATTTAGTTGTCTGGAGGTGCAAGGAATCTTAAAATGCCAAAGAGTAGGTGCTGGGGACTGGAGTTTTGTCTTTTTCGTTCTTTGGTAGCTTTGAAAATGGCTGAAGAGAATTTTCTCAAACCTCTCATCTTCCTAGAAAAAGAAATTACAACAAAAATGGGAAACGGGGTGTGTATAAATAAAGTCCTGATGTAAACTGAACTTTCACAAAAGTTATGGTATTATAGAGACAACTAAACAAGCAAGAATGAAGTGCTTAACAAATAACAAATATTCCATATTCTCTGTGGTCAGAACTACTCGGCTTTCTGGTTCTGATACTTAATATTACTGATAACCCTTGCAGTATATTTATAATTGACATATTGTAATTGTTTTGTATCTTAGGAAATTTACTTAGGATTGATGCAAATGATTGCAATTAGAGAATGCTGCTAGCACCCAGCAGTGGTTAGCAAAATAGAAACATCGCTCTTGGGTGTCCCTGTACTTCGAAGCATCCAAATATCGCCAATAAATCAGTTGCCTGCTGTAGGCTCAGCTATATTTGGAGCACACTTATCTGCTGAAATTGTAGCTTCAGTTGGCTCTGCATTTTATAAAAAATAAATAGGAGTTTTTCCTTTTTCATAGTTGCTTTAATAGAGAAAAAGTTGTGGAGATAAGATGATGATCTTCATGAACAATGCACTCTGCAGCTTTTTTGCTATCAATCATTGGATAAACCGGTTCTCAAAACTCAGTGATTTTCATCCAAATTTCAGTAACAGGGACCGGTAGCTCACTGAATAGTGCAGTAAAACTGTTGTGCTTCTGAGCCATTTGTGATGTGTAGCGTGTGCATGCCTGTGCACGTGCACCCACTGAGATTGGCTGTGCACCCCCTGGGAGTGCCAACTGTGAAACTGGAAGTGCACTTCTGGTTTTGCCACTGGCTTGGCAATCGGCCACTGGGGAACACAACTGTCAGTGATATGATGCCCCCCCGCCCGACTCGGGAGGGACGTCGCCCATGTTTTCAGGGCATGTTCTTTTTATCAGTGAGAATTTCAGGAGATAGTGTCTCACAGGCTCATTAGGCTTTTGTGGTCTGGTCCAAAGCCCAAAGAGAACTTCCTTGGCTTTGAATCTGTCTCATAATGAGTGTCCTGCTATTGAAGGGTTATGGACATGTCAACTAATATCTTAATCAAAAAAGCTAGTGCGTATTTTGAAATTAATATAATCTATTTTATCATGTATCTTATTCATGGCCAGTCTGTGGGTAGCCCCTGAAATGGGGAAAGGCTGAAGGACCTTTTGAATCCACCAGATCCTTCTGAGGGCACCACCACCAATGCAACCCTTGTTCTAACCTCTCTAAAAACCATGGGGAGAGGTGGGGCCATGGCCCCTCACAACTTTTTCACTGGCCTCTAAGATAGAATGCTTGCAGAGGTTCTGCATGTCAACTTGACGGTTGTGCAATGGTGGCATACACAAAGAGTCCGTCTATACCAGCAATTCTCAGCTATTTATTATTATTATTATTATTATTATTATTAATAGTGATGATGACAATAATATAAAAAAATTGGGTTCTTTAATTTGCCTACTGAGAGATGGTTAAGCACATACATACTGTCTCAGGCTTTTCATGACAAACACAAAAGCTAAAATTTGTTTTAATGAAAGCTAGCCTTTTTTTCCCAAATAGTATGCCTGCAGGAGCCGAGTCATTAAGAACACCAAATGTTGGGAGAGTTGCAATCAAACAGCTGCCAAAACCCTATCTCTACACGCAGTATTATTTTTAGTAATCTATTCCATGGGGGCACAGTTAGGTTTAATTCATAAATATTTGTAAAATTATTTGAGATCTTTGAACTGAGGATGCTAAAAGGAGAGCAGAATACAATCATTTTCCCCCTACTTTTGTACACTGGCTAGCACTAATATAGTTCTAGAAATTACTTCAATACAAACAATAAGAATAATAGTGTTTCTGTATTATTATCATGACCTAGATATAGGGCCTGACTTAATTCCTCCAAAGCTTCTACAGTAAGAGCTTCTGTTGAGTTTCCTGCCTGAAGCAGCAGCAAACAGTGACTGACTGCTCTTTGACCAATGGAGGCTGAGCAGTGGTGCTCAATCTTCTGGCCCTGTGGATCAAACAAGTGGTGCACGGCCCATCCACAGGTTGTATCTGATGGGCTCAGTCTATGGGTGTGATCCAGCATGCTGGCTCGGCCCCTTGTGTGAAATCCAGCTACATGAAGGCTGACTCTGCATGCCAAATCCCATTATGTGCCAGTACAATTTAGTATATAGGACCACATCACCTAATCTGAGGGACTCCCCACAGGCCTAGAAATTTGGCAGCAGGGGAGCTGCAATTAATGAAGTCTTTTCCTCCCCTAGTGGCAAAATTTCAGGCCTGTGGGGAGACCCATAGGCCAGATGACGTGTCCTTGCAGACTTGATGTGGCCTTCAGAGCAGAGGCTGAACACTCTTAGGTTAGAGAAAGAAATAAGAGGGAAAGAGAGAGAGAAGGGATGGGGGTTGGAGGGAGTGGGGAGGGAGACAGAGACATAATATTGTGACCATCTCAATTTGAATATCCGTTCAAGTGCTGCCTTGGCGCATGCACCTGATGTTGGACGCAGTGGGGTTTTGTGCAACCTCTGGAGGGGTCCTCGATCACTCTGGGGAAAACCCCAAAACTTTCCTGCCACGACTTTGAATAGAGTGTCAGTGGTGGGGGGTCTCATGTTGGGGGCCCATCGGGATTGGTCACACCTTCTAATGGATATTTGTGGGGCTCCACCTCCCCTACACACCTTCCATATGCCAGCCTCCGTGATAAGCCACTTGATCTTAATGCGGCTTGCCCTCCAGTCTTGTTGATCCCTGCTCTTCATGCCCCCTTGGTTACCGATCTTACTTTCTTGTTGTTGGCTGCTGGGTGCCCAACTCTCTTGGATGTCACTCTGGCTGCTTGTTGAATCTGTGAGCCATTCCTGTCTTTGGAGCATCACCTGCAACCCGTCAAAGTAGGATTATGGGTAATAATAAAGGAAAAAGGACAAAACAACAATAAAAAGGAACAGGTACAAAAAAGGAAAAAAGAAGGAAAAATATATTTTGCTTTTTAACATATTTAGTAGGGCTGTTCGAAGCTTCCGTTGCTGATTCAACTTGGAGGAGATTCAGCCCAATTTGGCAGCTGAATCTCTGAATCTGAATAGAATTGGGAGACTCACTAATCTCTCCGAATTGAACCAGAAACCTCCAATTTGATCTGGAGAGATTCAATGATTCAGCCATAGACATAGCTTTATATGTTTTTTCTAAATACCTGAAATACCTGGTGGCTCGTGAATGCTGAGATAGTGGGGCAGATGGAGCATCCCACAGGAGCATGGGAGCGGGGGGGTCTGCCGCCAAGCACGTCCACTTCCAGGTCTGCTGCCAAGCACTCAGGAGGGCCACCCCCCACGCTCCTGTGGGACTTTCTATCTGCCCCACCATCTCAGTGTTCACGAGCTACACTGGGTATCTTGAGGTCTATAGAAAAAAATATAAAGCTGTGTCTATGGACGAATCGCTAATTCTCTACATCAGAATAGAATCTTCAGATTCAGATTCAGCTGAACTGAACTGGGACAGTGATCCAAATCAGCTAACTGAATCACTGTCTCCCTAATCAGTCCCAAATCCAAATCTAATACAGCCTGCTCTGCCCACCCGTAATATTTAGAACTAATGTCATGTTTGGCACAAAACTTCCCAAGTAGTCTGTTCTTCAGCCACTGTGCTAATAAGTACAACCACATGGCAGGTTAAGTGGAAATGACTGCTCTTAAAGTTTTACTCCATACAAAACTGATGTATGTTCCCTCCTGGTCTTCCTACAGTAACTTTTCTTCTTTTGTATCCCCTGTGACTGTATTGGGAAGTCATTTAAAAGGCAAAATGTCATAAACCCGATTTCTTAAATGTAGGTGCCTAAAATAAGCACTTTCATCCAAATTTAGTAATTAAGTAACAAAGGCACTTATTAAGTGTCCCTACCTCCTTGAAATCAATGGGAGCTGCCATTGTTCAGAACTTTTGTAAAGAAGCATTTTGGTTTAAGTCCTCAACTTGTCATGTGTGTTTGAAAACTTTTGACGGTAGAATTTATATGGAATCAGGGAACACAATTAAAAAAAAATGTAGACTTAGCAGCATTCCTAACTTCTGATATATTTTGCTATTGGAATGGGGAGGAGGGGGATAAATGTGTGGATGAGTGTGTTCTACTGAATTTGTGACTTTTTCTTGGTCTTGAGATTCAAACAGGTTATTTGATTTATTTTTAGGATCTAAGGCAAAACTTACCTCTACAATGAATAATTTTAAGTTGGAACAAATCTCTCTGAAGAGTATATTGAATGTTACAAATATGCATGCAAAGCCATGGCATGACTTTTTTTAGAATTTGGAAAGTCTACCTTTTCCTTTTTTTGATTGCCTGTCCCATTTAATTTATTCACTTAGGGAACCAGAGCAGAATCCATGAATGATAAAGAGATGCACAGTGTTTTCAATGCAGCCTCTCTCAGAGCACACCCCAGACAATGCTTTCTGTGGTGTGCCTGGGAGTAATTATGCTTGGCTATCCAGAACTACTTCCCCTCCCCACGATAAAGATTTTTCCCTTTCTCTCTGGTGATTAATTATTTCATGTTTTATATAGAGTACTACTTTTCCCCCCACAAGCTAAAAATAAAATGACATCATTTTGGGTTGCAAGCAGAGACCTCTGCCTATGAAAAGGTACTAAATTGCACCTCGCAGTATAACTAAAGCTGTACAAATAGGCCTTATTTTTCAGAGGCACTTATTTAGGATAGTAAACCATTTCTGTTGGAGATTGTAAACCTTCCTGTATACACACCTTTCCCTCTGGACAGTTATTTCTTTGCTTCTGGTACAGAGCTTGCTCCCCAAAGAGAAGCTGTATTTGTGTCATTTACCCTGAGAGGGCAGATGCCTTGCTGTCATCAAAGCCACTCTGTGGACTGGCCAGTGGGGAGCCATGAGGAACCATCTGCTCTTTTCCATTGCAGAAATTGAAAGCGTCACCTCTGTAATATTCCAAGTTTATAGAAGTATAATAGACAAATTCTTAACTAAGTGTGCTATTTGCCAACAAAAGATGTACTGGCTTTAGGCAAGAAAAACAACAAAGATCTAACGGTGCTAGTAGGCAGGTGTCATTTAACAGCAGGCAAAATGGCTTGATTGTAAGAGGGTGAGGGATAATGAATAACAGGAGCTGCGTGCCTATCTATATTTATATCCATAGATAGATATACATATATTCCTAAGTTTCCATATTGCTTGGCCTGGTGTAACAGTATTAGGAATTGGGGTTCACCTTGAAGGCAAGTAACTTCCATTACCTGAGGGATAAGGTCCAATGTACTGTGTTAGCTTTAGCAACTATGCAAATTGATGCAATTACAACTGCTAAAAATACTTAAAAGAACTTATCTTCAATGAAGGGGTCTTGCATACTAATGAGATGTGGCTGGGGAGCTTTGTGGGGGAAATATTTTTTCTGTTAAATGTCAGTGGTCTGCTCCATCCATTTTTAAATTAGATGAAGGGGAAAAAAATAACTCCAACTAAACAAAATCCCCCCATTAAATTATTATGAGATTAAAAAAAGAATATTGGTTGGTTTGTGCTGAGGTAGCATGTAGAGACCTTGTCCTTTTTGTTGTGCCAGCAGAGTAAATGGCAGTCTATGCCCCTGAAAGGTAACAGTATAAAAGATAAGGTGTGGCAATATCTGAACAAAGAAAATGGTGGAAAGAAGGGGCTGGGGTGCATGGGATAACCAGCTCTTGTGTTTTTTATCCTGAATCTTAAAATTAACTGCTGGTTTGTTTTAAACTGCAGCTCTTGGATTTCAGTGAATATCTGAGAATCTCAGCTTGACACTCAGCATTCTCCCTCCTTTATCTCCCTGCATCCTCCCCCACAACCCCCTCCAAAAGGCAAATAAAAAGTACTACTAATCTGTCATTAAAAAGCCTTATTTGTTTTTAAGCCTATTTCATAGGGTTTTTTTGGGAGCATAGCAGTGGGTATTGGTGATCTAATGAGTCTTGAATGCATGAGATTGCATTTTTTTTTATGTAACTGTATTTCCAATTTTCCACACCACTTTTTTAGCTCTCCAAAACTAGTTTGGCTTGAAACCTCCCTTGTACAGAGATCAGAGCTGTAAATTGTCAGTGCCAAAGGTAAAAGCTTCAGCAAGTTTTCTGTTACTGACATGGACTTCAAATGTAAATATTTAGGCAATATGAGCCAGGTTTGTCCTAGACTCTTGCTGCAATTCCAAACACTTACCTGAAGGTAATCTGTGCATTATTACTTTGCAAGGAGAAACTTACCTGTTTGCTATATGTCAGGTTGGAGGTGTGGTTTTTCTTAAGAACCCAGTTAGGTGATTAAGGACTTGATTCTGCTCCCAGGGTAGCTGCTGGTAAAATCCCCATTGACTTCAGTGGTGCCAGGATCAGGCCTAAATTTCTACTATTTAGAACACCACAAAATATCAAGCATCACTGTCACTTAGCTTTAATGATGTGTTGTTTGATCCTCGTTGTCACATGGACAGCAGATTCTTCTTGTACAGTGATGCCACAAGTGGCTTTTCAACTTATCACCTGCAATTCTGTGCAGAAAATATTATCAAAGCTCTCTCTCTCTGTGTGTGTGTGTGTGTGTGTGTGTGTGTGTGTGTTTTACTGCATGTAGCAGGAATGTGTTTCCCAGGAAACAATGCAACATGTCCCCTGTTGGACTGTGCAAATTTTTTTTTCTTAACTGGGGTGAATTTGCTGCAATTCCCTTTGGGGTATTTATGTTGTTGTGGTTGTTTGGATATGTTCCCGTGGTTCCTAAGCCAGTTAGGACTGAGTGTCAGCTGTTTTATATGAAGGTAACCCTAGTCACAGTGCTACTCACAGTGCCACATCCGGATTCAGGGTCCTTGGTGTCAAATAGCCTCGGTCAACCTCCCAGCCTCTAAGGCTGGGGCCACCTCCCCATGGAGTGCTTTCTTGTGCTTTCCCCACCCACTGGAGCACATACAGTCCAGCTATTTACACAGTTTATTGTTTACAAAACCATCCACATATGAATGAGGTTAACAGCAGAACAGGATATCAGTAATCTAATTGTCTAAGGCAGGTACCAGTGAACTAAAACACACTACACAAATTGAATCAAAGACACTCAGTACAACTCCCCAGCTTAAACCTTGTGTGCTCCTACTGAAATTCACTGGAGTGTCAAGTTTAACACAAACATCAGCTCTCCTTCACACTGGCAACGCAATGGCCATGGCTGGCGCTGCTGCTTCGGAAGTCCTGCTCTCTGCTAGAGCCCGCACAGGGAAGAGAAGCTCCTCTGCTCTGGCTGTCTGTGGTACCTGCAGAGAAACACACACTCTCCCTTTCCCCAAAAGCACCTTTCTCCAATTCTCAGAAATGGCCCCTTGTGCTGGTACCTGAAATAACCCTGGGTTTATCACCCACTCAGCCTCAGGCTGCTACTCAGTTAACTCTCCCCAGAGCCTTCTCAGATCAACTCCCTGCCCTCCTAGGCAAGTCTACCTTACCACCCTTTTTTCTTCCACACGGGTCCCTCTGCCTCAGAGGGGAAAAAGGACATTGGGTTATCTTCTCCCATCACTAAGGGCAGGCTCACTTCACAGGCAGGCTGCAAGGTTGTTCCTCCCTGAGCTCTGGTCCCGGAGCCCTTCCCTTCTCTGAGCCTGCCTGAGTTCCCGCCCCTCTCCTGCCTCAGGAGCCAATCAAAAACAAGCATATGCTCTTGCAAGCACCAACTTTCTTCAAACTTTCTCACTCTGCCTTTGCAGGGATCCTGAGGCCTGCTGCAAATCCAGCGGCAGCAGTTACATGAAGTACTATATTTGTACTTTTTCTTTGTGGGGTCCATAGGGGGTGGGGGAGTCAGGCGGGGAAAAATGGAGGGAATGAGTATTGATCGATATTCATAGGCATTTTTAGACACTGGATCAGACCCTAAATGAGTAAATCTTTTTCAACTGGTTTTCTACTGGTAAGTAGTATGGCAAGCTGCAAAATTTGCTTGAACCCTTGCTATGAAATGTGCTTTTTTCCATGCTTTCATGTTTTTTTTTCTTTCTTCTGCATTGCTTGCTGTGCAGATATTTGCTTGCTTTTTGTAAAATGCCACATGATATTTTATGTTTCTTGTATAATAAAAGCATGGTAAAACCACTAAAAATGGGAATTGCCTATTATCTTACATTGAAGTGACAGGGGATATTTTACTATCTCATCATTAGATCTTCCTGTGGGTCATAGTAGTACAAGTTGATAAATTTATTGAAAAGACAGATTTGTAGCCATGTTAGGTCATTAAAATGCAAGGCATGTCATATTATCTCTTGATAATGGTTTCAGTAATGTATATCACCATCATAATGACACAAACCAAGTTTTTCCTTATCGAGTATATGACACCAAAATGTGCAGAGTGCTTTTATTATATTAAAGGACTATGGAGATTCCTGAATGTCTCCAGAAACTGGTAATAGGATACATATCTTTTTAATTGTGCTTTACATCACTCATTCAAATCCATTTCAGGTCAGTAATGATTATAATTCTCTAGCCTCTCTGAACTAGTCAGTGGTACATATGACATAAGTTGGGATCCTCACTGGAGTTCCTAGAATAGACATATCTCAGTAAGAAAAACCAGTTACTTTTCATGCTAATATGTCCTTTTGTTTTCAGTTTCAATAGACAGGCCAAGGAGCAAATGGACATGAAGAATGAGACCCTGACAATTCAAGAAGTGCTCCTCTTAGATTAGGGTTCATATATGTTAATTTTTGTGGTATAGGAGTGAACTGTGTTCTCCCAGCCTGTGACATCTATGTTCTGAGCACAGCAGACTTCACTCTTCAGGAATGCCAATCTAGCTCTAAATCTGTGTTAAGCAAATATAAAAAAAACTGTTCCTGGATGTACTTGATATTGAGTAATCCGCTCTCAGTTACTCCAGTTTGAATTCAAAGCAATTCTGTAGAATCATAAATGAGAACAGAATTAGATTAATCATCTGAAGAACACTAGCAAAGGCATTTGGTTCTATTCAATGAGTTTATTTTTTAAGCAGGTTAGAAGTTTTTATATCTTTTTTAAAATATTAACATGTGAAGCCTCTAAGTGTGTCAGTGAACTGTAAGGATAGCTGTGAAGAGTCAGACTCTAAAAGCCTGGTTTTTCATTTGCCTTACATTTTGCTATGAAGGAGCAGATGCTTGAAAGGGAAACCCAGGGAATGGCTTCACCAGTTCCTTTTAGTAAATGATGGCTAAATGCAGGTAATACAAAGCAATATGGGTTTGGCATGGGGGCAGATTATCCCACATCTGCTTACTGCAGGATTGTTATACATTCTTTCTCCAAACAATCTTATAATACAAGCTTCTCTAAGTTAGGATATTATACTCTGGTACAGTTAGAACTGTGATCCAGCATAGCAATTTATGTGTGTGTGATATCTTACAGTTTAAAAAACAATTCTGTGAAGCTGTCAGAAGTATTATTTTAAATGTCTTTTTTCATAGAATACAGAGCAAACCTTTCTTCACTAGAGCAGTGGTGCTTAAAGTACAGCCTGCAGGGTGGATCCAGGCTGTGGAGCTGAGTCATCCAGCCCATAGGGCTCTCAAAAGGCCTAGAAATCTGGTGCAGAGAGGTGGCAGCATTGATTGCTGCAGGTCAGGAAGCCCTGCATTGGTCAATGCTGCGCATGCTCACCTTCCATTATATTCTTAGACCCATGGGGAGCCCCATGGGCTGGATGACATGGCTCTACATCCTGGATCAGGCTGGCATGTGGAGCCAATCTAGCTGGACCCAGCATGTGGGCTCAGACGTGGTGTGCAGCCCCAGACTGGCACGCAGGCCCAGCCCAGTGCATGCCTCTGGATCTAGCACATGGAATCATACTTTTGTGTCACTAAAGACAAGCAGTGATCTCCTTCCTTTCCCATATTGTATTAATGCCTGGTACTTTTGTTTTCTAGTGATACTGCCATCAAAGCAAATTCTGGATTCCACTGACTCCCATATAGGGTTAAAAATCTGGGTCTGTGCCTTCTTAACAAGTAGGAAAACATCCTGCATGTTAAATATTCATGTCCCACCCCCAAAGTCTCCTATTTACAGAAGACACTCTCATTTGCAAGGCTTTAAAAAAATTATGCTTCATGATTTATTGGAGATGAACTGGGAGTAGAACAATTGCTTCCTGCACATACCTGTGAAATCACACAGCTAACAAACTACTTCTGTGTTCTTTCTACCTACAAAATGCTGAGAGTATGCATGAGAATATATATAACATCACACATACACACACTAATATAATGTTATGTTATATTTATACATATGTGTAGGGGGTATTATAATTGATACATCTGACAGAGTAATAAAGATACTGTCTGTGTAATAAACAGGTGATGCCTGTTTAACTGCCACATGTTGGTGTCCTAGTGCTATGTTCCTTCTAAGCAGCTGTTCGTGCTATAGGCATGATGACACTCTCTCTAGCAGCCTGTTTTTCTGGTTTGTAAAGAAAGTAGCCAAAGCACCATGATTGAATTTGTTATAATTATGTTCTAATTTAGGTTCAAGGAATGACCAAACAGCAGTGACAGTAGCAAACCCACCTTGCATTAAACTTGTATTTCATATCACAGCATGTGATTAATTGAATGAGGAGGGGGGTATCATCCTACAATTGAATTCAGAATGTTCGCCATTGCTGAATATATATGTTACCACTGAGTTTGGATGAAATAACTTCATTAATTTGCTTTCTTCTTTCTAAGTGGCCATTTTGTTTTTGAAGATGGGATTCCATGTCGTAAAGACACCTTGTAAAACTTGTCCCTGAGCTCTTCTTGTTGTGAGTTGAGGCAAATGAAATGGGAAGTCTCCAAAACCTGTGTATGCATGTCAGAGGTAGAACTTCATCACATCATCCTCACACTCTCTTGATCAGACTTCAGGTAATTTTTTTGGCCTCACTGCAACTGTCCTGCTCATTTAATTCTTGTTGGCTTAATCTCCAAATACTGTATATATGCAAATAAAAATTACCCTGAAATAAGCCAACCCCAATAATTAGATTCTATATATGGAACATTTAGAAATTTGTCATAATTTTCCAGATGTAGAATCTAATTGTTGGAGTGTTGTCTTAAATTCATTCCCCTCCTACTGCTACAGCAGGGAAAATAGTGGCTAGTGCGGTCAGGTGGCTCCCATGCTCTCTCCCCCGGCAACTTCTTCCCTTTGCAGAATTCATGACCCTCCCCTTACTGTCAGACCCAGGTTAGGGTCTGTTCTCTCCCCAAGCACAATGTGGAAGTGAGTTGTTTGTGACAGTAAGGGTGAGGGGAGGAAGGCACAGAGAGGGGGACAGAAAATACAGAAGTAAGCAGGACATTGCTGTGGGTCTGACTCTGTCCCCAACTGTGATTGTTACAAATTTCAGCACAGGTCAAAATATACTTATCACTAAAGTTGGTGAATGGGAAGGTGGGAGAGACAGCAAAAGCAGTGATAACCAGAGCAGCAACAGGAGTGATGATGACAAAGAGAAGACAGGAGGAGAGGAGAGTTGAAGACAGGGCAGAGGCAGCAGGAAAAAGCACATTGGGTGAGAAGCAGGGGACAACAGAGGCACAACGGAATTGGCATGGTGGGAAGACATGCAAAATAAAATGAGATGGCAGGGAAGATCAGAGACTGTGGATAAAGGCAATATTAGTCAGCGATGGGATGGAAATGGGACTGATGATAAAAAGATATGAGTTTTTGGAAAAGGAACTGTTTGAGATATTGGAGGTGCAGGTGGAGCACCTAACCAGCTTGATTGTGTCACCAAACTGAAAGACCTGGGAATTTATCTGCTGGAATGCAGAAGGGTATGAAAATCTCTGGAAGAGATATGCCAAGGAAAGTGGGAAGGAAGAATTAAAAAAGCTCTAATTCATAACACGAAAAAGTCAAGGGAGAAAGTGATTGTAGTACAAATGTATATAGATTTATTGGAGGTGGAAGGCAGAAAGGTGGATGGAACAGTATGTTCAAAGAGTAAAGTGGGTAGAGAAAGCATGGGATAAATATGGTATCTGGGTAGGGGCATGGCAGGTATAAGTAGTGTTAAAAATGAGTGAGTGGAGCTGAGGTGGGGTGCAGCATCTCCCATCTGTAATCCAGCTAGGACCACATTGGAGATTTATAATGTACCAAGGTCAACTGAAACAGTACAGCACATGAAGAAAAGAAGAAGGTTGAGAGGCGACCTGGTGGCTGCCTATAAGTTCATCGGGGGGCACAGAAGGGAATTGGTGAGTATTT
>NW_017728950.1:34871475-34879585 GCF_001723895.1 Crocodylus porosus
TGTATCTAGCTGGGGTAATGTAGGCCCAGCACTCTTTCCTGCTTATGCAGGGGGTCGGACTCGATGATCTATTGAGGTCCCTTCCGACCCTACCATCTATGAATCTATGAAAAGAGGTGCACCTGTCTGTATGCTGCCCTCACATAGTATATTTCAGGTGTAGCAGCATTCAAATTGTACCTAATTGAAGGGATAGGAAGGGCTGCTCTGGGGAAGGACAGTGCGAAGGGACAGAGTTTGTCCCAGTAGGGACACTGTCTGCCCTGAGGGCAAGTGAAGCTGCCCTGGAGGTAGAGCCCTCTTTGTAGTGGGAGGAGTGATGGTAACCCCAGTAGGCAAAAAGCCTTGTTTGAAAGGAGGGAGCATTTTTCCCTGGAAGAGAACAGAGGGGAAGGGAGACTGGCTGGAGATCAGGAAAAGGACCTCACCAGGGCTGTGCCTCAGAGAGCCCCTGGCAGAGCCCTGCAGAGGAAGCAGGAAGTGGAGGAGTGCTTACAACCTTGTAAAAGAAGAAAATCTTCAGGAGCAGACAGACTACTGAAGGAATTTTTTGAGAGATTCTGGCCATGGGTGGGGATAGGTATAGTAGAGGTTTTCAAAGAAATATTGGAAAAAAGAGAGGCAGGGAAGGACTGTACAAGTGGAATAGTAACTTTATCATTCAAGAAAGGGAAGAAAAAGCTTCTGAAGAACTGCAGATTGATTATCCTGCTAAATATGGACTACAGGTTGGTGACAAAGACCATGGCTTTGAGAATACAGACAAACTTGGCAAAAGTAATACATGACTATCAAACCTGGACAGGCCCAGGCAAAAGGATTTCTGACTCGAGTCGGCTGATAAGGGATACACTGATACACGTTTAGGAGAGAAAATTAATATGTCAGTAGCAAATCTGGATCTGGAAAAAGCATGTGATAGAGTGGATTATGATTTTGTATTTAAAGTGTTAAGGAAAATGGGTTTCCTGAAAAAATTGATAGGATGGATAAGACTGTCATATAGAAAGGCAGAAAGCCAAGTGCTAATAAATGGACATATGAGCAGAACCTTTACTATCCAAACAAGGATAAGACAAAGGTATCCATTGTCACCAATATTGTTCATATGTACAATGGAACAACTGGTGTGAAGAATAAGGAAAAATAAAACCATAAGTGGGGTAATGATACCAGGAGGGGGAGAGGTGAAGTGTGCACTCTATATGGATGACATCAATGTACTGGTTAGGGACAAATTATCAACTGAAAGGTACTAAAACATGCAATGGAGTACAGTGGAGTCTCATCTTACGTGCATTGAACTTGCGCGAATTCAGCTATACATGCTCGGCTGCTGGGGCTAGCTGCCGGATGCCGGCTCGGGCACAGCGCGTATGCGGCGCCGAGTGGTACTGCCTGCATGCGCTAGCATGGCTGGGGGGCAGCAGCTTGCTCACGATTAGGTGGCGGAGGACGAGAGGGGCGAGGAGTGTGTGCGGAAGGTGCCGCTGTTGCACTGCACACATGGGCCTTGTCTGACCCCTGTGGCGGTGGCGGCGGCGGCAGCTGCTCAGTGCCGAAGCCTGGCAGGAAAAGCAATTTAAGGGATTTTCAACTATATGCTATTTTCGCCGTACGTGCTGACTTCAGAACGCAACCTCCACGTAAGATGTGACTCTGCTGTATTGTGAAATGACAGGCTAAATTAAACAAAATGAAAAGTACAATAATAGGAGTGGGAAAGTGGAGGGACCTAGAAAAGGTTGAACTATGAGTAATGGGGGGAGAGATCAAATTTTAGAGATCCCAGCGGAGGGAGAAGAAAAGGAAATAAAGCGTAGGAAAAGGTTACGGTGAGGGCACAAGAAGTGTTAGGGTTTTGGATGGGAAGCACATTGTCCTTTGCTGGAAAAGTGACTGCAGTTAAGGCAGTGCTACTGCAGATCATTCTATACACCAGAATTGTGATTTCACCATCGTAGCAGCAGTTAGTGAAAATACAAAGGAAAATATGTCTGTTCTTTTGGAAAGTGAAACGAGAAATACAATTCTGTTCTGGATAGTCTAAAGCAAGAGAGATGTGAGGATGGGGAATGCTGGACATAGGGCTGTTCATTTATATAAACTACGTAAGCGCAGTGTGTAAAACAGCAACAGAGAGAGAGGGGAAGCAGTATGCTTTAGCCAATTTTGATAGGTACAATCTTGAGAAAATGGGGAATGTATGGGGGGGGTGGCTCTTGGAAGAAACCATGGACATGGCAACCTCCCATTCATTATATAAGAAAGGGAAGTAAAAAGTAAGAGAGGTGGGACTGGAGGTCCTGAAAGATTTCAAGAGGCTGAAAAAATTGTGAACAGAGAGACAGGATGGCATCGATGGGGAACTTTGCCAAAAGACAAGTGAAAAAGGCATGGAGGGAGATACCTGACAAATGACAGAAAGGTGAACATGCTGATCTAACAGGACTGATCATACAAAATATCTTTCTAGTGAGGGAGGTACAACAAAAATGGAGCTTGGGAAGAACAGCCAAGTATCCAAGGGAGAGGTGAGGCAACAAAGAAATGGTGGGATGTATTTTGGGAGTGTACATATGCAAAGGTTGTATGGGAAAGGGTATGTTGTTTTTTGAGTGTCATAAAAATAAGCTAGTCCTTGACACAAGAAATGGTATTGTATGGAGTCATACCAAAGGGGCTTGAGGAAACAATGTTAAGGGCATGGTTAGCAAGCGTTAAAACCAGTATATGGAAAGTAAGAAACCTCCGGGTGCTTAAGGGGTTGGCTTTCACTGAAAGAGAGTGCATGAAGCTGGGGCTTCATGACCTGAAATCCAACATCAATCAGGACAAGAAAGAGATCCAAGAAGAGGTGGAGAAGTGGAGGAAAATGGATTGGACACACTTGTTTCACTGAACTGACAGAAAAGACTGATGGGAGGGGCAGAGAGTTTCAAGTGGTTACTGAGGTAAAAGGGTTTTTGGTTTTATTTTAGAGGGAGGTTAATTAATATTCATGGAGTTCTGTATGAAGAAAGAGATTTCTGTAAGGGTTTTTTGTGGAAAGTTGATGTATGTTGTGCAAGATATGTAGTTGTATGTTTGTTATATGCAGTTGTTTTGCAATATGAAGTCTTGGTAAAACAAGGATGTTCAATATGTGAAGCTCTGTAAGTGCGAAGTAGTGTGTGCTTTTAATAATATGTGTTATAAAAAAAAAAAAAGTTTCCCATCAGTATGTTTGCCCAATATGGGCCATGTGTTTTATGGGCATGCTCAGTGTTGGATGCATTCAGTCAGCTTCATAGTTGGTTTCCATGGCTGGGCTTCCAGCAGCAGTTTAATGGCATCCAATATATTTAATGGGGGAGGGGAGGACATTTGCTAGTATGCAAATATAAGATGAGGGGCTTTTTCACATACTGATTTGGAGGAAAAAAGCCTCATCTTATATTCAAGTAAATATAGTATGTCCTCATCTACAGCCACAGTAGCTACCAAATCTATTGTCATGGTGCCAGGAAGTGGTACATCATTCAGGAATTCACTGGCTATTTCACTTCCTTGCCTTGCTTCCCTCCCCCCCCCACCCCATTTTGGCATAGCATAAAACTTCAGAAACTTACCCCTGTGAAAAGAGGTGGAAACTGTCTTTAGCTTCATGTCTTGTCATGCCTCAGCCATTAGAAAGACACAATCATTCATGCATACTTATCTGTTTCAGAGCTGTCTGAACAACTGCATTGGGTTTCATACCAAGAGCCACAAGAATCCAGTTCATGATTATATTCGTTCTGGTTCTTAATCAGTTATGTTCCTTCTGGTTCTTAATCGTACCACAATGCAGAGGTCACATGAATAATGTCACACTCACTGATGGGAATTCATGCTACATGGTGGCGATAAGTAACATTAAGAGTTCTCCAATAAGA
Source organism: Crocodylus porosus (assembly GCF_001723895.1). Taxonomy (NCBI): domain Eukaryota; kingdom Metazoa; phylum Chordata; order Crocodylia; family Crocodylidae; genus Crocodylus; species Crocodylus porosus. Next base: position 34,875,393 of record NW_017728950.1, read on the forward strand.
GGTAAAAGGTACAGCCATGAATGCAGAGCTGGGTTGCTAAGCAAGGCCAGAAAGCACAGAGGATATGTCTGCATACGTCCACCATCAACCATGACATGGCACTGACCTATGACACAACAAGTTTAGTCATTTCCTGATCCACAAATAAGCAGCTGCTGCATTGTAGAAAAATCATTCATATTGAGGGCACTGAGCACTGAAAGGTAGAAAATACAGAGTAGGGAAATGTTAATAATAAATAGCTGCTGGTCTTATCAGGTATTGCTGCAAACAGGCATTAAGTGTATATATGCATGCATATTACATTTATTTGCATACATCAACATTAAATACTGATTTTTGTGTACCACAAAGTAGCTCAATATTCAGAGGATGGGGCACTCAGCAGTTCCTGAAATTAAGACCCCTTTTAGGATATCACAGGTTGGGACCAGGACCTACTTTTTATCCTGGGAAATTTAGGAAACCTAGTTCTAAAATCATTCACATATAGAATGAATTTTCTGTTCTTATCCACTGCATAAATGTGCACACACCCATCATTTCAGAAGTCACAGTACTCATATTTTGCATTTCACTGGGTTGTCTCATCTAACACAGTGCAACTGGAGGGATATCAATTCAAAGAAATCCCTGTATTATGTTGTATCTGAAATTCAAACATAGCTTTCAAAAAGTGCTTGCCTACTGCAACTTCTGGGTAAAAAAAAAAAAGCCAGCCTTAAGCAGAGGGCGCTCTTTGCTCAGTGCTGCTCAGTTTTCCATGCTCCAGCTTTCATTTTATTCTGTTAAATCCCCACAGAATAGAAGGAATCAAATACAGACCTTACTGTAAATCCAAGTTAATATATATACACCCTCTCTTTTATATTGTTCCAGAGCTATCTGTATTACAGGCATGCTGATTCCCATTATAAATCTCTCCTCTTTTTGTAACGAGATATGTTACTCTGAGAAATGGTATAGGTCAAGTGTGTGGAGGGGCAGCGAGGAAGTAGCATCTATTTAACTCTCCAACACTTGCTTTTCAGTTAAAACATTAAGCACAGTCAAATGTGTCAATAAAAGCTACCTGAAGTACTCAGAATAGTTCTTTTTTTCACCTACAGTCAAAACATGGTGTCAATACCAAAGTAAGCTGACATCAAAATATATGTGAAAGCCTAGTGAATACCAGTTTTTCCAGACAGGGGGTCTTTTTAAAAAGTAGCCTCTGTCAAAGATTCAATTTGAACTCTTCTTTTGCTTTGAATTATACAGAAGAATTTTTTTAAGAACTTGACCTGTTTTACGTCATTCAAACACATCAACCCAGAGGAGCTTTTCCTTTTTATCTGACCCAATGGGAGATATTGTACATCCCTACTGCATGTGCCCTACAACCAGTCCTGCAAATGACACATAAATGGGGTGACATCATTCACAACTGATGATTAAATATTTCCTAGGGACTCAAAAAATAGTCTGAGCAGAAAATAAAATGAAAGCTAGGTGATAATTAGAGCTTTTAGCTCCTCTCATTCTTTAGATTTCTGATTTTTTTTTTCTGAGTATGTTCTAATACGTCTAGCCTTTTTACTTGAGATTAAATATTAACTATGCTGATTATCAATGTTGTGCATCATTTATGTGAATGATTTATACCAGAAGGGGCCAGATCATTGAGCTGATCAAAATAATTTAGATTACAATACATTGTTCTAGAGGCCCTTAATCTCAGGCTGTTTTCTAGGGCTGCTTTGTAAACCCCTGTGAAGGCACACCCTTGTGAAGTATTGTGATGATTTTCCACGAAGGTAGACTGGGACAGAGGAAGGTAGCTTGTCCAAGACCATGCAGAAGGACAGTGACATTGCTAGGAGTGGAACATGTGAATCCTGATGTGTACTCACTTCCTCTAACCATTAGAATATACTGCCCTCTATGTTTTGCTATGGAGATCAGAAAGTATGTCACATGCATGACTTGAGTAATATAATTTACAAAACTCTGAGAGTGTTGGAGGTCATGCTACAAGAGCCATGTATTCTAGAAAAGCATCTTGAGTATCTGTGTTAGATAATACTGCAGTGTTTTGACTTTAACATACCATATTTGTTTTTTGTCTTACTGCATGCAAAATTAGTATGCGGATTGACGTGTACAGTATCCAGCTAAGAAGTGGCTAAGAAGTGCTTGGTTGTTTTCTAATTAAGGTGTTTGTGTGTTTAAAGCTGTTTACCTTAGGATTGATGGACAGTTGACTTGAATATGTGAGAAAAGTTAATCCCTCAGCCCCTGACCTTTGGCATACAAGCCTTGTGCTTCCAGTAGAAAGTGCAATAAATGCCAAGTCCTTTGGGTACTAGATGTTCGCATTAATGTTTTCTATGCTGGATCCAAAGTCATAGATTTTCTGTCAGCAATTCCTTACACTTCTGATGTGTAATAGGTTGAGCTGTAAGTAAAATACAGTGCCTGATGCTGTCTGCCTTGACATGCTGAATATTTTAAACTACACACACATGCAGAAATGTACTTTTTCCCTCCTGCTGCACAATTAGACTTACACCATTGAAGCTTGGGGGCTATTACTCAGTGTAATATCATATTTAAGGGCCAGTCATTATTTTATCAAGAGTAAGATGAAAACTCATTCTTATGTACAGAGAAGACCAAGGGAGGGAGATATGAAATTAATGTACCAATACAACAAGAAATCTGAAAATGTTGAAAAAACAATCTTTATCTCACTTGAATCTGGTCTGCTTTTGGGAGGGAAGAAGAGCTTATAAAACAGAAACCTGTGAAAATGAGGAAAGTTTGATACAGGGATTGTTTTCATGAGCACTGTTGTCTTTCCTATAGCTACTCTAATGGGAACTTTTCAGGTTTAAACATAAGGGTAACCAAGTACTTATGACTTCCTCACTTTGCACATGCCAAAAAATCAGCTGAGGTACACAGATGTTCAACTCAGGGTGTTTATCTGTGACAGTCACAGATGAGAATCATTTGGTGAAAATTTTTGCACAAGTGCCTTGACAGGTGGAGGATTCCTTTTCTGTTAATCCATTTGAAAGCTTTGACCTTCATTTTGTACCTGTTTAAAGACTCTGGGCACATCTACAAGTTCATTAATATGCAGGAGTTACTGCACATTTAGTTTAGTACTTAATGAAATACTAACTAATGCACAGTAACTAAAGTTACTGCACCGTAGTGCCAGTGCAGTTTTTTTTTTTTATGATGCTTACCACGCAATAGCCTAATACTACTACCCAGTAGCGTATTAACAAGGTTTTTGCGCAGCATGCTGCTGGGCAGTGTTATTAGGCTACTGCACATTATGCGTCTCATGTAGATGTGCCTTCTGAATACATCCCTTCCTATTTTGCCAGTTTTCTTTTAGCTCATTCAATCATGGCTGCATTGCTGAGCAAGTATCATTGCCCCTTTAATTTATTGTCCCATGGGTGGTAATGAGTTGTAACTTCATCCTTTTGGATTAGTTTATGTTTGCAGTGATAAAAGATCAGAGTGCATTTTCTATCTAAAAATATTTCATATAATTTTCTGGTAGTTTAGTGAATTTTTAAGCAGCAAATTCTAGCAAAATATCAGTTTAGTAGTTTGAACAGTTCTGAAAACATTTAAGGTTCAGTATCAGTTTGACTCTGTTATTATTCTGGGCTGCTGCATAACTTCATTATTTTTCACCTTTGATGGGCCTAAAAGTAGGACAAAGGATCTGAATGGGAAGCTTCTTTTTTGTTAGTATAGAATTGATAGTTTAATAATCTGGGGGCTGCTTGAAACTTCTGAAAGAAGTTCCAAGTGTCCAGGCTATTTTCAGTTAATAGAGATTCAACAAAAAATGGAATACAGTGGCTTCCTAGCAAACCCTCAGCCAGATGCAGGTGTTACATTTCTATTGGGTGAATTATAGTTGCATAGTTTCTGGGGTCGGAAGGGACCTGAGTAGATCATCCAGTCCGACCCCCTGCCATGGCAGGAAAGAGCACTGGGGTCAAACGACCTCAGCAAGGTGTTCATCTAGCCTCCTCTTAAAAACCCCCAGGGTAGGAGCCTGCACCACTTCTCTTGGAAGTTGGTTCCGGATCCTAGCACCCTGACTAAGTCAAACCGTTAGCACCTCCTGATATCCAGCCCTCCGCCAGCTTGTGACCGTTATTCCTGGTCACTCCTGGCAG
>NW_017728950.1:34880083-34898565 GCF_001723895.1 Crocodylus porosus
GAGAGACAGTGTCGAAAGCCTTCCGGAAGTCCAGGAAGACTATTTCCACTGCTACCCCTGCATCTAATGATTTGGTGATCTGATTGTAAAAGGCCACCAGGTTGGTCTGACAGGACCTGCCACTGATGAATCCATGTTGGTTGCTGTGAGGGAGTTGTTCGCCCCGGCTCCATCTGTCGCCGGTCAACTCCCTCTCGGGGGACCCCTAATAGGGAGATACACGTTGAGACTCACCGGCTTCAGCAAACCCCCGTGCCGTCCTCGCCTGTCACAACTTCAATGATATGTTATTGGGTTCAGATGTTATGATGCGTGCAGTCCGGAAAATGAGACTCTTGTCCTCCGCTGGGTCCTGGGGTCCTGAGGGCTCTTGCACCCCTACACCCTCACCTGATCCACTGGGAAGATCATTCTACTGGAGCAGTCCTCAGCGCGACACGCTCTGGTCCGTGCACACCAATATTAACACAGTCAACCAAACGCCCGTTACAGATGAGGGACCTATGGACTCAGCCCGCCCTCTAGGTGTGCCCAGGCTCCTCGTTGGTTGGGAAGTGGGGTGCTCCTTCCCATCCCCTTCTTTTAGTCCTAAGCTTACTGACGGGGCTACTCTGCCCTTGTCTTCCGGTAAGTAACAAAAGAATCGGAGTACCGGCAGCTCCTGTGTTCCCGGTGCTCCTCCTGGCCGGCGTCTGCCGCCTCCCTCTGTTAACTACCTTGTCCAGGGCTCTGCCGGCCCCAAAAGGTCCATCCTCTCCTTCACGCTGCCTGGATCCTCCGCTGCCTGCTCCCACCAGCGCTGACTCCCACCGCTGCCTCTGGATCCATCGCCTCTGGACCCGCCGCTGCCTGTGGATCCTCCGCCACTCCTTTTAAGCTGGCCTGGGTTGCTTCTGCACCGGCAGCTTCCGGGTTCCTATAAGGGGGAAGTTTCTGGCCCTTGCCCTCTGCTGCGACCCGGAAGTCGGGCTGAGTCCCGCCACCGCCAGGATCGTCCGGGCTCGGCACCCTCTTCGCTCCCTTACAGTTGCCCCTAAGCATGCAGTTCCCAGCTGGCCCCTCATGGATGTGTGCCAGAACAATTTTCTCAAACTGTTTGCCTAGGATTGAGGTAAGACTAACTGGCCTATAATTTCCCGGGTCCTCCTTCTTCCCCTTTTCGAAGATGGGAACCACGTTGGCCCTCTTCCAGTCCTCTGGCACCAGACCAGAGCACCACGAGTGCTCGTAAAGCCATTCCAGGGGGTCCTGCAACGACCTCAGCCAATTCCTTTAGAACTCTAGGGTGGAGATTGTCCGGACCGGCAGACTTGAATACGTCCAGTCCCTCTAGAAGTTCCCTAACTAGTTCCTCGCTAACCCTTGGCCCAGGTGTGCCTCCCCCAGGACCTGAGGGGGGCCCAGCAAGGAGGTGACTGTTTTGGTCCCTACTTAGGAAGATGGAGGCAAAGAAATCATTAAACATGTTAGTTTTGTTGTCTGGTGTGATGATCAAATTTCCCAACGTGTCCTGCAGGGGCCCCACATTACCTGGAACCTTCTTTTTACCCCCTTTGTATTTAAAGAAGGACTTCTTATTGTCCTTAATCTGGGAAGCTAGCCCTAGTTCCACCTCTGGCTTGGCCTTCTTGATTGCCCCTGCTACATCCCCAAGCGACTGCAGTATAGCTCTTGCAGTAGAAACTGCAAGTGTTCATTCAATTTTGCCTGGGGGAAACACACCCAATGTGAGAGAGAGATATTCCAGGTGTCAACTTAGTTTCTCTTGCAGGGGAGATCTTCCGTCTCATGAGAATAAACACTGGTATGCTCCCCACCTGGTCTGGTCTAGGATGGGAAGGAAGCAGCACTGGAAATTTCGACTTCTAAAAATGAATGCCTGTCCAGTAGTCTTTAAATTCCACAAGAGGACAACTGTAGTAAAAGGAGAGAAAAAACTGTGTGGTTTTATGCAAACTAATTGTTTGGGAAGAAAAAAAATAGTGGGTTACCCCTTTTGAATTTCTGTCCTGTTCTGTAGAACACCTAAATATAGGAGCAAGACTTTCAGCTCCAGTCAATGAAAATACTTAAAATCCTTGCCTTTTGGACACTTTCTGGACCAATTCAGCTAAAATAGCACTCCAACCCCAGGTTGTTTAGCTTTAAGCTTGTGAATAGTCCCACTGGTTTCAGTGGAACTATTTATGTACTACAAGTTAGATATATGTTTAAATGCTTTGCTTTATCAGGGCTTTAGTGCTTGTTCAGATGTGGACTGTAGTTAGGTGGGAGTTTTTAAGTCAGAGATGGGTACATTGTTTTATGTGGAACTTAGAAAAATATTTAATTTCATCTTGAGAAACAGTAATTTATATACTGTGTCAGTGGGTCAGCCAAGTACCCCCTCTATCGTCGTAATTCCCACCTGCCACAACTTGAATCTTAAAGAAATGAAATAGGGAGGAAGTGGTTGTTACATAAGGAATTACCCGCGGGAAGTACCACGCTGAATAAAATTTACTTTTTAGTGCTTTTATTCAATGGTTCTCTGTTGTTAACAGGAAACTTCCCTTGTGGGAGATCGTAGTCCAATGGATTAACCTTGGGGTCTCCAGCCTCCTGGCCAGCCCCATTCTAGTGATACAGTAAATGGATGCCGCGCCGCATCTCTCTACTTTACCTATTAGCAGCTTATCCCATCAGTCATCAGTCCCATCATTGCGGCTAATTATTCAATCAGCGGCTTGTTACAGCCACTGCCTGCGGCTTTTGTCGGCAGAGCGGGCGTATAGGCTCTGCAGCTCCTTCCTGTTCAGACTGGCCCTCTCTGTCCTCAGTGTTTCCTCCCCTTTCTTTGGGGCAGGGCAGGAGTCATTGCTGCCACCATTGTCAACTTTATGTAGTCAGCCCGTTTCTTCACGCTAGCTAGGGCTTCAGCCTGCGGCCCGGCTCCCCTTCTCCTAGCACTCACCGTCATCCTGGTAGCCTCCGGGTAAGTTCAAACTGGGGTCAGGTTCCAAGCTTTCTTCTCCCCGATCTTCCTTTCTGGAGCCTCACTCCAGCAGCTTCATTTCCTCTTTTCTTGTGATACCTGAAGACATCCCTCCTTCTCCTTCTCTTCTTATCTCTGGAGTCTGGTTGCCATTGACTCCTTAAGGGCCAGGGCCCACCTCCCTTGTGGGGTAATTATTTCCAGCTGCCCCCATTCCCTTAGCAATGGGGTCTCAATAGAGACCCTGTTACATACTGGATAAATAATATTAGGAGAAACTCAACTCCACTAAGTTATCTTGTCCCTGCTCCTACTATTGTATGTGGTTGAATTTTGAGTAAACATTTCTAATTAACAGTTCCCCAAACTCAGTCTGGAGACTTGCGCTTCCAGTGTTTGTATTTGGTGCATGACTGCAACAGATTTTGTTGTTGGAACCATGTGCTAGCTGCTGTCATGAGAGATTCCATGTTTGTAAAACTAGACTAGCTGTTTTTTTAGGAGAAGTATTTAGAGAAGTGCTGCAGTGGCAGAGAGCCTTCTACCCTATGCACAGAGAAAAAAATACTGATACTTCTGTCTTGCACCCAAAACTCCTCCACCAAGATTTGTGCTGGCTGCTGGTGGCCAGGTCATCAGTACATACAGAGATTTGTTTTCATATGAAGGAGGGTTCTTTGGGCATGTTTCAGTTCCATATGATGAACAGATTTGTAGTTTGTAGGTCATTGTAACATTGTTCCTTAATGCCATTGAGTTTGCAAGTTCATGGCTTTGCTTTGAAATTCAAATACCACGTCATATTTATTTTTGTGGTTTGGTAGCACAGAAGATAGGGCAGACTGGCACCTTAGAGACAACATGACAAGGGAAGTTGCTACCTATAAAGCTCATGACTCTGAACTAGCTATCTCTGGTGCTCCCTTGTCCTACCTTCTGCCTGATTTCAGAGTTCAGACTAAGATGGCTAATTGACTTGTGCAGGAAAGACATTTCTGTTCACAGTAGAAGTGAGCAAAGTTACCAGTAGAGTTGTGGTAATTTTAGAGTCATATAAGTGTGATGTTCCAGGAATTGTGAGGGGCAAGGGTTTTTTGGAGGATGACATCTTTTATTGGACTGACTGCATAGTTGGGATAAAGTTAGACATGCTTTTGAAGGCAAGGCATTGTTCATCAGGTCTGAGGAAAGGAGGAGGCACAGTGATGTATAAACTGTGGCTGTGGGATTGGAGAGGGGAAAAATTCTCAGGGGCAGCAGACAAAAACAGAGCAGAAGAAAACAAACTTGATTAAGGGGCAATAAAGACATAAGAAGAGGGAGGAGGGTCATTATCACCTGTAGTGTGAAGGAAGAAGTTCAGGAATCAGGTAGATTATAGTGTTCCATAAAGTCCTTATCAGTGTTTAGGACTCTTAGTCCCCTGCCACATGTATATTTAAGATGTGGTTAAGAGGTTAATTTTACTTTAAATAGTAACCTGGATACCCTTTAAATTCAATTTAAGGTGTAATAATACAGTTAACAACTAATAGTTATTGCACCTATAATATAACAACTTTGTGACTTGTTTCCATCATGCCTCAGATTTTATGAGTGGCCTGTTGGGACTGACATCTGACAGATCCTGAGTCTCAGCTGAATATTAGGGTCCAGCATGGGTCAGCTCTGTGGTTTGGGATCATACCTTCCTGGCATCCTGATTCCAGGGTCCCTATGAACTGAGTCTGAGTTGAAACCAGATGGGTGGCACACAAGGTTTTAAAGATTCCAGTGTATGGGGACTCTGGGATTTGGCTGCTGCAACCCAATCCTAGAACCACCATGTAGTTACTGATATCTAGCCTAGATCTGCTCTCTGTCAGCTTGCGATCATTGTTCCTTGTTACCCCAGGAAGCGCCCTGGTGAACAGAGCATTTCCGATTCCTTGCTGCACCCCTCTAATGAATTTGTAGGTGCCCACAAGATCACCTCTCAGCCTTCTCTTGCGGAGGCCGAAGAGGTCCAGATCCCTTAGTCTCTTCTCACAAGTTTTGGCCTGTAAACCCTTAACCGTACTAGTGGCCCTCCTCTGGACCCTCTTGAGGCTATCCACATCTTTCTTAAAGTACAGAGCCCAAAACTGGATGCAGTACTCCAACTGCAGTCTGACCAATGTCACATAGAGGGGAAATATCATCTCCATGGTTCTATTTGTCATGCATCTGCTGATACATGATAAAGTGCAGTTAGCTTTGCTCATGATTTTGTCACACTGATGACTCATGTTCATTCTGGAGTCTGCTATGACTCCAAGATCCCTTTTCACTTATGTGCTGCTGAGAAGGTAATTTCCTAGCCAGTACGTGTGCTGGATATTTTTAAGCCCTATGTGCAGCACCCTGCATTTGTCCTTGTACTGCATCCTATTGTGTACTGCCCACTTTTCTAACCTGTCCAGGTCTGCCTGCAATCGTTCCCTACCCTCTGGAATGTGTACTTCACCCCACGATTTAGTATCATCTACAAACTTGGACAGAGTACACGTCATACCCACATCCAAGTTACTGATGCGAGTTTTTGTTTTTAGCATGCCTCTTGCAGCATCTCAAGCTGCTTTGAGGTGCGGCAACAGGCATGTGCGCACTCATCTAGATGTGCCCATAGTGCCCTAAACTGAACCTCTGTCAGAGGCTTATAGTGTCCAATATATAGGCCTTTTGTCTAAATCTTTTTTCTCAAACTCTCACCTTTTAAAGATGTTTAGTAGATTTTCCTGAGTACAAGGATAGTGAAGTCAGAAAGGGAGTGCATCAGTGACATGAGTTAATGGTTGTAAAGTGTGAGGTAGACTCACCTATACAATTAAGGAAAGGCAAAAATTAATCAGGTAAATTTTACATGCTACATTTTTACATTAAATTAATTATTGTATACATTAAAATTATGAATGAACAGCTCAAATCTTAGCCCTGATATGACTCCTTTAGAAACCAAATGGAATTGACCTAGGGATCACTGGAGCCCAAAATATTTAGCCCAATGAAACTGTACAGTGATTTCTCTCTCTTGACAGAAAGTCTTCTCTTCTCAATCAAATAAATTCTTCCAGGTTTTATTCCCTTAGGCAAGTATCAGGAGAGAATGATTTATACCCAGGCTAATGTCAGCATCTATGATAGGAAAGATATTCAATATATCAATTCCTTCTCCTTCCTTCGCATACTAATAACACAAATTGTGGAATCTGTTATATTCTATAGTATGCAGTTCTATGACATGAGACCCATAGTACTTTATGGCTATCAGGGTGCTATGGAGAAGCATGTCAGCACCTAGCAGAACTCACACTCTACACCCCAAAGTCCAGGAACATAATGTGGAAGTATTGCATGCCCATCAACTAGCAAAGAGCTGATGCCTGATGCAGAGTCCATGGTCTGTTGTACTGGCTCCTTAAATATGGGACTTTACAGCTAAGTACAGACAGTCAAAAAGCCTGAAGCTAAATTGATTCAATCTAGGAAGCTTCCTTAAACTGCATAGACTGAATTTATAATCAACTGAGCTGACATTCAGTTTTCAATTGGGAAAGGCAGGGGGAGGCCTGCACTGATCCAGGCCAGTTGGTGGGGGGTGCTAGAGCATATTTCCCAGCCTGCTGGCCATTGCCAGCCCAACCAAGTGTCCCCAAATCCCTGCTGTCCACCAACAAGGGGTTAAAAAGTCCCCTATTTGGTTGATGGTCCAACTTGGGGGAGCCCCACCCTCAGGAGGTTTCTCCCAGCCTGGGTTCCTCAGCCCTGGGGAGCTGAGGGAAATTCTCCCCTCCCCCTTCCCAGGTGCTGGTTGCTTCACTGGATGCCTCAGGAGGGAGAGAGAAGAAGTCCTCCGGGCTGGGTGCCTGCCCAGACAATCTGGCATGGGGGCACTGGGGATCTTCCACTTTGTGGGCTTCCCTCCACCCCAGCCCAGGGTCCCCCAGCCTTGGGTAGCCCGAGGTCACTGAGGGGAATTCTTCCCCTCTCCAACCCCTTGTCCTAGCTGCTGTGAGTCTCAGGGATAGCTCAGTGAACAGAGGGAAATTCCTCTTCTCCCTTGCATTAGTTTTGTCTCAGACTCACAGCAGCTAAGGCAAAACCTGCTGCAGAGGAGCAGGAGAATTTTCTTTCACTCTCTGAGGATACCTGAAACTCACAGGGGCTGAGGCAAGCAGCTCACAGGGGCTGAGGCAAGTGGTTTGGCAGGGGAAGAACTCCCCTCAGCTCCCTGGGGCTACTTTGGGTTGGGAGACCCTGGGTTGGAGTGGGGAGAATTCCCCCAAGGCAGGAACTCCTCAGTGCTCCCATGTTGGGCTACAAAGGCAGACAGCTGGCTTGAAGGATTCTTTCTCCCTTCCTCTTGTGGCAGCCGCTGAAGCCATCGGCAGCTGGGAGGGAGGAGGAGAGAGGGATGCCAGGGTCTGAAAAGCTGGCACCACAGTGGCTTTCCTTCCCCCTATGTGCTGTGTAGACCCTGACTGGGGTCGCTGGGGGTCTGTTCCCCTGCCCCCTATCTGTATGAGCGGACACAGGCAGGAAGCAGGCTAAAGAGCAGAGGGGTGAGGCAGTCCCTGCTCCACTGGAGCAAGAAGCAAAACTCAGGGCTGCAAAGCATCCTGGGATGCTGGGAGACTGTGAGTTAACTTGAACTAGGACAGAAGTTCCATAAACTGGTTTGACCTAAATCAGTTAAGTCTGATACTACTTCCAGCCAGGTTTACCTTCAAACTGGTTTTGGTTATTTTGAAAGCAGTTTATATACACTGATCTGTTACAGGTGTAAACCAATTTCTGATCACTTAAACCAGTTTGTGTCACTTCTGTCCTTAGCTTCTATGACTGCTGCTGCATAAATCTGGTCTGAGAATTAAGATTATAGCATATGCTTTACTGACTTGTCCAAAGCACCCTTTTTTCTTATGGAAGTGGTAGGATGTTCTGTATCCCTGAGAGAGCCACAAGATACAGAAGCTGGTAAAAAAAAAAAAAATGTCTGCACAGATGGACCTGAACGTGAATGACTGGTGCCTCCCAAGACTGGGGGTTGGGGGGTGCACTTTAGCGGTCAGTGGGGACTGCCAGCAGCTGCTGGCATTGTTGGAGGTGGCGAGTGGGGACTGCCCACAGCTGCTGATGTTGGTGTCAGTAGCAGGGAGCAGGACTGCCTGCCACAGCCGGCATCGGTGTTGGCAGGGGCGAGTGGGGACTGCCTGCTGCCGTGAGTGGTGTCAGCGATGGGGTGGGGGTGGCAAGTGGCGAGTGGGAACTGCCCAAAGCCACTGCTGGCCATGTTGGTGGTAAGGAGGGGTGGGTGTGGGCAGCGGCTTTGCCAGTGGCCAGTCTTGTGGGGGGAGGGGGCAAGTGCCCCCTCTACATGTCACCTATGTTCCTGAATTGTGAAATGGAATTAAATCAAATCAGATTGTTAGGGTTAATAGAAGAACATCTACCATAGGAGTCTTGGCCTTGCAGACAGAGGCTGTGTTGGGGTGGGGGGTGGCAAGCGGCGAGCAGGAACCACCCAAAGCCACTATGTTGAAGTGCTACTTCCCATAGATGAGAAATTAAACCCACAATTTCTTTTGTGAGCTACAGAGCTAACCATATGCCACTCAACAGGACAAAATGTCATTGACTTTATTTCACCATAGAATACAGTCCTTAAATGATTTAGCACTAAAACCAGTGTATTGCAGTAAACTCCCTCACCTCTCCCTTAGCCTGCTCTTTTATTCAAATACACTTTCAATCTCCCCTTGGGGTCAATGATACTGGGCGGTAGTAAATTGGAAGTTTTAGAAAGGTACTATTTCTACAAATACTGGTGATATATGAATTGTGACAAACATTCACAGAAAAAATGGAGGATCAGAGCTTTTTAAAATGTGTGACTTATGTAGGTAAGGCAGGATGATTTGCAAACTCATGCAATCTTTCTAGAACAGAGGCAGTTGAGGAAGTTCCTTTCCATCCAATCCATACTTTTATGATAGGCATACACTTCTGCATTTCTGGACGTTTTGCCTTCCTTTGCAGCATAATACATTGGCTAGAGATGGATCATCAGTTATCCTGGTGCTCTGAATGTTTCTGAGAAATGTATAGGGTCTCCCTTATGGGCTCACTGTGTTTACCACTTTTGGGGTGAGTCAAGACCTATTTCAGGGGATCATCTGGGCATAAATTATGCAACTAATTCCCTTTGGAGGGGACCTAGATGTTGGTGGTACCCTAGGCTCTCCCCGGCCTACGCTTATGGCACGTTGTGATTTTTGCTACCGAAGGATCTAAATTTATTATGGGACATACGAGGGTCTATTTGGTGTGTGGGGCTGAAGTGGATTTTTTTTTTGTGGAGCCCCATGGACACATGGTAGTTTGTTCACATGCTGTCACAGGGCTTGATGAGCTGGGAGCTTTCTACTCATCCATATAAACCTAAGACTTTGTTTGTATATTCTGCTTGGAACCTGAGCTATGGTTGTTGTTGTCAGCAATCCCTCAATTTGAGGATGATCTTTACCATGACTCATTGATGGGTCTTGAGGTGACTTAAGAGTTCAGTCCTTGAGACACAGATCTGTCCGCAGAAATTGAAGTTCTTTCCACAGGGAAGAGTATACTGCAGGCTGAGACTTTCCTTCCTCCACTCACTCTTTTCTGCTTCACAGGCAAGATGCTTTAACTCAAAACAGACTGCCGCTTGGTTGAGGTTGTGCTACCATCAGGGTCAATGGGTAGTCAGCTCCTCCCAACTCTTGATTTTAGTATCAGTTTTCTTGAGCTATGCCTTCAGTGTGTCTTTGTAGTGTTTCATCCAGTCAGCATGAGATCTCAGTTGGGAACAGAGCACTTATTTTGGGAGTCAGGTACCTATACACAATGTCCAGTCCAACAAAATTGGTCCTTGAGGATCTCTGAGTCAATGCTAGTAATACTGGCTTTAGAAAGGATGCTGGTGTTTGTGTGGTGATCTTCCTATTTGATACAGAGGATTTTCCGAAGACATCATTGGTGATACCTCTCCAGTCTCTTGAGAAGTTGATGCTATATCGCCCATGTTTCACATCTGTAGAGGAGAGTGGGGATGATGACTGCATTTTAGATCTGAAACTTGGTGGTTTTCTGGAGATTGAGATCAATAAAGTCACATGGAAGCAACTTACCAAAGGAGGCACTTTCACACTGGATAGTGTACTGTACTGAACAAGGATGACCATCAAAAAATGGAAAACAGAGTTGGGGTGATGACAAATCTTTGATTGACTCCAGTTTGGATGACAAATGGGTCTGTCTTCAGTCTGTGACCAAAGATTAGTAACAATTATATGGTTGTGGAAAAGCCTCAGGACCTTGACGTACTTTTCAGGACATCTAGCTGTGGCCACTGCTTTCCACTAGGCTTCTAGATTGATGGAATTTAAGGCATTATTTAGGCCAATGAAGGCTATATATAGGTCCTAATGTTGTTCCCTACACTTTTCTTGGACCTAGTGGGCAATAAAAATCACATCAATTGCCCCAGAGGATGGTCTGAAACCACACTGAGATTCTGGCAGGATGTCCTCAGCAAGAGATAGGAGACAGCTCAGGAGGATGCAGGAGAGGATTTTGCCTGCTGTGAAATGGAGAGCAATACTGTAGTAGTTCCCACACAGAGACTTATCTCCTTTCTTGAACATAGTCTCAATAATGGCATTCCTCAGGTGCCCAAGCATCTCTTCTTTGATCCAAATTTGAAGAATATATTTGTGGAGTGTCGGAACCAGTTCCTCACTGCTAGCCTTCTATATTTTAGTAAGTATGTCATCCAGTCCAGTAGTCTTGTTCTTGGTTTCTTTGATGGCATGCCAAATTTCTGGTAGGGCAGGGGGGGTTGTCATGGGATCTCCTTTCAGGGTGTTGGGGAGTGGACCCAAAAGTGGTATCCACCACAATTGATTCACAGTTCAGCAGTGCTTCAAAGTGCTGTTTCTATCTCGCTTGGATAAATTCACTGTCTCTGAGGAGTGTTGAACCATCCTGTGATTGCAGCTTAGTAGGACTGTGGAAAGTTGGGTCATAGTTGGATTTCATTGCCAGGAAAGCTATGCATGTCATGTTTGTCAGCATAGAGCTAGATCGCCTTGGCTTTATTTTGCTACCACTGATTTTTTATTTCCTGGATCTCCCTTTGACCTTTGGCTTGAAGAGCTGATTTGTCGCCTTCTACTGAGATGAGGTGACATCTTGGCAAGCAGAATGAGCCTTCCTCTTCTGGTCAAGGAGGGCTTGGATTTCAGTGTTGCTGTCATTGAACCAGTGTTGGTATTGATGGGTGTTACAGCCAATGGATGCAGCATAGGCCATGTGGACAATGGTTTTAAATCCCTTCCAAAGTTCCTCGATATTGGCTTCATTTGTGGACAGGGCAGATTTTTTCATGGAGACACTGTTGGGGATCCTTAGATCTTTGGGTCTTGAAGAGATTTAGTATTGAGAGTTCTTCATATTGTTTTGGCTATTTTCCATGTTTCAGAGCCAGCCAGATATCCATAATGGATCTGACAAGTTGGTCATCTGTCCAGGAGTCATCGGCTTCTTGCATGGCTTATGTGGTGTGGACATGTGTTTTATCATGGGCTCTACTAATAATATAGTCAAGAAGGAGACAGTACTTGGAGCAGTACATGGTGTCTCCATGTGGTCTTGTATTTGTCAATCTGTCTGGAGATGGTATTTGTAATGACATTTGTTTTCTGTACTCCTTCCTTCCCAATGGTGCAACTCCAGAGTTCCAGGTCATGTCCAGATCTGGCTTTGAAGTCACTAAGGAGAATGATCTTGTCCTCCTTGCTAGTATTAGTCAGAACACGGTCATGGTTAGAGTAGAACTGCTCATTGACATTGTTGTCGGCATCAAGCATTGGGGCGCACACACTGATGATGATGACATACTAGATGTTGAGCCTAAGACAGAGGGTTGTAAGAAGTTCGTTAATGCCCCCAGATGGCTCCATAAGTTGACTGATGAGGGATGCTGATGCTGTAAATACATTGGTCCTGGGCTGATTTCCCTTCCCAAAGAAGGTATAGCCACCACCCTTTTCCCTCAGCTGACCCTTGTCTGGCCATTTTGTCTCGCTCAGAGTTTCAGTGTTGATGTTGTATCTCACTAGTTCTCTGGAGATGATGGCAGTTCCTGTTTCTGATCTTTCATTGCCTTGGTTATCCATCAAGGTGTGAACATACCATGCTGCAAAAATCCTTGTCATCTTATGACATTTTTGACAGCAGAGAGAGTTGATCCCACTGGATGTGGTTATTCAGCCAGGTACAGGTAAGACAGCTTAGGTACAGGTAAGACACTATTCTAGCCCCTTCGCCATGTGGGATGAGAAGAGGAATTCCTGAATAGGCCTGTTTAGTCACAGTAGAAGCTGTGCAACCTAGGTGCAAGATGCCACCTACATGCAGCTTTGTTGTTGGAAACTGCCAGGTTCACTGGTCCTGTCTCCATCACCACTGATCCATCGCCATGGGGCTTTTGGAGGTTTGTACACATAATGGGTAAAGGAGACTACCATGGTAGTGAATATTGTCTCAGATGCTGGGCCTTATGTAGAACCAGCCTGTAGTTATAGATGGATTGAGGTTATGATCCATAATGACAATTCCTATGTATGTTTACATAAAGGATGCATTTTTAAAAAGTTATAGAATACATTGCTACATTGCCCCTACTGTAAACCCTATGGAGAATACACACAATTGGATGAATGCTATTTTTAAAAAATGGCAGTGTGAGATAAATAGGATGGTGCTGCAACACTTAATCATTTAGTGCAATTTTCCCACTTACTTTAGTAAGTACTTTATTTACTTAGAGCCAATTTAGCTCTGCCAAAAAGTTGGTTTTGTTAATCTGCCTCTCATTAGTTTAAACTCAGCATAATTTGTCTTTAAACAGTTTTTAAACAGAGCCAACTATATTTAAAAACATAAACATGGAATTGCTCCTTATTTTTGTATATGCAAATTAATGCAAATGAAGCCCAGAATCAAATCAAACTGACCCATTTTTTAAATAAAAAAGGAGTGTGTAATTAATGTTTTTGGCTAGTGAATGATCTTATTTTTCCCATCAAATTTGTTTTAAAATGTGTGCTTATTATTGTTGTATAAGTGACGCAGATTTTGCCAATATAAAAACATTAATTAATACTACATTAAAGATGATTTCTGAGTTATTTTAAGGCCTGTGTCTTTCAAAACGTGTGTCTAAAGTAGGCTAGGCATAATTAAAGAGATGACCTTTGCAGCTTCATGTAGTCTAGCATAGATGCAAGTTACAAAATGGGAGCCAAGCTGCATGCGGGTTTGAAAAGTGGTTTTGAGAAAAATCAGGATGAATGTATGATCGCATGTGGGCCTAGGGATTATATCTGAAAAACTAAGTTTTGCTACTGTTCCTGTCAGGTATAAATATCCTTCAAGTCCTTCTCTAATATTCCCTTTTAAAATGCTTGGAAAATCAATTTTTTCATACATTTAATTAGCTTGTGGATTACATTATCACAAGATATCATGGACATTAGTATTTAGCAAGTTAAAAAATAAGATAAGCGTACAAATGGATAAAAATAATATCCATGTTATGGTATTTCAAAATATGAGTTTTGAAAGCTTTGCATCATGCTTCAGAGTATAAACCACCCTGTAACTCATGGTTGTTAGCCTTTCCCTGAGGAGAGTTTATTTCCTAATTGTCTACTGCAGGGTCATTGCACCCTGCACTGAAACACTGGCTGTTAGATTACTGCTCTGAACCCATATGGCTATTCCTGTTCTTCATCTTCTCCTCAAATACATGTTAACGAATTAGACATTAGCAAGCCAAAAAAGGAAAACAAGAACAAACCCAGGCAGCCTTTGTTCTTCTAAGCTTTTGCTTAGGTTTTGGGATGTAGAAGAACAAAAAAGAGAACAAGACAAAAAGGTCTGGACTGAACTTCACTGTTTCTAACATTTGGTATGTTAAATCTCATTTCTCATTTTTGTTTGCTGAGATTTTCAATTTTACAGGCAGAGATTATCTGCTTGTATTTGTCTGTGAAGTACCTACTGCAGAGGTGCTCAACATCCAGCCTGTGGGCCAAATGTGACCTGTGGAGCCATCATATATGGCCCCCAAGTCTCCCTATGGGTAAGGAAATTTGGTGACAGGAGTGATGTCCATGAATATGGCCACAATCCCCAAGCCCTGAGCCCTGGGTACCTGGTCAGAGCCAGGCTGTGCCTCTTTCCCCACAGGGCTGGGTTGGGCCATACCCCCTTTTCCCTGGGGGAGTGGCCTGTGTTGGCTTGGACAACACCCCCTTTTCCCCTATGAGGGTTGTGTCATGTGCCTTCTCCACTCCACCTTCCCTTCCTGCCACAACAGGACTGGGTGAAGCCCTCTTCTTCCCCCCACTCCCTCCCCACAGTGCTGGGCTCAGGTCAGGTTGCTTGCCATCATCCTGTGTGAGGCACTGGCCTGAGGTGATTCTGAAGTCGCACCAAGGATCAGACATAGGGTGGGGGAGCCAAGGCCATCCTGCTCCCTGCAAGAGGAAGAACCAGCAGCAGCATGGGCTGTTAGGTGGTGGCTCTGAATCCCAGCCCCCTCCCCCAAGCCTCCACGTCATTCTTGATGGGCAGTTGGCTAGTACATTCAGATTTGTCCATCTCTTTTCTTCTCTAGGAGCTTAAAAGGACTGATTTCAAGTATGCTTCCTTGCAGGGACTTTGGATAAAAATAGCATCAAGATCATGTTTATGACTTTGTATTTATGTCATTATTGGATGGTAAGAGATGTGACCATCTCTGGGTATCAGAAGGGTAACTACTAGGGTCTCTTCCCTTGGCATCAGTAATAGTAGGGCCAGACCACCTGCAGCAAGGTGGCGTCTGGGCCAGCAGCAGCAGTGGCTGCCATTCAACAGGGTATTGGCTAGTGCCCTGGTTACCCACCTCTCACTACTTTACTGATGGGTATAGATAGGGGCCAACTTAAATTACAGTTTTGTTATTTTTGCAGAAACTGAAAAAAATGGTCATCTCTGCGATTGCTGCAAAACATGGCATTGGCCACGAGTTCCCAGTAATCTGCAATATAGCTCCTATTTCACAGTCCTCCAAACTGTTTTTAACTGCAGCTAAAAACATTAACTTAGGTGATGAAATGTTAACTCAGATGAAGATCAACTCAGGTGTGGAAATAACTTTCAGTGAAGCACTGGTTGCACTTTCAAAATGCTGAAGAAGACTAGATTTTGTTGTATGAATCTGAAAAAGTGGTGCACATTTAATTCTAATGATTACAGGACTAATGAAACATCTTTTGATTATTTTTGGCTAGTTTATTTTACTTTTATACATAATATATGATATAGCAACATTCCAATAAAGTTAGATTTATTTTAGTTTTAAACTGAATGCTTAGGCCCCTAGTTTATTAGTAAAGCTTCTAGTTCCTTTTTACCTGAATAAATATGTGTTGTGTTATATGTGATGATGCACCACAGCATCTGCATCCCCCTTTTTAAAAATCCCAGATCCACTCATGCTTTGGGGCACGCAGTTTTAGGGGTTGATTTTAGCATAGCCCTGAGCAAGCTGGATATTAGCTATACTACCCTAGAAGCAGCCTCAGGAGGTAATGTGCCTCAAACGTACCCAGATAAAGCCTGATTCCCTCCCTACTTCTCCTATGTTCCATGTCAGTAGCAATTTACTGTGGGTCCATACTAGCACTACATTACAACCTGCCTCCAAGCATAAACATCTGAATCTGTTCAACTACTTCTACTGAGATTTGGTGGGCAGTGCCCAGGCCTTTTCTCTTTTCCCATTCCTTCATTTCTCAGATGATCTTTGAGTAGTATATATTGGGCATCAGTAAATCTATCTTACTATCATTTAATTCTTATGCCCAGACCTATTATGCTTCTCTGAGTCTTCTCAAAACCCTTTCTAGTTATCCCTCTCCTTTTGTTATCCTTTTTCTTGCATGAAATCCCACATCCTTCTACCGCTACTGGCTATGCATGTTGTCTAATTGTTTTTGCCACAATGTAGCTATATAATATTACTTGTAGCAATTAATTTTATTTAGTTTTGCTCTAAGATTCCCTTGTATTATTTGTATTTCCCCTTCAAATGCATGTATGTACCCCCTATTAGGGCTGTGCAGAAAAATTCACTAAAGGGGGAAAAATTATTAAACTTTCTGAAATAACAATCTAGATACCTAAAGTTTCTGAAATATTTTTTATCAGTTTGGTTGCACAAACTTCCATTTCTGAAATTTTAAACTTCCACAGCATTTTAGGAAACTAAAAGAATTAGCATGTGGAGGCATGTGAATTAAGCAAAAGAATATTTCAGGCAGAATTTCAACTTGTCATGTGTCCTTTTCCATGGTGTAATTTTTTAAATACAGGGGTTCCATGCTTCTATTCACTCCTCCATCATAATGCTGCTTAGTAGTGTGTACCATTATCAGTAATATTTAGTTATGTTGTAGATGCATGCTTTACATCTTTTGCAGAGAAGGATAAACTAAGGCCCGGAGTGGTTTCATAATATGTCTAAGATAACACTGCAAGACCTAGTTTAGAGTGTAGTTTGCTGAACTTCAGGTTATTTATATGCAAATTGAGAGCAATGATCATTTGATGAAGGCAAAGTCTGAAACAGATAATTGGTATTAAAAGGTCTGCTGCCTCAGGTAGGTAGGTGTAGTTGTTTCCATTTGAATTAATTTCCAGAAAAGTCCAATGGCCTGGACAGGCCTAGCGCTCAGGAGAAGGAAGTCTTATTTGTGAGTCTGTCACAGATTTGCTGAATGAACCTGGACATAATTCATACCCTTTCTGTGTCCTGTAGATGAGAAGAATCATATGACTGTGTACCCTTAACCTATTCCTGAGGGTAGATCCAAAATGAATTGTCAAGAGTGGGAGTAAATCAATCACTAGAGAGTAACTTCTGAATAGACCATTGGAGGATGCTTCGCTATGTGTATGAACCACTGAGGTATTATATATTTCTAATAACTAATTAGAAAATTAGTTGTTTCTAAAAAGACACCTCAATTCCTCTGCAGAGGAAAGAGAAAACTTCTTCTAATCCAAGTTCTATGGTGCACTAATCATCATGACATCCAGAGCTGGACACCCATCCAGATGTTCAAGGCAAAGTACTCCTGTGAACTGACTAATTTCCAAGGTAGCTAAATAGTTTGATCCCTCAGAATGAGCATGGTTTCTCTCTGTCAATCTTAAAAACTATGGCCATTCAGAAGGCTGTGTTATCCATCATGGAGGCTGTTCTTATGGCAGGAGGGTATACTTTTAATGCTTGCTATATGTTCTAGACATACAGTTTGACCCTTTTTTCTCTCCCCAAACCTCCCATCTTGCCCTAAATAATGGCAAGGTCTGTTTGGTGCCTGTAGACTGTATTGCGCATGTAATTTTGTGTAACTTGTAAACATTACTTATTGGAGATGATTTATAGGTTTGCGTATGTGAAACTTATAACAGTGAAACCTTCATTCTACACTGTACTTTGTACATGGTATAGATTACAGAAAGCTATTTTAAGAACACCACATCAAATCTTTAACATTTTAATTGGGGTCCTTTTTTCTGTCTATCCCCGTAACGGTCCAGATTACTTAGTTATCGTAACACCAAATATACAGAATCCAGAGTGAGCCATAAAACCTTAGCTTTCCTGTATGAACAAAGTAATATTTTTGGAGTCTGTTATCTCAGCATTTTCCAGGTTTAGAAACTAGTTGAGAAGCTAAGATTTTTAGTAGAAAAACATTCCTATTTCTCTCCCTGTAGTGTTTATGGTATCTGGCTGCAAAATGGGTATACTTTTTAAGGGAGGAGAACTTGTCACTTGTTGCAGGGCTGAAAATACTCCCTAATAAATCTTGTTGCTTGGTTATTGACGGTGTTTAGTATGTGCGTAAGGGGAAAAAGAAGAGGACTTTTTTCTGGTGGTTGATTTGAAACTAAAATGGCAGCTATCTGCAACTGTTCAGAGTTTAGGATTTAAAAAAAAGTCCTAGGAGAGAGATGAGTGGAAAAAGGTCAGGTGAAGCAGTCAAAGGTGCATGATAAATTCATTTATCACATGGCCCTGCAATTTCTCATTTGGTTGTACAATTTATCACATAGGTATCACTTCCATACAGGGCCTAAAAGTATGTGGTATGTATAAAATATTAGCAATGATCTGGTTGTTCTAGAAACATATGTAAGTTATTCTAAAAGAGCTTAGATTTTTTTCTATTTCTAGAAGATTTCACTTCAAAGTGGAGTTTTAATTGTATTGGCTCTAAGTGAATGTAAACTAAGTTAGTATTGAACCAGCAGATGGAAAAAATCCTTATAATTGAACAATGAAAGAAGTTGAATCTTTTCCCTCCGTCCCCCCCTCCCCCCCCCC
>NW_017728950.1:34898665-34930758 GCF_001723895.1 Crocodylus porosus
CCCCCCCCCCGTACCATCTGGTATCTGTGCTCACATTTGAAAGATTAACCATTCAGGGTGTGGTTGTTTGCCATCTTCAACAGTCAGGCTCTTTCTCTAAAGATCAGTGCTTTATCTTTTCAAAGATGAAGTAATAAAAATACAAATGGAGACATGAAAGTAAATCTGACAACTACACAAATGCTGCATGAAAAGCATAAACCAAAATGCCTGGGTAGAGAATTAACTTTATCATTGCTTGCATAATCCAGTCCTGTCAATAATGCAAAGGTTAATCTAAAGTGTGAGGCATGAGGCTTGGTCAGGATTGTTTCCTTTTAAGCAAGATATACATTGTTTTAATTGAAGCAGAGAAGAGGAAACCAACTTTGTGCATAAAAATCAGTTACTTATTGAGAATGAATCTAGAGGTAATGTTTTGTGTAGTAGTCAGCTAATTCTTTGATATCAAGCAGGATCTGAAGTTGCCAAGAATGTCAAGAAGAACCAAGAGCTGCATTCCAAATATATATATCTCTTTATTTAGATATAGCTATTTATTATACTTTTCTAGTGTAACTGTCAATACTGTTCTTATTCTAATTTACAGTGTTTAATCCTGTTTTTAAATACGGCTAAATTCTTGGCCTCTGTTATTTTTGGCAGGAGTAAATTCCACAGACTAATTGGCTCTGGTGCCTGCCATATATTAACTCTCTTTAATGGGATCCCCAAAACAGGTGAAACAGAGATTCTTACTTTCTTTTTCTTTTTCATTGGGAGAAAGGGGCCCTAGGAAGTTGATGAAGTGGAGTTCACAGGCTCATCTATGAGAAGTGGTTTGTAAATTCAAACAAGCACTGAACTTCACTAACCTCATCACCAGAAGCCAACTTCCTACAGCCCAAAACACACCGAATAGATCCAGACCATGCCATGACAAGACATTCAAAACCTGCCAACAATATCTCCAGTATGGAGATACCTTCACAATACGGATCTCTGTCAGGGAAACAAATGCTCTGATGGAAAATATATAGGAGACACCAAGCAACAACTGCACACCAGAATGAACATGCACCGAAAACCCATCAAAGACCATATTGGCCCCGTTGTCGGTGATCATGAAGGTGAGGTTGCCCTGCCCGACAAGCCACCCCTGCACCAAGTGGTTCATGACCCCCCATGATGTCTTTTGCTGTGTGGGACTCATCCATCACCTCAGCTTAAAGGAGAGCCCACTGACAGCCTGACTGGTCACATCAGTGCCCTGTGAGGGAGAGGTAGGTGTGCTCTCCACCCCCATTGCTCTAGATGTCCGAGGTGAAGTGGAAGGCCACCTGCGGCCCTGCCTTGCGCAGCTTCTCCTTCAAGTACTCCCTGCATGCCTCATACAGGGAGGGCATCCCCGTCCTGCTACAGGTAGTGCATGCAGGCAGTTTGTACAATGGGGCCACAAGTGCCATGAGCTGCCCGCACCCTGGATGCCAACATCCCTGTGGTGCTCATGTGTTTCGTTCCCTTGCTTCGGCTGGTTTTGGCTCGGCAGTGCAGGCAGGTAGGGGGTTATGGCTGGTGGTATAGGAGGGGCTATATGCTGTTTCATTTTGATGTCACTGTTTTGAGCTCGAAACTTGTCAAAACAGCTTCAAAATGAAATACCCGTCAAAATTTCGCACAGCCCTACTGCCCACCTGTCTTTCCTGCCATGCCTTTTATATAATTAATACGTTCCATTTAGGCAGAAGGCTGCCCCTTTTATACCCTAATACCAAGGATGTAATACATGGCTCCAACCTGCCTTCTACCATGTTCCAAGCCTTGCAGGTATTATACTACTATCTGTCACTTCTGCACCCTTCTGGTGCTGGGCTCTCTGTTCCCCGGTGTCTCTGCGCCCCTGTGGTGCTAAACTCTATTGGGGCCCCAGTGTCTCTGTGCCCCTGTGGTACTGGGCTGTCTGTGCCCCTGTACTCCTGTATCTCTGTGCTCCCCTTGCTCTAGGGCTCTATTGAGGCCTCTGTAGCTGTGCCCCTCTCTCTGGCACCTCCCTCTCTGGGCACCTGTCACTGCGCTGTACCTGAATCATGTGCCCCTTTCCTCAGGCACTAATGAGGCCTCCAAATCTCCCCTTATAGCTTCATCTCAGTCCTCCAGTGTAAATAGTAACAAAAGCACAAGCCCCTAGTCTATAACTTAAACATTAGCAATGCCAGCAATTCCCTAAGGGGAAGGGGACAAACTTTCACCCTTATGACAACATGCTTCTAGCCCTAGGTACTTGGGAGGCTTCTGGAGTCTTGAAGAACTTGAGTAGGAAAGCAGGCAGCACCAAAGCTCAGGTAGCTTCATCATGCAGGAGCTCCTTCCCTGGCAGTCACGATTTCCAGGAAACCACCAAGATCCAGGTTTAAAATGCGGTCATCAATTCCACTTCTCTATACACGTGAAACACAAATGACTTCTTCATTTGAAGAGCCTGGAAAGGCATCACCAACGATGCCTCTAAAAATCCTCTTCATCAAATGGGAAGATCACTACATAAATGTCAGCATCCTTTCTGTGAAGCCAGTGTTACCAGCATTGAGTCAGTGATCTTCAAACACCAACTTTTCTGGACCTGACATTGTGTGCAAATGCCTGAACCTTGAGTGCCAAAACAAATGCTCAACTCTCAGCTTAGTAATGGCCTGAGATTTCACAGTGGCCAGAGGAAATACTAGAAGGACACATTGAAGGCATACCTCAAGAAAATGGATGCTGACGTCAAGAATTGGGAGGAACTGACTGCCAGCTGACCCCAGTGGCACCAGAGTCTCAAACAAGTGGCAGCCCATTTCATGGTAAAGCATCATGCCCGTGATGCAGAGAAGATTGCTGAGGAAGGATAAAAAGACCAATCCCAGCCTGCAGCCTACTGTAGAAAGATCTTCAACTTCTACAGATGGATCTGTGGCTAAGGAATTGGATTCTTAAGTCACCTCAATGAGCCTTGGTAAAGATCATCCTTGGATCAAGGAATTTCTGCTGCTGCTGACAGTTCTGGGGCTAATCAGTTGATTGGAAGCTTCAGCCCTGGGACCACACAGGGGTGTTCCTGCATTCCTCACTTGCAGAGGTGTACCCCTAGCAATCTTCAGGAACCTGCAAGCAGGGAACACATTGCCTGTGTCCTGCAACATTCATGAGTAGGACAATGGGCCACATATTTTGCCCAACTGAGTGGATCATTTGGCAATGTCCATTTATACATGTGTTCCAGTAGCGAGGGAGGGGAATACTTTAATTAGAGTGGCTCCAAGAGGCTCCAATTAAAGCTCCGAGTGGCTCTAATTAAAGCACCCAGAGCATCTCATGCATCAGCGTCCCTGCGCTGAAAAATGGTGGCAGGGGTGCTTTAACTAAAGCTTGTTGAATGAGCTTTAGTTAAAATGCTCCTGGCACTATTTTTCAGAGCAGGGGCACTAATACAAGAGACGCTGGAGTCTGCTGGACCATGGTAATTACCATGC
This sequence comes from Crocodylus porosus, assembly GCF_001723895.1. Classification (NCBI taxonomy): domain Eukaryota; kingdom Metazoa; phylum Chordata; order Crocodylia; family Crocodylidae; genus Crocodylus; species Crocodylus porosus. The sequence continues at coordinate 34,902,157 of NW_017728950.1, forward strand.
TCCAGAAGACTTGATTGAGTCTGCTCTGTAATTACAGTGTGTCAGAGCATCGGAGCAGGGTCATCACACATGCATAGACTTCCTTAGTGTCCAACGGGCTAATGAATTTCTGTTCCCATGCTCGTCTTGTAAAGTTATTGGGTAGATTTACTTTGAGTACAAGAACTATGAGGTCAACAGTATGTGAGTTTTATTTTTTTTAATTAAAAAAAAATGTGCTCCTACCTTTGTGTTAGTGTCTCTGTCCACTATTTTTTTTCTGTGATCATTCCTTCTGCTGCATAATTTTTTTCTGATTTCACCCGCATAGTTTCCATGAGGACATTTGGTGTACTGGATGAAGTATATCACAATCTGGGATATATGATACATGGACTCTAATAGCTTTGTTGTGGAGTGTGTTGATTATTTTGGCAGTAGAGATGTGTTCACAGATCTTGCATTTATTGTAGAGGCAGTTTTCAGTTTGCCAATATGGATGTCATGAGTGTTCTCCTCAGAACAGCTGCAGTAATATCTGAGGACATGCCTGCAGATCACTGCTTTTTTGTTGTGTTTGGGATAATTGTTGATTTTGTGGATCTAAGTATTGTGGTCTGTGGGTTTTTTGTATACAGCAGTTTCTAGGCTGTTCTCTTGTGATGTTTATAAAGTTTATGTTAGTTTAGGACTATTCCAAGGAGAATTTGAGTGAAAGGTAGTAGTCATTAAATATGTGATGGAGGTCAATAAGTGAGTCCAGGTGTTCAGTTTAGATGATGAAAACATTATCTATAAGCTGTGATTGTTTCTTTCCCAGAGGCCTGAAGATTGTGATACCTGAAAGCTTGCCTGTGTCTATTCCAGCCATGTAGCTGGTCCAATCATCCACAAGAATTCTTGCCTCATATTTCCTGGACCATCACACCAACAATATCATTCAATACATTTATCCCAAGTCATTACAGTAAGCTGACAAGGCATTCTCCACACCAGTTCAGCTCTCTGCAGTTTTAATTTTAAAGCAAAGACCATATTACTCTCTATGGATCATAAAGATAGTGGACAAGTGTGCAGACATCACAGTCTCCAGATTCAGAATGATGAAAACTTCACTTGTACAGTTAAGGTGCTGCTTACTAATTCTCTTCCCTTTTCTAAACTATTAAAGCAGACCATATAATGTACTGATTTTTCTTTACTAACTGCAGTAAAATGGAACATGTAACTTTAAATCTCACATAGCAGAATAATACTAGTAATAACTGAGTATATAACGTATGACTGATAATTGTTGTACATGAAAAGTTTTTTTCTATGAAATACTAGATGAAGTATATAACATTTTAGCTTCATTAATTGAGTCTCTAAGTTGCATTTACATAAACTGTAAATTGCAATTCTTGCTCTTGAAAAAGCTGATTAGGTTACAGATCATTAACAAGAATAAGTTTGTTACTGGAAGTTTCTCTAAAGTATAGCTGAAACTCCCTGTGACCTACTTCTAATGCTTTTAGAGTTCTAAGATTTCTCATTCTTATTTAAGTACCTACCTCATATTTGATTGGCTGCAGCATAAGACAGGTTCACAGTCTAATTTTAGATCGGAAGATATGGGTTTTCTTCTCTCAGAAACAAATTCAGAAATAACTTCTTAGATCACAAGGTGCCGACAAGTTATGGAAATGGTTCACGTTCCCATTCTCATTGTTAAGAAAGGGGAGGGAATAGTTGCAGGAATACTGAGCATTTACAGTTCTGTTCTGATTCTTTGTATTTATATGAATACATATATTTTCCTCAGCTCTGCCTCTAGAGAAGTCTCTTCTGCAGTGGCATCTTGTACTGCTAAGGGGCCTCATTTATATTGCTTTTATTGAGAAAAGAAGCATTCCTTATGGAGAAGTTTTATAGAATTGAATAGGCATGAAACAGATACATTTGTACAGTTATCTACAGAGAGACTTACAGATTTTAATAGGGAATGTGGTCTTTCCTGTAGTTATTTTTTCCTGCTCACCTACAGAATTAAAGAACAGGGTAATAATCTTCTATTACACTCTTTATTGTGGTTGCAAAAGCCTCTAGAAAGTTAACAATGTCCATTTTAGTTTATCAGATTTTTCTGTAAGGAAGAAAAGCATGTGCTTAGATTAAAAGGCATTTCTTGTTTCTGTGGGGATCACTGGTATACATTTTAGAGACTTCCAATATACTATACCATCACTGGGCTTTGGACTTTGGGAGATTTTGAGATATGTATTACTTTTTGTTGCATGATAAGATATGGCACCGCTCTAGTGACTGGCAAATGGCCTTCATAGGAGCTGAGTATGTGCTATTCCCATAGAACAACAGTGTGGTCTAAAAAACCTTTGACTGAAGGAAGACTGAAAAATATGAACTAAATAACACAGTAGTTATACAGCTAAAACTTTTTTGTTTCCTTCTGATCAGGGATACTTTAATTTGAAAGTTGCATGGCTTCTGTTGTATGATCATTTCTTCAGTGTTGACACTAAATTCCCATTAATATCATTGGTGCTGGTAGGTAATCATAGAAATCATAGAGAAGTAGGGCTGGAAGGAACCTCCATAGGATATCTAGTTCAACCCTCTGCCTGAGGCAGGACCATTCCTATCCAAACCATCCTAACCAAATCTATAATATAATCTCTTAGTAAAACTGCCACCAACTTTGATGCAAATCAAGACTTAACTTCTTAAGCTGCCAAAGGTAAATCAAGGGGATCATGGCAGTCAACCTCTTGCCTCCGTAAAAGGTTGTTAATATATGCTCAAGAGATCTCAAGTAGAGAGTCATGCCCCCACTACAGAGAAAGGCAAAACCCCCCAACCAAAACAAACCCACAGTCCATACCAGCACCATGAAGCAGCCAGCGAAGTCCAGAAACATGGGAAATGCCCATAGTAGAACATAGGCATAGCTGTGCTTAGATTATTCCTGACCAGTGGCTGTCTGATCTCTTCTTGAATACCTCCAGTGATGGAGAATCAACAACCTACCCTAGGCAATCTAATTCCACTAGTTTTGATTTTTGTATGGTTTGCTTATTTACCATACCTTTCCACAAGGCACAGGTATCTATGTCGATTCTGTTCTCCAAGGTTTCATGCCCTTCTGCATTTGGGTAGGTGGTAGGTAGCACTCTCTTTTCCACAGGTTGGTCTCTTTCAGTATCTTGGTTCATGCAGAAGTTCAGCTCAGTGGAACCACAAACCTGAAGAGAGCTCTCTGTGAATAGACATTGGTGAATCACATTGGCTTCAGTGGCATTTCGCTGAACAAGGGAGAATGCCTTTGAACACGTTGCAAGAGGGGACATGAATCCTTACCTGATCTGAGGTACTAGAGATTTCCATTAGAAATCTGACAACATTGAGAATAAGATCATGTTCTTCATTAGTGCTATGGAATGCCCTTGAAGGGCTAGAGGAAACGGAATCTTAATTAGAAAAGAAAGAACATTTTATCACACTCTCCAGAAAGTAATGAATCATGTTCTTGATACAGCAACTCATACTGGATATTAAATAAAAACATGTTTTGTGTATAGGTGCAAATCTTGAGCTGGCTCTTATGGTCAGATTTTGCAGTGCTGCAGAATCTTATGTTTACCTCTTACTGCTGGTTGCATAAATGCTGGTTGTACAAGGTCCAAAACTGTCTTTTCAAAACACCCCTAGGATCTTCACTCACAAATGGCTCTTTTTCACTCTTTCTTCTTTTCCAGCTTGCACTTGGATTTCAGCAGCATCTCCCAGTATTTTCCAGACAATAGGAGCATCTACACAGGATACTTAATGCACAGTAGCCTAATAACATTGTGCAATAGCACATCACTGCACAGACAGCGCTAATATGCAGCTGCACAGTATTATTAGGCTACTGTGCAGTAGTGTCTCTAAAAAGCAATACTACTGCACAGTAACTCTATTTACTGTGCATTTATTTAGTACTAAATTAAATTAAATGTGCAGTAACTACTGCACAATAACTACTACATATTAATGAATGTGTTGTTGCACCCAGTATATTCTACATATCACAAAAAGCTGTAAATAGGAGAGCAAATCTGGAGGGAAACCATTAGTAGCTACATCTTTTTGTATAAATCTTTGTGTATGATTATATGCCTAAATAATGGGTAAGATTGTAACTGAATCTCAGCACTTTAATTGTCTTTTTTTCTGTAATTGCATTAGTATCTGTAGCTTTAAAAGACTATCTGAGACAAGAGCAGACCTCCATATGGATGGTACTTCTTCCTATGAAGAGAATTGGGTACACATGGAATATAAAATTTGCTAAGTCAGGGTACATCCTCTGAATTTACCCTTCAAAGCCAATATATATTAAAACTGCTCCAGAAGCCTCCTTAAAATTATGTTGCTTGGAGAAAGAATGGGATCTAATTTCAAGCACATTAAGTTCCCTACCCATGTGACTTGCACCTTTATTACTGGGACTAGAAGCAACTGTGTGGGGCAGTAGAGTAGTAAGACTTCAACCCCCATGAGAAATTTCACTCTCTGGGCTTTGGCTCATATCTCAGGGTCTGATTCCCAATGATTCCAGCAGGGAAAGGAAAAGTGGGTGAGAGGGGCAAGAAGTGGATGGCACCTTTGATACAAACACTAGCCAGCAGGACTCTGTGCCTGCAGAAGGCCTTGGTAAGTCTCTCACTTTCTTCATTTTCCTGTCTACAGTGCTTCCCAGACTTCATCATGGAATGGCACAGCTGTATATTATCACTTATGTGGGGTGATGCTTTTACATGTAAAAAGGTATTATTGATCCTTTTAAAAGTACAGTATGTCTGAAAAGTGGCTATGTAAAAAGTCTTTACTTAGTGAACAGATCCAGTCTAGTCATCGCTGGAGAGCTTGGTGCACTGAAGATGTTGTAGTGGAAGGAATAGAAAGCATATTCTACAGAGGGAATGAAAGAAAGGGATGTTCTTAGCTATAACCCTCAGAGGGCACTGCATCATCGCTTCCAAGACAGAATATGTTTGTTTTCCATTTTTGTTTACAAATCCAAAGTTTTATATGGAAATTTTTGACAATTTTTTCATGAAAATTTTCTCACAAGTCATGCCTGTTTTCTTGGTTTTGCTACTTCTCTTGCTTTTGCAGAGCTGATTAAGATTTGAAAGGGAGAGTGGATTTTAGTATGGTTCATGAATCAAGAGATTTGTTAATTATAGCCACCATCTCCCAGTTAGGTGCAAGTACTTAGTCAGCTGTGCTGGGTGTGTGTCTCATTAATGTTATCAGGGCATTGCACGGATAGATGAAGCTCCCACCTGGATAACTAGAAGGATCAGAGGTAGAAATATAAGTAAGGAAGGGTGATGGCACCATTGACAGCTCCACCCATGTGAGTCATCAGAATGAGATGCTGCTTAGTGAAGGTCATGTAGATTAGGGCTGTGCAAATTTCTCCGGGTGTTTCATTTCAAAGATGTTTCAGTGTGTTTTGAGCCTCTGTGAGTTATCCAACTTTTTAAGTACAAAGTGGTTTTCAGATTTAAAGATAATCTGGAAAGGTTGGGGGCGAGGGAAACAGAACCTCAGATTGTCTCTGAGAAGGTAGGTGTGGGAGATGAGGCTGGAAGTATTCTGGCAGTGCAGTTTCTCCATTGGAAAAGGTTAAGTGAAGTCTGCCCTAGTTATTTAATATGCTTCACAGAAATAGCAGATTCTCTGCAATATCTCATTGAAAATGAAGCTTCTTGGGGGACTGAAATGAAATCAGGCAGAGAGAGGAAAGCTCCAAGCAGATTTGGATGGGAGTAAAATTGATTTGTGATGGTGATGTGAAAAAGTCCTGACTGAAAAACATGTATGCTTTGGAACTTCTGGAGGGTGAGCTTATTGCACATACCAGAGGCTCCTCGCATTCTCTCCTTTCACTCTTCTGGCACCCTCAGACTACTCTTCACTTCATGGACTTCCTGCACCTTCCACCCTCCCAATGCTTCCCTTTTACTAGGTGTCTGTGTTTTGCCCCTCCTTCCATCTCCCTGCATTTCCTTTCTACCATATAGCAATGACTTTGTGTCCCAATTTTCTCCTTCCCTCCCACTTCATTGTTCCTAATTCTCCTTCCCAAGTCAAGGGTTGCGTCTGCCTCTTCATTTCCACCCTTCTACCTCATTATGTCTTTTCTTTCTCTCTCACAGAAAACTTGTTGAAGGAGTTATCAGTTAAAACTGAGAAATGTTATTGTTTTGATGGAAGGTATTGGGACTGCCCTCAGCTACTCTATTCATGTATGTATGTATGTATGTATATGTTTATGTGTAATTGTCTGTAATTGTCTTACAAAGGGAGTTGAAACTACTGAGTCCCAGCCAGATGCCAGGGCTTTCATCCGTTCTCTCTTCCCCCTTTTTAATTTTTTTTTCTAATTTTTTTTTCACCAAAAATCAATAGGGTTCTGACAACTGATTCCTTCAAAAGATATTCTAGGAATTGATCAGATGCCATGCCTAGAAGTAATTATGTTACAGACAAAGAGAAATGCCATTGAAGTGAATTCACTGTGATGGTCACGTATCTAAGCACCCCACTGAAATGAATGGGCTCACCTCTCAGAGTTTTTGTTTCTGGATTCTGAAGACCTCTGTGCATTTTTGAGGTTGTCCTTGCAGTTGGAAGAGAAACCAACTCATAGTCTGGAAGATATAGCAGCTTTTTAAAAGAAGGGATTGAAGAGTCTAGCACTGCATGTAGGCCTGATCTGAGCTATGGGTAATCCCAGATTCCATCCTTTTGCTCTTCCCATGCAACTTGGATCATAGTGAAGCCCCTAAGATTAGAATTTGGCCCACAGACTCTTATTACTTCTGAAAATGCACAAGCAGAAGAGGCTCCATTGCTTGCCTTGCAGATTCTAAGTTGAATTTTTCAGGGCTGGTGGGAAAGGGGAACAATCTAGCACAGCATTTCTTAACCTGTAGGTTGCAACCTAAAAGTGGGTAATAAGAATATATGAAAGGGCTGCAAACAAACTTTAAAAATGGGTCATATTTGGCATATTTTTTTGAAAAAATAGATGCTGCTTGTGTTTCACCATATATAATGCTATGCATACTAATAAACAGGGATCTGGGCTTTCCATTTGCTGTGAAAAATCATGGATTTTCTCCTTTAAAAGAGAAAAAAGTGGGAAACTGAGGGTTTCCCCTTGCAGGCTGGTAGCGTTCCAGCCTGCAAGGAGTGATCAGGCAGAGGGCACCACGTGCATGTGCTCATGCACACATGCATATGGCAGCCAGACAGCATGAAGAATAGCTCTGGCAGCTCCTTGCATATAAATCTATGGGGTGGAGGGAGCATTGATGACAGAGCAAAGGGGCAAGGAGGCACAGGTGATGCACCAGGGAGCCATGGGTGGGCAGATTTATGAACTCACAGCAGGCATGGGGCTACAGTCTGGGCAGACCAGCATTTGCAGGGCCTGCCTCCACAGTCCAGTGGACAGCACCCAGCACAGGAGGGTGGAGCAGGGCAACAAGACTCGTTGCTGCCACTCCTGCCCTCAGGACCCCCTCACTAGTTGCACTGCCAGCAGTGCAAGGATTAATGGATAGTGCTGGGCCATGCTGCCCTCACCTTCTCCTGCTGCCAGCTGCTCATGTGCTGGGCTGCAGCTCTATCCTGTTGTCATTGCCCAGATACCGCCATTCCTCTTAGGCAATGCCTCTACCCTGGCAGGGACATGGGGTGGCAGACAGCATGGGTGGCCTGAGGGCAGTGGCAATGGCAGTGGCAGCCACACCATGGCACCAGGATAGTCAGGGCCTGGTGTGCAATTGGCTTGTGGTGGTAGGAGGTGAGGGCAGTACAGCTCGCCCCCCCCCCCCATCTATTATTTCTCACTCTGTTGGCAGCATGGTTGGTGTGGGGGTCCTGACGGAAGCAGCAATTGGTCTTGCTGCCCTGCTTCACTCTCTCATGCTGGGTCCCATTGGGCCATGGAGGATGCTCCTGCCCTTCCAGTCTAGCCAGGCTTCAGCCTCATTCTTGCTATGAGTGCACAAATCTGGGGGGTCATGTGCCCCCCTATGGAGCACACCCTCTTGCCCCACCTACTCACACCTTACCCCACATACTGGGTGGGTGGGGGGCTGGGGCCCAGGGGTGGAGGGAAGCAGGCATCAGCAGGGTTGGTGTGGTGGGGGGCTGTGGGGCTAAGGTTTGAGAGTGAGGGGCACTGGCAAGACCAGAGGGCTATTTTCTACTGAAACTATTTACTGGGTTTGAGACTGACCATTGTTGTTTACAAATAGGTCCTGGTAGAAAAAATGGTTGAGAACCACTGATCTAACTTACAAACTGAGCAAGTTTGATCTGGAAATTGATAAACATACAACACTCTGATGCTATTTTCTGCATTCACTTTGTAGAGTAGAAATGCACTTTAAGGTAACTCAGTCATTGCCATTCATGTTTTAATTACTGTTTCGATAATGGGTCTCTTCCTGGTACATTAAGTCACTATATTATACAACATAAAAACATTATTAACCTCACCTCACTGGTACAAAAAAACTGCATTTCAACGTTTTGATCTTCCTGCACTAGCTGCCATTTAAGACAACGTTGACAGCCACGTTACCTAAAAGGGGTTTGCCACATGTTTATTCATATTGATCGAACATGCTTGTTTTTAAGGCAGCACTGTTAGATGCTTTGATGTATTTTGGCCAAAAAAGTGCTTATCTTAGTACAGTTATACTAAACAGTTTAGATTTACATATATGGAAGAGTTGCATAGTTTACTGATACAGTTATGTAGTTCAGGGGCTCCATTTAAACCCCCGCCCCCAATATAGATGCATTTAAACTCAAAGTAGCCTAAGTTAGAGTAATATAAACACTTTCATGTCACTGTAATTTGTTACTGATAGAGCTTTTGTGCTTTAACTATACTGGTATAGTTCAAGTAGCAAAGTTTTAAAGGCTTAACAATTTGTTTTAAAATATTTTACTAAGAAAAGCAGCAGTCACCCGCACTCAGTCTATTTTTAGCATGATTATAATGTTAATTCGATCTTCCAGTTTCCTGTAGGAAAAGGGGGCTAATTAAAGACACCCTTATTATAGATTCACTATGGTGACTTCATAGTTTTCAGGTTGAAAGTCTGTTTAATATCTCCCTTATTGCTTGATTTTTTTATTTTTTTTTTGTCTGTCCAGACATAAACAGAGCTCCAAATTCTATTTCTGAAATTAAGATGAATGAGCAGAAGGATAAGATTTCCACATGCTGATGATCTAATGTTGTTTGTGGCTAGGTCTGAGGCCAGCCGATACCTCCCTCTTTTTTTCTTTGTCTCATTGGCTCTTCCTCTTTTCCTAAGAAATGATCCAATGCCTCACATGACGACAGGATGCAAAATTAACTGTTTCAAGGCACTGTGGGTTTCCATGTGTTTAGGAATATATTACTTTGCTCCAAAATTGGAAGTCTGAGAACCTTAACTATGGCTTAAATTTGGATAAGCATATTTTGGAAAACCTTGTAAAGTTAGAGGTAGAAATTTCTACCATTCACAATATTTTCTGGTACTTTTGTAGTACATAAGCAATGCAAAGGAGTGGCAGCTCACTGTAATCCATTTGCTCTGAATATTTCAGTACAGAAGTAATTGCAGGACTGAGGAAGGAAGCTGAAAAGCAATACATCTCCAAGCAGACAAATAAGTTATGGTAACTGACAGGTGCAAGTTTGGCTTCCTAGGGACCCCCCTGGTTCCTATAGTCTATGCTTTCATTCTAGACAATACAGAAACATTATTCCAATATTTTATCTTTTTTTTGGAGCTACATGTACTTAGAGAGATGAGAGGAATTATCTCTAGTCCTACTAAAGATCAGCCCCTTTAAGCTGGATGAGTGGGATTGGTCTGTGAGCTGGATCTGCCATCCATGGGCCTGATCTGATGCATGGGGCCAATCTGGAGCATGGACTCTAGCCCCATACTTTGGATAGAGAGACTGTGCCTGCAGCACCAGGTGCAGGGCCATATCATATGGCTTGTAGGGTTTTGAATTGTCTGCATTATTTGCCGCTGCTTCTTTACTGCCACATTTTCCAGACCAATGGGGAGCCCCGCAGACCAGAGGCTGAATACCATCAATATAGATTACTTTGCTGTAAACATGATTTTAATAGTAAGAATGGTTTTAAATAGTGGAAACTTAGACTTTCCTAGCTTTAGAAAAGTATATATTCCTTGGCCACAAAACTACCTATATCATTTTATAAATAAAATAAAATTGGCTCCCAAATCTGAACAGAAAGTGATCACATCTTTTGACTTTATTTCAATATATTCTTAGTCTGGCAACATGTTTGGATGCCAGGGGAAACCTATACTGATTCCAGGAGTCTGTGAGGATCTCTGTAGGATTAAAATGGGAGAATCAGAGGGTTGCTTAAAAGATGTGAAGATTCCATTTTCAGTTGTATACCTTGAATCTGTACAGAATTTTAAATGTATAATAAATCCCCAAGCCAGAGAAGTTTAGCATGGTTTCTGGTTTCACACTGAAATCCCATATAGGTTTATTTATTATTATTTTGTCCGTTTTATGGTCAAAACAATCCTAAAACACTGAATTGTTTTTTCTTCTTTTTCTTTGACAGAGATATAGGCTGTAGTTTGTAATGTCCTGTGCTTGTCCTTTGACAACTGGTCAGACTTCTTGCCTGGAGAAGATGTACTTGTTCTCCAGTATGTAGACAGCTTGCTGGTTCAGGTGTCTGCATGAGTGCTATAAGTTATCACCTGCCACTTCTTTGGTGCTATAGAAAAGAGAGGCTGATCTTCCATGCCCTCATACAGCCTTCACACAGATGCCATGGGTCCCGCATTTCGGGGCTCTGCCTCCTCTACACCCCACCTGGCGCCTCCCAGATAGCAACACAGGTAAAGAATGTCCAGACAAAATTGCAACAGTCTCTTCCTGGTGTTGAGGTGAAAGGATACAAAATCCTCTGCACCGGTATATCTCCTCTGCTCAGGAGGTAAAAGTCCATATCAAAGCACCGTTCGTATACTGAGGCTAGGGAAAGTTAGCTCTTCTTCCCCTCTGCTCAGCTCCAGTACTCTTCTGTCTGCAGGTTGTCCTGGTCCATCTCCAGCTGTTGTTGCTGCTGAGGCCCAGTCTCCGCTCTCTGGTAAGTGATCTGGCTCCTCTGAGCCAGCTCTGATGAGAGACACTTACTTGCTGCCGCGGTTCCCACCAGACGCCCCAGCAGCGGCAATCCCTCAGGCGTGCAGCTGCCACGGTGCTGCCGCAGCCACTTTACAGTCCTCTTCCATGCTGGTTTTAAATTCTGCCGCTGCATTTTGCTTCTCCCAGTGGATCCTTATCAGCTGGGCTCAACCTGGGGCCAGCATCCCCAGATGCGCCTCATGTGCTTCCTGGTTGCCGTCTGGGAGCCTCAGCCCAACTGCGGCTGTGGCCGATCGAGCTCTGCTGCCGCATAGCTGTGTTGGTCTAAGGACACAGGCAGACAAGGTTCTTTGGGTATATCTGATACCTTTTATTAGACCAACTCAAATAGCTGGAAAAATTATTTTTTGTAAGCTTTCACAGAACTAAAATCCTTTGACTATCCTAGTCTTATGTTTAACCCACTTTGAACTTAATGGATAAAGTTAGTGTGGGTTATGTTCCCTTGCATCATATTTTACAGTTCAAAATGCAGTTTTATTTCGCACAGCATCTTTCATGTAAGTAATACAGTACTTTACAAAATATGTTGCAGTGTTAATACAATTAGAATTAAACAAGCAATTTCCCTTTTCCTTTCTTATTCAGAGGCGTATGTAAGGGACTGAGTATAGGTCAGGAAAGGAATGCCCTGTTTCCATGTGGCAATTGAAATGAGACAGCATGTTTGATAAAATTGAATATTTTAGTAAAGTTTTGAAAAGAGGAAACCTGCAACTTCAAACCTAGGTGGGCTAGGAGAAGAGAAAGATAACATCAGAGAGACTAGAAAGAGGAACTTAGATATACAAAGTAAATATGTGGTCTTTGAGGTAAGCTGGAGCCAGCCTGTAGAGTGTTTTAAAAACAAGAACAGTTTTGAACTGCATCCTGATGACTTCTACGCCAGTGGAATTATCTCAGGATGATGGTTTTGTGGTTCAGCTTCCTTGAAGGCAATGTTCCCAGTGAACCACAGGTGTACTCTGAGGGGGAGGGTTGGATTGGTTATAAGATGGAGATCTACTATGTATATGTATTATTCATAGTCAGAGAATGTATCTTACCGTAAATATTTGGTTCCGTGTCAGCTCCACTGTGTAAGTAGTTGGAATTAGTCATTGCATTTCTTTTGGAAATAGATGACACTGCTTGTCTCAAGGCAAAGAGTAAATTTTTTTATCAGAATGATGGGTTAAATGTTGCCATGTTTTCAGGGACTATAGTGCAGATAGATAGAATCAGGATGAAATTGATTTCTGGGTGGGCAACTGACTGGGGCGTGTAGGAATTATATTTTTTAAGGCTGGAAATAATAAAAATAGTGCTTTTGATGTCAAAGCATTTTTACGAATTTGAAACATTTTGCTCTGGATTAATTTTTATCCTGGATTGCAATGCAGCTGTCCTTGGGCTGAGATTAAGACTGAGAAGAATTAAACAGTAGTTTAGAGCAAGAAATAGAGAATTAATATTCAATTGAGGCTGCAGTTGAAATAAGTATGTAGTTCTCTGAATGCTGGATATAAGTATGTTCTCTGAATGCTGGATTCTCAACAAGTGGCCCAGCACACTAAGGTGCTTTGAGATTTTCAGGGGTGCTGCAGGGTGCTGTGAAGTGTTAGGTGTGCAAAGATGATTCACAAGATTAAACCTAGAGATTACAAATAGGAATCCATAGTGTCAAACACATTCAAATCTGTTGTGGGCTTTCTGAGTTCTTTGTAACAGAAGAATTGCTCTATTTTTTTTGTAGTAAAAAAAATGAGTGAAAACTAGGAGCTGGGATTTTCTGTTGGGTGTTTTAAGTCTAAAAGTTTTGAGAATCACTGTTGTAAGAGAAGAAGGGCAGAGGACAGCTTGGTGGGATAGGTTCTGTAAAAGATGTATTGTAAATTCCCTTTAAAAAAACACCTTTTGTAGACAATCCTTCATTTCATAAATCTGCTGGATACAAAAAATCATGGACTAAACATAGACATTAGATTTATGGCACATTACAGTCTGTTTACCATCTGATAATCCCCGGTAACCTCTTTACATGTTACCAGCTACATTTTATCACAAGGTTAATATTCCTCTCTTTCCCCCCACCATCCCCCACGCTAACTACCTGTGTCTCACCTATTAACATGCCCTCTGATCTTTCTTGCCAGGTATTTGTGTTTTCACAGACCTGCATTTTGCATATTGGTTTCAGCTTCTATTCCACCCAGGAGAATAGTCAAATACCAGCAGACTTTCCCCAAGCCTGAAGAAAGGTGTTTGTCCCTGAAAGCTTTTAAAGAACATTTTTTTCCAACTATTTAGTTGGTCTGATAAAAGATATCACATTTACCCACAGAACCTTGTCTACCTATGCTGTTAGACCAATATGGCTATAACCAGCACCCCTGAACCAGTATGGTATTTTTTTATATTATTAAATGTTACCTGATGTCATTCTCACTTTTTACTACTAAGATATAGCAAGCTGGCTATTGCCAAAAGCCACAATTGTAGGTCTTTGATGAGACTGAAAGAAGATCTGCAAAGCATTTTGAAACAATCAGACTTTTGTTCTTTTTAGGCTTTCTGTGATGCATTGAAGGCCAGGAATGTACTTATCTTTTAAAAGTGTTTCCCACTGCTTTTTTTTTTTTTTTAAGCTTATTAAATCAAGCGCATTAAGCCTTAGTAGTCTTTGGTTTTGCTGGAGGATGTGGCTACACATACGCTGAGTAACTGAACTGACTTACATCTACTGGTACAGCTAGTTTGAGAGCTTGTCATGTATCCACTCCTTACTATGGACTAAGATCTAGGGTAACTTAGACATTGTCAGACATTACCTTTCCGACATATTAAATACTCTTTGCAGTATGTCTGTATGTTAAAACAGGGAAAGATGAGCTAAGTGCCCTTGGAGCATCTCAAAGCTGAACCTCTTTGGGTGAGGATTATCTCTATCTCATGTTGGTGTTGCATCAGTCTGTTCTGAATACTAGCAATTTCTGGTGGTTCGTTATCTTGAGATGCACCGCTCCCAGCTGCACCCCACCCCAACCATGTGGGCAATCTGTCATCCATAACTCTACTGCCCTGGATAACTGACAGAGAGCTGTGGAGCTGTAGGGGGTATGGGGAGGGAGGGTGGGAAAGGTGAATGGGGAGCTATTGGAGAGCCAGGTAGCCATGAGGCAGACTTGTTAGCTCCTAGCACCTCTGCTTACCCTAAGGGCAAGTCAGAGCTGTGCACATTAGAGAACGTTGACCCTGAACATACAACTGCTAACAGCACGTGCTAACTTCAGTGCTGCCTAACATTTCTTAGAGTTAGCACATGTGAATTGTAACGTGTAACAACACCCATACTTCATAGCAATCTTGTTATATGTACATATCCAAAGACTGTTTTTTTAGTTTGGGTGGGGGGGTCTTTTTTCCAGAAAATTAGTAGGTATTTAACAGCAGCCAAATCCTTTTCTCCTTTCAATTACATTTAATTTCTTTAGTGAATATGAGGAAACCGCTGCACTACTGCTTCAATGACTAAGTCTTCTAATGACCTAAAGGAAAGGTTTTTCCAAAGACACAAATTTTCTGAACTGAATTTTGAGAGAGCGTTACGAGGAAAAATGTGTGGTAAGCCACAGGTTAGCTAACAAAGTCCACTTCCGGTGAAAACAAGAAATTTTAAAACTTCATGTTAGTGGGTAAATGGAAAGACTCTTGGGGAGCTTGATGTTTACCTCGACTTGCTAATGAGATTCAGATTTTTTTTTTTAATCTTGTGTTAGTACCACATCTCAGCTAATGCTAGGTAAAAACACTTTTTTCCCCCTTAAAACAAAGAGCTTCAAAATGAGGACAAAAAAAGAAGTGACTTGCCCATTGTCATTTTGAATTCTTGCCTATTGTCATTTTGAATTCTAGAGATTATTTTTTTCCTTGTGACAAAATTTATCAGACCATTTTTATATATCATATAGATGCTCCCCTCCTTTTTTCCTCTTTTTTTTTTTTACAAGTCACTCTCAGTAATGTACATCTTGTGTATAGTATCCTGCACTTTATATCACATTAAATAATACTTTTATACACAATAGTATATCATCAAATAATAGGCATTGTTACAATTTTAGAACAAGTTATCCTCTGAAATAATATCTCTTGCCTTGTTAAGGTATTAGTTTTGCGCTACCCATTTTTTAGACTTTTATATTATTTATACATCATGGGGAACAGCTTGAATAAATATCTAAGCAAAGTTGAAGTGAGATGCTGTGATTAACTGCTTGGGATAGGTCTATAGAGTAAATGACCGGTCAGGACAGTGGCTTCTGTTGAAAAGTAGTGATGTGATTTGAGAAGCATAAGGGATCTATTTTCTGCCTGGTGCATGGGAATTTATATACAGAGCTCCCATCAGAACAAATAATAGGACTTGTCCATCTAAAACCCTGCTCATGCCTCTGAAAATTTATCATGTAGCATTGTCAGGAAAAGGTTTTGGTGATGTTTGAAAAGGGAGTAAGGTTCAGAGTATTTCTGGATTGTGATGGATTGAATTTCCCCCATTCTCATACAGTAGCTGGCATTTACAGTCATGAGTACAGCAAAGTGACCTATTTGCAGTAAATAATATATACTTTGCCCCTTTTAAAAATCATTTTGTTTGTTATGTGCAGAGTTTTGATTTTTGCAGATTTTTGTTTGAAATATCTGATTGTATAAGTCTGCATCTGCTCTTCAGATGTTTCCAAGTCCATTGCTTTCACTATGCATGAGACAGACTTTCTGGCTGATGTATTTGTGTCAAATTTGCAGTATGCCAGAGAGCACCATTGGGCTGCCTGCTGGTGTGGGGTGGCATTCCTTTGGCACTTTCCAACCTGTCTCAACAGACAGGGAATGGAAAGCAACTCCCTACCTCTCCCTACTTGCCTCCTTTCTGTCCCTTAATTCATTCTAGTGCTGTTTTTTCTTATTATTCCCTTACCTATAAAGATTTCACCTCTGGGTGTCAAACACTTCAAGAGGATTTTTGTCCACTGATCTTTCCTAGCTTTCCCAGCAGTAATCTATGCAGCCACCAGCAGTTCCCTCCAGCATTAGAAGCTTGTTCCCAACCAGGAATGTCCTCCAGACCCACCCAACAGCCTCAAACCCTTCATCACCAGCTGACTCTTCCCCATTCAACTCTTCCTTACACCTCCCCATTATCCTCCAGAACTGACGATCCCCAGCAGTTCTAAAAAGTACAGTCAAAACTTTGTTTATTTCTTAGCTCCTTCTGTGCCTTTGTGGTTCTTTTTACCTGGTATTATACACAGCTCTGTAGTTTTAAGGAAGAGATTTAATGTCTTTTCAACATTGGATTAGGAGAGGACTATTAGCTACTGTTGTCGAGCCATTTTCAAACTGTCAGAAGTAAATGGGACTTCACAGAATTCTCTGAAACAGGAAATATTTGAAGAGAAAGCCATCTCATTTACAGCTGTTTTCAGAGATGCAATCTCTGAAATTCAACCCCTAACATCTCTCTAATTTCTCTTTATCCATCTCTAAAGTTTCCATCTAATAGCCTACCTACTAAAGGTCATTTGACAAGGAATGTAGAGAAGTAGCATTTGCAGTAGTTGTTAAATGTAGTTGTAGGAAAATCCCATGATTTTTAATGTGCTTTATGAGATTGAGAATGAGACAGCGAACCCTGCACAGCAAATTGAATGTGTGGGTAATGCAAACCAATCGCATTTTGTTTAGATTTTTATAGCACTAACTGCTCCCAACACCACTTCAGTCCCATCCAGAACTGTAACTCAGCCAAAAGACCTAGTTACAACACTGTTAAACATTGTGGTACGGACATGTGTGTATTCCTGTGATTAGGTTACATTACTGAACTAATCAAGGCTTTATCCCAGTTGCAGTCACATTCTGTTTTACAATATCATTTTAACCATGTATAACTCATCAGGGAATAGCTGTGACTTGGTTGTAGAGGAGAGAGGCCTATACCTCTAAAGATGACCCACCTTGAATTCCATGAGATAACATGACATTGTGACTGTTTTTTTTCTGTGTCCCTGGAGTATTCTGTGTCCCTGGAGTATTTGGCTGAGTGCAAGATAATGAATATGATGGACCATAACTGAGTTTCAGTATGACAAGCCCCATATTCCTCAGGTTTGTATTATTGCTTGAAAGTTATGCTTTGTTATAGATGCATTTTGGGCAAAGTTGGGAAAGCACAGACTTCTTCCTCATCCCATATGCATCTTCTGCAAATTCCCATTGACATGAATAGAAAACAGCATCAAGCTCATCAATAATTTTAGGCATTTAAACAGATGTCAGTGTTACTGTGATTGAAGGGTAACTGTAGATTAAAATTAAATTGTGCAAGATCACTGCAAACTCGTTAGGATTTGGACTTTGACTTTTTTCCTTCAAGAGCAGTGTAGATACATGATGCTATAGAAACTCTTAATAATGCTCTAAATTCTCAAGTCCTCAAGACTCAGGTCTTCAGTCACTGAATTCAGTGGAAGTTGGGCTGAATGGAAATTCAGCAAGGGTCTCAGAATTTAGTCTAGTGATGATTGTAGCAATGTGGCCAGGTCCTTTAAGGCCTACAGAATCTGGTGTCAGCCAGCACTGTACAATTTGCAAACCTAACTGAATAGCCGGGTTTTTTCCCCCTATAAAGGGCTTAGTGGAACAGCAGGGGAGGATTAAAGGAAATAGATGGGTTCAGCATAGAGCTGGAAGCAGTGAGGTTGGAAATGGCAGCAGCAACCATTGCTGCCCAAAGTTAGATACTAGATTGCTTTGTGTGATGTTTCAAGCTTTAGGCTGAAGATTAATTCTGTGTTCTGCAAGGGCCTTGCTACACATTAATTTTAGGCAGCTCCTGGAACTGTTAACCCCTGGATTGTCTGCATGTTAGCACCTGAAACTAGTTTAAGCACACTTTAGATTGCTTAAAGTTACACACTGCAGGGCAGGTTTATCTCTGATTCATGTGACACAGGTTGTGTTCTGTTAATGTGTGGCCACTTCCCACAGATGAGCTGCCCAAGTTGCAGTCCTTCAGCCTCCCAGTATGCAATGTCCCATCTTCCACCTTCCTGTTCTATGTGGACAAACATTCCACCCCTTGAATTCTACTCGTACTGGCACCAAATAGATTCCCCTTTCTTCCCCTAGGGGGTGTGACCTTCCCAACCCCAGAAGTGAAACCCCATGCAAAAAGCCTGCAGAGCACATGCTAGCTACCTAGGTCACCAGGAGTGGAGTCAAAGGTGGGTGGGGTGGAACAAAGTAGGGGACGAGATTGTGTCCCCATGAGCTGGGGTTTCCTTCTGGAGCAGGGGCAGGAGCTCCCCCAAAAATGTCTTCTCTCACTGCTCCCACCTTCCAGTCACCCTGTGAAGTACAATTCCCCTCACCCCAATGCCAAATCCCAGTTTATTAAAACATGAGACCTTCTTTAATTTACTCTTTATTAAAAACCTATTTAATTTTGGGGTTTTTTACTTCTTATATACTTCAGTGAAGCAGTTCTGAAACCTTTTCAGTCAACATACCCCTTGGTCTCAGAGTGAGACTTCACGTACCCCTTTTCAATGGGAAATTAATTTTTAGGCCCTTTGACCTGTGTTTGGTAATATATGAAATGTATCTCACATACCCCCGGGGGTATATGTACCCCCGGTTCAGAACCACTGCTTATGGGCTGACTTCCTTCATTTCACTGTCCTTCCCCCATTCCCACTTCCTTTCCACCTCCCATCTCAATACCTACTCCCATCCCCTTAACTCTCCAACTCCCACTTCATGTCCTTCCTGCCCCTACTGCAACCCCTCTCTCACACGCCTCCCCTGCAATAGGGATAGAAGTCTATCCTGGCTCATCAGCCCTGTAGTGGCGACTCACATTTGTAGCTCCTAGTCAGTCCTGTGCTTGCCTGCCCTCTAGTGGCAAGTTAAGGCTGTGCAGGTGGGGGACAGTCTGAGAGTTTTTAACCTTAAGGTGTGACTCCAAACTTGAGCTAGCACTACCACCAATCAACATCTGAGGAGCTCAAAATGCAATGTGTAACAAGTTCCTAGGAGAGTTGTATATGGCAGTGAATCCTTGGGCTTGGAAACTGGCCAATTGCCTTACATATAGCTAAACAACTGCTTATACAGCAGTATACCCATTCATCAGAATCAGTCCCCAACGCAAAGATTATTTTATCCATTCTTTCAGATGTCAGGAACCTCAGAAAGGAAAATCAGAACAGCTATATTGACTAATTTATGTGGAGAGACATGCAGGATGGCCTAGCTGTGGGGAAAGGGCATAGAGGTAGTTTTTGAGAGATGCTTTGTAGGAGGGCCTTAATACTAAGCAGTGCAATCATCAAATGAATGAGGGGCTGGCATAGTAACTTGAGGAGTGGAAGTGAGGTGGTTTTGCTTCTTTGTACCTATGAAAAAGGCATTTAGTACTGGAAGACATTTGGCCCTCTGCAAGGGGCTTGTAATATCCAATGAGAGGAGATGAGGGGCTGGGTGAGAATATGAGTTCAGGTAGCATTGTATTGTACAGACTGTTGCTATGGCATGGGTGGTATCAATTCAAATTATTTGTTGCATATTTTTTCTGGAAGATTCCAGGTGAAAAGTTTTGTCCTCTAGGCCAATTCAAACTTTGTCCCTTTTTGGCACTTCCAACAATAGTGACAGTTGTGGTATTTGGTGAGGCTGCCAGACGGTAATCTTTATTAGCTGCTATTACCGTGGAATGGACTCCAGCAGGCAATCTACCAGGGGAAAGCTCTACCATCCATTAGCAATCCCCTTAGCTACCTAGTCACAGAAACTGGCACCTTTTACATAACCTTACTTTATTCACTTGACAATAAGTTAATACTCAACAACTGACTCAGAGGAAAGAAACATTTTATTGGTCTTCTGGAATGAAAACAGTAGTATTGAAATGGTGACGAAGTCTGTGTTGTTCATTAAAAAAGGCTTAGATCAGTCAAAAGGAACTGAATGGAACTATGTTCTTTGCTCTCATGTTAGTGTCTTGGAAATAAGTCTTTTATTTTTTAATCATAAATTAATAAATATCAGACTGATTCTGAGCTGTGTCTATAAGACAGACATGTTAGGCTTCTACATAGATCATATTTTCTTTGTTATCCAACAAGTGATGAGGAAAATTATGTTAGTCCATGCATTTACCCCATGTAGATTGGATTACATCAACCACACATTGCATTGGGCTGACAACTTCCTGCACTGACTCCGACTTGCTCAAAATTCTGCCTTGGAGGTATAAACACATGTACAAAATAGACTCAGCTCATATCGCCCCTGCTGAGATTGCTGTACTACTGAAACTACTGAACTGGTTCTAAGATTCTATTCCTTTCACATACCACATTGTTATTGGGTTGGGCACCTGTGTACCATGATAAATTTTTAACTCATCACATGCTCCAACAGGGAGCCTTAAAATGATGCTGCTCATTTCCAGAGCTCGGCTAATCATCCTGACAGACTGTAGATCCTTCTATGTTTGTTTGCTTTAAATTGCAATGATTAGTAAAGTTTGGAACATAAGGATTAATACAGAGGATCAAAATAGAGGCCCTTTTAATTTGGTTTTAGGGGAAGATTCCCATATATCCCATATATTATTTTTAGGGGAGATTCAAGACTCTCCACAGGGAATGGCAATGGAATTAAATGCTCATAGGGAAGATTGGCATCCTAATGCCAGTCATTTAGGCTAGGGACAGAAGTTACACATATACCAGTTTACATGTTCAGAAACTAGTTTAAACCTGTAATAGAACAGAAGTTCAATGCACATAAACCAGTTTCAAAATGGCTGAAACTGGTTTAAGATAAACCTGGTTCTATCTAGTAACATACTTAACTGATTTGTATCAAGCCTGTTTATGATACTTCTGTCCCAGACCCCTTCCTGGTTCAAATTAAATCAGAGTCCCCCAGCATGCTTTCCAGCCCTGATCTGTGCTGTGCCAAATGCTTCATCAGAGAAGGGTTTGGGAGGAACTGGGAGAAGAGGCAGGGACTGCCCCACTTCCCCCTCTCCAGCAAAACTTGGGGCCAAGTCTGTGGCCAGGGAGGGGGGTTAAACCCCACTTCCCCTGAGTATGGAGCCGCCCTGCTAAACTTATTGAAAGTTACTGCTGCTCACGACTTGGCTACAAATCCCAGAGGCACCTGGAAGCAGGAAGAGGAAGTGATAAGTGACCCTGCAGAGTCCTCCTGCTGTAATTCTGGTCATCAAATCCCAGAGACCTCAGTGGCAGCAGGAAGAGGAATTACCAGAGAGTCGTGCCCCCTTGCTTCTGATCACTGCAGGCATGTGGCTGCATTTCCTGAATTGAAGGCAAATGTGTGTCCAGTTGTTTCTCAGTTTAATCTCTTCAGTCTTTTAAGGTTAGTCTAAACTGCATCGATTCAGCCTTGGGCTTTTTGACTATCTGTACTAGCCTTGATGCTTTACTTATGCCTAAAAACTGACAGCATATCTCTTTTCTTTAAAAAGTAAATCCAATTAAGTGTAATTTGAAGTAAAGCCAGTGCCACCACTCTAAATATGTACTTGTTCTCATGAGTAATGCCTACTTCAGTAGACTGTTAGCCTTTGTCTTCTGGGGAGAAGATGGCCAGACCCCTTCCTGCCTCTGGCTACTGCTGTTGTACAGCAGCAGGATCCTGGGACAGGAAGGGGTGTGTTCAACTTCCCTCCAAAAGCTCCTCCCCCAGAAGCTCCTAAGGGCAAGTAGCCCTGAACTGCTTGCCAGGGCAGCTTTTTATACTGCTGGCTCCCCCCCCAGAAAAGATCAAACAGATAATCCCGATGGACGAGGCTTTGGGGCTGCTGGCCAGTCCTGAGCAGGAACCCATGGAGGAGACCCTCCACTCTGCTAGCCAGGACCTGCCCCATGAGACCATGGGCACCAAGTCTGAGGCTGAGGCCGACCCAATGATAGGTCTGGTAGTGAAGTGCCCCCCGATTTGAGGGAGATGGGGCCTTGGGGCTCACCCTGGTTAGCCCTGAGGGGGAGGTCCTCTCTCCCAGGACCCTGAGGCAGACACTGATGCCACCTGAGTGCCTGATGGTTCTCCTTCCCCTTCTTCCCAGGAAAGCCTTGCCACCAGCCTGCCCTGTGGTCCCACCGCAGAAAGGGTTGTGGTGGGATCCCCTGACTGACAGGCCAGTCTTGTTGGGGACCCCGCACAGACCCCCTGGGACTCCAGTTCTACCCTGCCATCTTGTGAGGAAGCCCCACTCCCACTCTTACCCTCATTCCCATCCCGAGGGGCTGCAGAACTTTTCCAATCCCAACCAGAGTCCAGGGTTGTAGCAGACCAGGGGATTCAGATGGTGCCTAAGGAGCCTGCTGAGCCATAGGGCCGGAGGACGATGGTTGAGAACCAGCAGACTCTGTGGAGCCTGTGGACCTCTCAGTCCTAACAATCCACAGAGGCAAAATGCTTGCATTTCCTGACCACGAGTACACCTGGCAGTGTGCTAGTAAGATCCAGCTCACTTTGGACTGCTGGGGAGATTTTGACAGTGTCCTTGCCACAGCGAGGTTGCTGGCAGGGGAAGGCAAGAGGCCCAAGAGCTGCAACACCTGGATTTATAGGTGGGCTTTCAGTTTTGTAGACACCCTCTATGCTTGTGAGAGAGTGCTGTGTGAGCCAGTGGGCTTCATGCTGGGCTTTGAGGTGTGCAAGGCCCCTGCCATACCTTTTACTTCACCCTGCTCAGCCAAGAGTTCATCTAAGATAGTGACCCTCAATGTCCACAGCTGCAGGAAGGGTCTCTGGAGATGACAAGTGCTCTCCTTCCTTCAGGAGTGGGGGGTACCCATGGTATTCTTATAGGAGACCCTGACTACTATAGCCAACAAGCCTAACTGGTGGCTGGAGTGGGGAGGCAAGGTCTTTTTTAGTCATCTCTTGGCCACCTCTCGTCAGGTGGCCACCCTGTTCTCCCCAAGCCTGCAGCTGGAGGTTGACCAGGACGTTGAGGTGCCAGGCCTCTTGCTGCATCTCTGGGTCCGAGTGCAGGGGCTGGTCCTGAACCTTCTGAATTTGTATGCCCCTGCAAAGGACATCTTCCACCAGGTGGCAACTTACATCAGCACCCTCAACCGTTGCAAGTGTCTGGTCCTTGGTGGGGACTTTAACGTTACCCTGGATGCCCTGGACCAGTCAGTGGAACCAGGCCACCTTGGGCATCCTCATGGAGATCCTGATGGAGTACTCCCTGGTGGGACATCTCATGCACCTGTCACCTTGATGCCCCCTCTGCCTTTACTTACACATTGGTGGAGGAGGAGCAGGTATGTCATTCCCAGTTTGACCAAATTTATATCTCATTGCCACTCTTTGCTCAGGCCCACTCCTCTGGTATCTGGCTGACCCCCTTCAGCTATCAACATCTTGTCTGGGCCCAGGCTATACTGAGGCCTGGGCATCCAGAGTCAGCCTACTGGCATTTTAATGCCAGTCTGCTGGAGGATGTGGGCTTCAGGGAGGCCTTCCAGGAGTTCTAGCTTGCCTAGTAGGAGCAATGGCCAGCCTTCCCCTCAGCTTTGAGATGTGGGGAAGGTGCTTATCCAGGTTTTTTGCCACAGCTATGCTTGGGGGCACACTCGGCAGAGGGAGATGATCCAAGAGCAGCTTGAGTGGGAATGGTTGGAGCTGGAGAGGTGCCTGGTCACCAACCCAACCAACCTGTCCCTCTATGGAGAGTGTTGGGAGAGGAAGAAAGAGCTTTGTGCTGTGGATGACAACTGCACCCATGGTGCATTTGTCTGCTCATGCGTTCAGCTCCGTTGGGAGATGGACTGCGGCTTCTGCTTCTTCTATGCCCTAGAAAGGAGGTGGGGGGCCAAGAAGTACATCATCTGCCTTCTGGTGGACAACTGCATACCCCTCATGGTTCCTGGTGAGATGCGCCAGCATGCGTGAACTCACCCTGGCTGAGTTCTTGGCTGCCTTCCACCTGGTGCCTGGTAATGAGGTGCTGGGCATCAGTGGGCTGACTGCGGACTTCTACTGGGACTTCTGGGACGTCCTCAGCCCAGACTTTGCTGCAGTCTGGGCCAAATCCGAGGGAAATGGGGAGCTCCCCTTGTCATGCTAGAGGGCCGTGTTGGCTCTCCTGCTGAAGAAAGGGGACCCTCGTGACCTAAGGAACTGGTGTTCCATGTCCCTCCTCTGCACGGGCTACAAGGTAGCAGCAAAGGCCATTTTGCTGCGCCTGCAGCCTGTGCTGGCAGATGTGATCCATCCCGACCAGATGTACACCATGCCCTGGCATTCTATCTTTGACATCCTGTACCTGGTTCGGAACTTACTGGAGCTGGCGTACCAGGAAGGCCTGTCTTTTGCCCTCCTATCCCTGGACCAGGAGAAGGCATTCAACAGGGTGGATTGTGGGTACTTCAAAGGCACACTGCAGGCCTTTGGCTTCAGGCCCTACTTCATGCAGCCTCTCCAGGTGCTGTATGCCTCTGCAGTGTTTGGTCAAGCTCAACTGGACCCTGGCGGAGCCCTTCCCATTCAGGTGAGGGGCAAATCAAAGCTGCTCACTGTCTATCCAGGATGGCACTGGGTCACTGCAGAGGTCCTCAGCCTCCCATTGTGGGAGGGTGGCCAGGGCCTGGTTAGCCTGCACAGCCAGGTCCTTACATTTGCCTTCAGGCCCTGCAGCAACTGCTATATGGTATCAGCAGCCACATGGCATGGGGCCACCTGAGGTGTGCCTTCCTCTGCCACTTCTGAGGGCTTCAGTATGACTGACAGCTCCTTGGCCTGCAGGGCTTCTCCCTGCAGGACCTATGAGGGCTGCTAGAGTTCTACCAGGATCTCCTCTGGGCCTGGAGGTTGGTGTCCATCACCATCTCCAGGTCCCCTGTGACACTTGCCCAGGGCACCAACCTGCTCATCGAGCCCCTTTTCTGGAACCCCCAGCTGAAGGTGCCAATGGCGGAGGTGCCCTGGTTGTGACAGATACTGGCCCTGAGGGGTTTCACCTGTAACGGAGACATCCTGGACTATGATAGGCAAGTGCAGGTGGACCCCGCTGTGCTGGCCTAACGCACTGGTCTACCCACCTCAATATGTTTGTGCACCAATGGGTGGCATCAACCAGTTTCTTGGATGCCTTTGAGGACTGGTGGGCAAGGCCCAGGGGGGATCTGCTTGGTGTCCCTTCAGGAACAGTCATTTTCATGTTTTGACCTCTTGGCCCACATGACACTCCTGTCCTGTTTTTTTCATCTGTTTTCCCCAAAATGTTTCATTCATCCATTGAAGCCTTGGACCACTAATCCAAGCATCACCCACAAGAGCACCCCAGCCTAGACCAACGACGAGCAGTACAAATACCCAGATAAGCAACAGGGGCCAGGGCAGTACTGAGAGTAGGGGGCCAGTACACACATCTTCAGGAGGCCTCAAATGCCTCTACACAAATGCTTGCAGTATGGGGAACAATCAGGAGGAAATTGCCTTCCTGCTAGCTGACAACAACCCAGACATAGACATAGTGGGGCCCACAGAAATGTTGTGCGTCACAGGCCGGCTGGGCACTGTGAGTATATCAATTTAGTTGCAGACTGACTGAGCACTGCAACTTTATTAGCCATGGGGCTTTTTGGCTCGGGATTGAGGAGGTGATGTTGGAACGGAAAGCAATGACAAATTTCACTTACAAAAAAGAATGACTTTTACTTATGACAACAAAAGGGATAGTTTGCACATATAATAGTTAATAAAATGGTTAAGATAATAAACAGACAGCATAACAATAAAGATTAAAATTGACAGTGATAATAAAACAGATAAAGAAATTAACCAAGAGTTCCCACTTGGTTAGTAACTTACCAATAGTCTCTTGGTTAGAAGATGCACATCAAGTTGAATCAGCGAAGGCAGACGTCTCTGAACTGGTGGAAGCCCCTCAATCAGGATCTGGTCCTTGCTCTCACAGGGAGTAAGAGAGATCTGTGGGAGTATGGGACAGCAATGACTCTTCTGTTCCGTCCTTCCTGAGGGTTATTATGACGTGTGTGTTCTTTTATATTCTAGTTATGCTAATTTTTTAGTTATATAGCCATTCATAATATTACTTTATAGCTATTAGCCTATCGGGTTAAAAGGTGTTAGAAATCATTATACTAAGTTACTGCCCAAGCTTGGGTTTATCCAATAAGCAAATTGCAACACAGCATCTTCAGGTTTGAAATTAACATTACCCCACCTAAATCCAGCCCCTTCAGAACTTTCTGACAATGCTTTTTTTGAGATGTCCTTTCTCATGGACATGAAATGTACTGGATAAGCTAGGAAGTTGAATCCAGTTTTTATCATTATCAAGGCTAAGTTCTGAGTGAGAAAGAACTATTAGGTCCGCTAATTTCACAGCTATAGCTTTGTCTTTGCGGCCTAGTCAGTTCCATAAACAGTTACAAGTTACATTTGCAGGTTACTAAAACACAACCTTCGTATTAGACAAAAGTTCCAAATGCCTCCAAGAAGCGTATATTTATTAATAAGCACATGCTTATTAATTTCTTTGGTTCTGGCCATCACAGTGGTGGAACCCAATGCATGACTAGGCAGTGAATATCAAGGGCTATAAGCTGTACAGGAGGGATAGGACAGGGAGGAAAGGTGGGAGTGTGGTGCTCTATGTCAAGGAGGAATACACATCCTCAATGAGTAGCACTGGGTCAGAGGAGGGGTACAATGAAGTGCTCTGGGTTAGAATACAATGAAGTTGAGGGGAAAGGGACTTAACTGTGGAGGTCTACTCAAGACCACCCAACCAAGGAGAAGAGCTAGACTGGGAATTCTTAAGTCAGCTCATGGAGGTAGTTAGGTCAAAGGATGTGGTCATCATGGGTGACCTGAACTTTCCAGACATCTGCTGGGAAAAGCAGTTAGCCAGGTCTGACTGCTCACATAGGTTCCTAGCTAGAATGCAGGACCTCCATCTAACCCAGGAGATGCACAGCCTCACCAAGGGAGACGCCTTGTTGGACCTGGTGCTGGCCACTGGTGATGACCTGGTGAGGGGGGTGCGGGTGCTTGACCACCTGGGCGACAGTGATCATCACCTGATGGAATTCACCATCCAGTGCAAGATGGCAAAGGCCTGCAGCAAGGCAGCAGCCCTAGATTTCAGGAGGGCGGACTTTAATGAGCTAAAGAGAATAGTCAGGGAAGCACTGAGGTCCCAGAGGGTAGGGGAGCCAGGTGTCCAAGAAGAATGGTTGCTCCTTAAGGAGACGATCCTCCAAGCCCAAAGGGAAGTAATCCCAACACGGATCAAAGGGGACAGGAGGGCGCAAAAGCCCCTATGGCTCACCAAAAGTACTCAGGAACGTCTCCTGGCTAAAAGGGAAGCATATACCCAATGGAAGGGTGGGGCCATCACCAGGGAGGACTATACCTTGGTTGCTTGGGGCTGCAGGGGGAAGTCAGGAAGGCCAAGTCAGAGATGGAAATGGGACTAGCTACTACTCAGATCAAGGACAACAAGAAGACCTTTTTAAATACGTAGGGGGTAAAAAGAAGGTATCGGGTAACGTGGGGCCTCTGCAAGACGCGCTAGGAAATCTGGTCATCACACTAGATGACAAAGCTAACCTATTTAACAATTTATTTGCCTCCATTTTCCTGAGCAGGGACCGGGTCACCCCCTGCCCCCACCAGGACCTCCATAGGCCCCAGGGGAGGTGCACTCAGACCTAGGGTCAGCGAGGATCTAGTCAGGGAACTTCTGGAGGGACTGGACATATTTAAATCAGCTGGTCCTGATGATCTGTACCCCATAGTGCTGAGGGAATTAGCAGAGGTCATTGTTGGGCCTCTGGCATGGCTTTACGAGCCCTCGTGGTGCTCTGGTATGTGCCAGAGGACTGGAAAAGGGCCAATATGGTTCCCATTTTCAAAAAAGGGAGGAAGGAGGGCCCAGGAAACTATAGGCCAGTTAGTCTTACCTCGATCCTAGGCAAGCTTTTTGAAAGAATTATCATAGTGCATGTCCATGAGGGGCCAGTGGGGGAGATTATACTTAGGAGCAACCAACACGGGTTCATTAGAGGCAGGTCCTGTCAGACCAACCTGGTGGCCTTCTATGACCAGGTCAAAAAATCCTTAGATGCAAGGGTAGCAGTGAACGTAGTCTTTCTGGACTTTAGGAAGGCCTTTGACACTGTCTCTCATCCCATTCTCATTAAAAAACTAGGGGACTGTGGTGTCAACACCTACACAGTCAAATGGGTCACTAACTGGCTGGAGTGCCACACCCAGAGAGTGGTG
>NW_017728950.1:34931928-34933914 GCF_001723895.1 Crocodylus porosus
GGTGCTGGCTCCTACCCTGGGGGTCTTTAAGAGGAGGCTAGATGAACACCTTGCTGGGGTCATTTGACCCCAGTACTTTTTCCTGCCATGGCAGGGGGTCGGACTAGATGATGTACTCAGGTTCCTTCTGACCCTAGAAACTATGAAACTATGAAACATTAGCCCCTGTACAGTAGGGGCTACTAGATAGCCAGTTCCTGCCTGGCTATGGCCTGCTGCTACCTGCGACAGTATGTGGCCCCCAAGCTGCGCACTTGCCAGACCTGGACGGAGAATGCACAGCCGCAGCAGAGGCAACTGCACCTCTGGGCCAGCTGCCTGCAGGATGGGGCTGCACAGTTGGCCTTTGTGCGGCACTACTGCCATGTATGCCTCCACCCTGCCATCTGGCCAGCTATTGCCTGGAAGATGTTTTCAGTGTGGTGGCCTGCTTTGAACTGTCATAACATGACTTCCTGGCCCCAAGTGGCCAGGAAATCAGCCATCTAGAGCTGGGTCCCAGATCCTGGGCCCAGTCCACCTTGGCATGCCGCCATGCATGTTTGGGCAGCTCCGGGCCACTTGGGCTGTCATATGGGGCCTGACACCACTCACAGGAACCTTTCTGTTGTGCTGGGCTGGGTCCTGTATGTATGGGCCCCTTGCACTGTGGGGCTGGGCCGCTTCCATGCACATAGGACCCAGCCTGTCATTACAAACGGTCCCCAGGAGTGGTGCAGGGCCCCTGGTGATAGCCTGAGCAGTCCAGAGCTGCCCAAAGACACTTGGTGATTTGCTGAGCTGGGCAGGGCTTTCACAATATGA
This sequence comes from Crocodylus porosus, assembly GCF_001723895.1. Taxonomy (NCBI): domain Eukaryota; kingdom Metazoa; phylum Chordata; order Crocodylia; family Crocodylidae; genus Crocodylus; species Crocodylus porosus. The sequence goes on from NW_017728950.1 coordinate 34,932,733, forward strand.
CACAGGCAGTTCCAGGTGCCAGGCAGCTGCGGCCAAGCCATGCTGACCTGTGCTGTGTCGGGGGCTGTGCCAGGAGGCCCTGAGAGCCCTGATGGGCACTGTGGGTGAGCTGTAAGCCACGCAGAGGGTCTGGGATCATATAGGGGGGCATGCGGGTCATGTGGAGGCAGGCAGGGGTCCCATCCCTCCCAAGTTGCTCCCTCCCCCCCACAGTCACCCCATATATCCAGGTATCAAATTTTGAGCCCATGCTTCAAGTATGCAGCACAGGGAATTTTTTTTGTTCTCAGAGTGCCTCTTGCCACATCTCAAACTGCTTCAGGATGCAGCAAAAGGCTTATGCGGGCTCATCTGGATGCACCCATTGTTTCTAAATTTTAACAACTTAATTCACTTAGTATAGAATAAACTATCTCTGATAGATGTAGCTCTAGATATGCTAGAGCTGCAATTCCCTCTTTTCTTGCTGGTACCTCTTTTTCTTTTCATTCTTTGCCAAGGACCATTTGTTCTGAAATTTATTCCAGGTGTTGAGCATGACTGTCAAGCCTATTTATTTGTTTAAGGTTTGGGGTATAGATGTTAAAGTATGGTTTTTAAAATCCCTTTTCTGTTTATGTTAATTTTTGTTTTTTTTTGTTTTTTTTGGTGCACAGGTTCTCACTTCTGAATGGTTATTCCTATGTGGCTTGTTAAGAATTGTTGGTATGCCTGAAACTGAAAAAAAATAACTGTTATTGATTGGATTGAAATATATAACATAAATAACTCTTATGTTAATTAAGGTAATATTTCTTTCAGAAGCATAAAATATTTTTGAAACATTAAAGATGTCAAATTGGTTTAACCATAGACTAAGAATATAGCAGTATACTAGTCAAAATTATACACTTATTATAGGTGAATTGATAGTATAATTAAACTGAAAAACCAAGTTCAGCGGCACTGGGAAATTTCATGGTTGGAGCTATGTATGTATAGCACCTGTGGAAGTAAGGACTATTATCCTTACAAATATTTACATACATATATACTACTCATTAGGGGTGTGTGAAGTGGGCCCTATTTGATATGGGTTCAGCCTGAATCAGGGACAGTGATTTATAGTTTCATAGTTTCTAGGGTCGGAAGGGACCTGAGCAGATCATCAAGTCCGACCCCCTGCCATGGCAGGAAAGAATA
>NW_017728950.1:34934603-34946198 GCF_001723895.1 Crocodylus porosus
TGAGAAGGACCCATCCACCACCACCCTCTGGGTGTGGGCCTCCAGCCAGTTGGCGACCCATTTGACTAGTTGACCATTCAATTAGTTGATTCAGATCACTGTCCCTGATTCGAGTTGGCTGAATGCAAATCTATAAAGATTTGATGCTGATTCAGAGAATCAGAGATTTGGACATAGACACAGCTTTAGAAGTTTTTTCTACATACCTTGAGGTAGCAGATGCAGCTTGTGATCGCTGTGAAGTTGGGGCATATGGAGCATCCCACAGGAGTGTGTGTGGGGGTGGTGGGGCTCCATGTGCTCAGTGGCGAACCCTGAAGTAGGCTCGAAGTGCTTCTGGTCCGCTTCCAGGTCTGCTGGGCAGTGCACAGGTGGCTCCCCCACACGCCCCTGACTCGGTGATCAGCCACAGGGGGACCCCAGGTGCTCACCCCCCACCGACACAGGAGGCACCAGTCGCCAAGCTGGGGGTCCAGGGGGCTCCCCAGCATGCTCCCTGGTGGACTGGAAGTGCTTCTGGTCCACTTCCAGGTCTGCTGCTGAGCATGCTGAGGAGCCCCTTGTGCTTCTGTGGGACATTCCATGTGCCGCGGCATCGCAACATTCACTATCCCCTGCTACCTAGAGGTATGTAGAAAAAAAACCATTTAAAGCTTTCTGTATGTCTGAATCTCTCCAAATCAATTTGGAGGGTTCCAATTCGATTCAGAGAGATTAAAGGGTTCTCTGATTCAATTTGGATTTAGAGATTCAGCCACCGAATCAGCCCAAATCTCCCCCAAATCAAATCAGGGACTGAAGCTTTGCACAGCCCTACTAAGCATATACTGTAGTACTAGTTATTAGAAAAAAAACATGGAGTGTATTGAAATATGATGCACAGTAGATGGGGTTGAAAACAGAATCCAGACCTAATACTTGCCCAGCTGATAGGGGTGTTTGGATCTGAATGTGAATTTCATTGCTTTACCTTTGACTTTCTAACAGAAGTATACTAAAATGTCAGATCCGAACTCCAGATGCTGACAAAGTTCAGAATGTGTCTGTATCTAAACTTTACAGCTAATTTTCCCATGAATACTCCAGAGTAGCACAATTATATGCTTTAGTTATGGACTATACAGCTATGAAAAGTTTTTTATTCTTTTGGAACTCTTGACTTGCTAAAATATATTCCCATTGAATTACTAGAACAATCTATGGTATATTCCTTGGATGACTTTATACTTAAGGATATAACAGATTTTTTTTCTTTTTAACCCCCTGTGCCCCATATGCTAAAAAATCCCCATATTTCTAGAGTTTATTTGGTTAGGAATAATTTAGGAGAGACCCCTTAAATCTCTAACCTTGTTGAATATAAAGTAATAAAAATAACAAAACTACCAATGAAGTGAAGCCAAACCTTCATGTTCATTTATTAATCTGCATTTGAGATAGCTTAGAAAGACAGCAGTTCCAGTTTAAATAGTGTGTTGGGGGTGGGTAAGATCAGTACTGTCCATGCATGAAATTGTCTTTAGTAATTGGCTTTGGCAGTAGTAAGGTACTAAACCACTGTAGCTTTGCTAAATGTAAGGCTCGGAAGAGCAGGATGTGCAGTAATTAGCCAGTCACTTTGACTTTTCTGACATGGCTTAGCATTTATTACTGTTTCACTCACTGTACTAACCTAATTTTGTGACCTTTAAACTGGAATAAGTTTTGTGTTGCCAAAATGGAAAATCACTCCCCACCTCAGTTAAACAGGCATCTATGTACCCAGGCTGTGGTGGCAGAATGATTGAGGTGTTTTTCTATAGCTCTGGAGGTGTGACTTCAAGCCCTGCTCTGCACTCATGCCAAAGGGCTCCTCTAGTTGACCCTTCTGTAAATGGGTATCTCGTCATTTGAGCCCAGTTGTCAAAGGTGACTGGATAGGATGCTAGCTATATCACTCCCTTGTGTGCTGTTGGATGCAGCAGCTAGTGTACTTCAACCACAGAAGCCCAATAATGGTTAGGCTCTGGAGGATCCTTGACTTAATATATGCAGCCTATGTAGAGGAGACACTATTTCTGACATCAGTGGAACAGTTAAAGGACCCATCTTGTCTGTGGTACAACCATATGAATGTAAACTATTACAGCAACAATTATTTTGGCCTATTTTGACAATGTAGATTACAATCATTTGGAAGAAGTAGCAACAATAATGCTTCCTACCTTCCTGGCCCTTTGCAAGAGTAAATGTACTGAAGGTGAAAAGGTGCTCAGACACAACAAAAAGGAATAGGTAGAAAGTCTGATGTCTGGCTTTTTCTCCCTACCAAGGAACAGATTCAATGACTTCTTCTGAGGAAAGCAAAGAGAAGGAAGTAATTCTGCATGAGATGAAGAACACTCTGTGTGTGTGTGTGTGTGTGCGTGCGTGTGTGTGTACATACACACACGCACACTCTCAATTCAAGATTATTTTGAGTATATAATATATACACAATTCTAGAATGTCTTGTCACAGTGAGGACAGGTGTTTCCAGGCGGGATGGGCACTGTGTTGCTGTGTTGGATGTTCTGATGTTCTTTTCACCTATTTCTCTTTTCCTCTTCTGTCTGTCAACAAGCTGTTTCAAAGTGTTGAGGTCCTTCCCAAAGAGCCTTCCTTCACTTTGGTTGGTCCTGAGCAAGAGTGTCCCAAGTGTTGATGTCGATGTTATACCTCTTCATGTTTGCCTTCAGGGTGTCTTTCAAGTGCATTCTTTGCCCTCCGCTACTTCACTGACCTCCTTTCAGCTGTGATAAAAAGATTCTCCTTGGAAGGTGGGAGCAGGCATGTGAACAACATGACATGTCCAGTGAAGTTGGTTTTGAATGATCACGGCCTCAATGCTGCTGGAATTTGCTTCAGCCAAGATGCTGATGTTTGTGCGTCTATCTTCCCGAAGCATCTTGCGAAGGGACTGTTGGTGGTACTTTTCCAAGCTCTTGAGATGTCTTTTGTATGCGGTCCAAGTTTCTGAGCCATACAGCACAGTAGTATTTCCTTGATGTCTGCCTGTGATTAAGGATGGCTTCCAAGGTAGGTGAAGTGATTCATGTTATCCAGCAATTCTCCATTGATTTGAATGGGAAGATAGGGGGAGGGGTGTTTCTCCATTTAGAGCAGGTTGGTGAAGATGTTGCATTTTCCTGCGTATATATTTCTGGACAAGCTACAGGGCTTCTGACAAAATCGCTGCACTCAGTGTTCCAATAAACGTGTAGGCACAGTACAAAGTAAACCAAAGCATTCCTGTTGTATGACAACTCCCACCACAAACTTATCTTGTCAAACTCATTTCTTTCACTCACCTATAATTGCCTTATGTTACTCTCTTCCTCTGTAGCCTTTTTATCAAAAAATCAAATCCTAAGATGTTAACAATGAATGCTTATAGAACTTTATTTCATTGACTCCTTCCCTTTTTCTTCCCCCCTCCCACATATTGTTTAGCTTAGATTGTGAGTTCCTTGTGACAGGAGCTGTATCTTCTTTTTATTTTTCCTTTTATTTTTTATTCTTTTCTTTTGTATCTGTCTTTAATGCAACTGGGACATCAGCAGGATTATTGGAAGAATAATAGCCATAACTTATTGTGTATCCTACTTTTTCCATAGGCTTTATTATGGTCAGCTTTTTGCCAAATGTTCTCATTTTTTTCTTTTTAGATAATAAAAATAATAAAAAGATCTCAAAATGCAAGCTTTAACCTTGACCCTCCAGCCACCCCTTTCTTCCTTATAAACAACTACCTTTCAGTGCGGCTTCTGTTGTAGCCTTTTGAATGTGAACAACTAATTACTGTCTGTGGAGGATTTCACAGTCTTAGTGATAACTGTGGACTTGCACATGTGCTTTTCTCTATCTATTCCTGATCTTTAATGCTTTTGAAGCTGTTAGACTCTCCATTGGATTTTTCTGAAATAGGTTTTTTTTTCCAAGGGGAAGAGAGATGCAAGGACTGTTCAAGCCAAAACCCATTGTGTTTTTCTGTTTCTTTTTGATAAGAAATTTGTTTCTTAAAAAAATGTGGGAAGGACAGGAAAAAGGTGACAGACATGCAAAAAGGTATGACCCCTAAATAATATTTTAAAAAAGAAAATCTAGGTGGACTGTCTGTCATAAACCCCTACACGGGGTACTCCTTGAGCCCCAAAATTCTCCTTGTTGTCCCACAGCTTGTCCCAAGGAACAGAGCAAGATTTGCCCCAGAATAACTCCTTATCCCTGCAAGCCTCAGGTTCCCTGCCCATATAGTAACAGACATCACAGATCATAGAATCCTAGAAATCATAGAAATTAAGAGCATGAAGGGACCTTGAAAGATCATTGAGTCCAACCCCTCTGCTCTGGGCAGGAATACTGCTGAGCTCAAATGATCCCAGCAAGGTGTCTGTCCAGTCTCCTCTGGAAGATTTCCAAGGTTTGGGGACTGCACCACCTTCTTAGGAAGTCTATTCCAGATTCTGGTCATCCTTACCATAAAGAAGATGCAGCAGGGGAATCTCTGCTAGCTCTAAGTAGATTCCATGTGGGTTGTGGAAGAATTTTAAGTCCTGTTTTCTATAAAAGGGTAGCCGGGGATATCACTTGCCCAGAGATCATTCTTTACCACTGACAATTAGGAAGAGACAAACACCAAAATAATTTTTATATGGGAGAAAAGAATCATACAAGATAAACTGACCGTAGGTTTGAGGAGAGAACAACAACAAAAAAAACCAAGCAAAGTTTCTTACCCTCTCATCTATCTGGCTACCACCCTAGCCTCTTAAGAGACCTGACTTTTTATTTATTTATTTATTTGTTAGAGATGAGCCTTTCTGCTGATTCTACCATCCCAGATTGCTGGGGACCTGGATCCCCCAAAGCCTAGGATCCAAAGACCAGGCTCATCTCACAGATAGCCTCTGAAATACTTTCAAGTTATCATTGTCCCAATTGCTCATGGGTCTCAGTAATTTCTCCCTGGATTCCTCTGAATAATAGGCCATTTTTCTCAGATGCCTTTGCTATTGTGTAGTTGGTTTTTTTTCTATTACAAGCAGATGATAACTTGGGTGCCTATTCCACCAGTGGCCCCTTCTGTCAGTGATTGATAGTGGCAACTGTCTTTGCTTTCATCACAATAGCAGGAGATACTTAGCAGGTACACCTACTCTCTTTTCCCTAATTATGCACCTTTCAGTCCCTTTGATTATGCCCAAAATAATAACTATATATATACAGACAGCATAGCATGACCTGCAGAATGAAAAAAGACACAAATGAATACAGCATATTTTTCCAGTGAGATTGTACAGACCATATCAAAGAAGCAAACTAAAGAAAATCTGCATGACACCCCACGACTTCCTAAAATTTGATGGGGTTTGTAACCCCAACCTTCTGTAAAGAATGGCCTATATATACTTAATCCTGTCTCTGAGTGGAAGATAGAACAGATGACCTCTTAGGGTCCCTCCTAGGGCTATATTTCTGTGATCTGTTTGAGCTGTACCTGTGTACAGCAGAGGCAAATGTATATTTCCATATTCAAAACTACCTCTATGAAAAGAATATTTAAGGTTGTAAACTAAAGCACTTGAATATCAGGAAATGATGGAAATAGGATTTCCAAAGCAAACTTAGTTCAGTTCTCTTTTGTGCATTGTGTACAGTGTTTAATTACATGCTATATTTTTTTAACACAATGCTTCCTTCATTGGTGCCCAAGATAGAATTGGCAGATTTTAACTCAGATTGTTAGTTTGGTGATATCACTGACAGCTGAGGATGAGGACTAATAATATGAAGTATTGCACAAACTGATGGGAGTGGAGAGGGGGGCTTCCAGTCCCATCTATAATTAATAGATTGTGCAGGAAGATCACATCAGCAAAAGCCAGAGTGAACAAACCACCCGAAAACTGCTATTGTTCTCTTTATAGAAATGTATATTACAGGAAAATTCACTGCAAATAATGAAAGCATCTCTTCTTAGTCAAACTTCCCTCTGGTTGGCTCTAAGAATATTAATCCAACCATGCCTTTGGTATTTCACCCTTAAGAGAGTCCCTTATTCATTTGGCCTGGGTACTTCTGTTTTGTACCTGCGGGCTATGCCTGTTGGGAGTGCAGCATTAGGATTAGGAGCTAAAAGGATTACACAGGTGACCTTAATTCTGGAATTTCCTAACTTTCTGGATATTACAGTGTCTTGAAAGACAGACTTCAGTTACCAGAGAGGGTGTTTTAGCTCATCTTCTATGCTTTAGCATGGGGTGTCACCCAGGGGGGTACTTGAAATGGGCCTAGGGGGTATGTGTGGGCAAGCAAGGATGGAGCGCCTCCACCTACCACCCTGCACCATTGCCTCCCAAGAGCAGGGCCAAACAGGGTGAGGGCAGCGGCTCCCCTTTGCAGGCCACACAGGCACCGCCCAACTGGCTGGCTGTGGAGGTGGGGGGGCGGGAGTGGAGCTCACAAGTGCCTGCTGGCACCACCATTCACCACCCCACGCTGCTGCCACCATTGCATGCAAACCCCCTGCTCTGTGTCCAGCTACTGCCACACCCCGACTCCCCTGCACCTCCAGAAGTGTACGCAGAAGAGACACACTCTTTAAAAAAGGTAGAAATCCCCTGCTTTAGCCCAAAGCCCTGCCCTGAGGTCAGTACAATATGCAGATAGCAAGATGAAGCCTGATGGGTCTTTTCATAGGGACCTTGGCAGTTCAGTGAAGAGAGAACAGAGTCTGGGTGCACAGACCCATAATTGTCTAGTCTCACAGGGCATGGAGGAAGATTTAAAAGGGGTAGAGAAAGAGAGAGAGTTAAGATCTTAAAGAATAGATATCAAGGCCATGTGAAAGAGAAGAAAACAGGAGAAATCCAGAGAAGTGCTGCACCACCTTGTACCACCTGAAACCACATCTGCACTGCACCCTAATTGACTGACTGCTCCTGCCCTCCCCCACATACTTCACTGCATCTGATCCTCCTTTGTCTTCCTGCCTACTGCCCTGCTGCTGAGCACTTGGCTGGAGGCCTGAGGGGCTCCTGGACAGATCTTCAACAAATAAAGCCCCTCCACTGCTCCAGCCACCCCTTACATCTGCCTCAGAAGCCTTCCCTGTGTGTTCTTGCACTTGTGTGGTAGGTCCTGTGATCCACTCCCCCTGCCCTGGTGTTTGTTGTGTGGGTGAGTAAGCTGGTTTGAGTTTCCCCAGCCCTTGTGTGTGTCTGTGCGCATGTGTCTGTGTTCCCCCTCCCCAACGTTCTCAAATGATAGCCCTCCCAGTTCTTTTCCTGTGGGGCTGTAGCTCGGCGAGCTTCAGACCCTTTCCTTCCTATACCCCTTCTCCCTCACAACCCCGGCCTTCCCCTACTATATTCACCACACCCACTGGATTTTTTATTTTTGTATTGTCTTCTCTGCCCTCATGTGAAGCAGTGGCAGGGTAGGAACCTTGTGCGGGGGCAGATGCCCTGACAGAGCTTTCTGTAGCCTCCGATATGGGGGAGGATCTCAGCCAAGCCCCCAAGGGGATCCTTGCCCCTGAAGTCTCCACCCCAGAGACAGAGTCAGGCTAAACTCCTCTGGGGGTGGAGAAGCCTACAAACTGTACTTCAGGGGCTGGCGGAACTCTGGCAGGGAGCCAGCAGTGTCAGGGGGTCTCCCCTGGCCAGGTCTGGGGGGGCCCAGAGGGGTTCCCAAGCCCCCTCTCCCATCATCAGGGACCAAGGGTAAGGGCAGTGGGAAGGACTCCTCTTCAGCCTCCTCCACAGCTAGGGGTGGGAAGGGCAAGGCCCCTGTCCCCAAGCCTAGACCACCAGCACCTGAGGGGACCACATGTGCTACATCAGCCAGCACACCCACTCAGCCTGTCCCTGGCCCTAGCCCCAGCCCCACAAACATGGCCCCCCAGCGGGGGGAACACAGCTATGGACAGGCAGCTGTGGGGAGACCAGAAGCTGGGGGGCCTGGACCCTCTACTGCTGGCCCTTCCAGCTCAAGTGGCAGGGCCCCTTATCTAGCACTCACCCACAGGCACGTTGTGAAGTACGAACTGCCCAGGTGGGAGAACCTGCAGTTTAAGACCTGAGTGCTGGCCCTGGCTCAGGTAGTAGAGGTCCCCAAGATCATGGCAGTCTCCTGCTTTCATGGCGGGGGGTATTTTTCCTTGCCTCAGAGGCCACCAGTTGGGCCCTGCTCCCCCAGCTCCAAACCCTGGGGTGAGTTATCTCCCTGGTAGTGGCCCTATCACTGGGGTGCCAAGACCCTGGCCTCTGCCACATGTGATCTTTCCGTTTCCAGGCTATGATCCAGCTGGCGATGGGAGCACGGCTGGAGGCTGAGGAGTCCCTGGTAATTCCTTATTGGAGGGCCCTGGTGAGGATTTTCTATACACTGGAGGACCTGCGGTGCTTCTAGTGCCATGCTCCAGAGCACTTGCATCATAAGTGCCCCATGGGCCAGGCAGGGAGGGCATTCATGGGTCCCACTGGCAAGAGGGGTGCCCCTACCACCAGCACTCTTTCCCCCCTTAGGCCCCCCTGGCCCCCCTGCCACAACTATGAGCCCCCCCCATGAGGTCAAGGGACCCCCCCCACCCTCTCAGCCCCCAACCAAATTATCTGGGGGATACAGACATCCTGGGGCTCACCCTGGTGAGTCCTGAGGCAGTACCCTTTCCCAGGACCCTGAGGTAGATGCCAAAGCCACCCCAGTGCCTGACGGGTCTCTTTCCTCCCCCTCCCAGAAAAACCTCACCTCCAGCCTACCCCATAGTCCCGCACCAGAGGGGCTGTTGTGGGGTCCCCTAATCAACAGGCTGATCTTGTTGGGGACCCTGCACAGATCCAGTGGGGCTCCAACTCTACCCCACCATCTTGTGAAGGAGCCCCACCCTTACCCCCACCCCATCCCAAGGGACTGCAGAGCTCTCCCAATCCCAACCAGAGTCTGAGGTCTTACCGGACCAGAGGGTTCAGATGCTGCCTAAGGATCCCACTGAGCCCCAGGACCAGGAGGAGGATGCCTGAGAATCAGCAGGCTCCATGGAGCCTGCAAGTCTCTCGGTCCTGGCAGTCCCCAGGGATGAGCTACTTGCATTTCTTGACCATGACTATACCCACTGGTCCATCAGCAAGGTACAGCTTGCCTTGGACTGCTGGGGAGACTTTAACAGTGTCCTCACCACTGCGAGGGCACTGGCAGAGGAAAGCAAGGGGCCCAAAAGCTGCAATGCCCAGATCTATAGGTGGGCCCGTAGTTTCATAGACTCCCTCTATACATAAGGGAGGGTGCTACATGAGCCAGTGGGCCCCACACCAGGTGTTGAGATGTGTGAGGCCCCTGATGAACCATCTATTCCACCCCCCCAGCCATAGGTCATTTAAAATTGAAACCCTCAACTTCCATGGCTGCAGGAAGGGTCTCTGGAAATGCCAGGTGCTCTCCTTCCTGCAGAAGGGAGAGTACCCCGTGGTATTCTTGCAGGAGACCCTGACAACTCCAGCCGAAGAGTCTAATTGGTGGCTGCAGTGAGGAGCTAGGGTCACCTCTTTTTTAGTCACCTCTCAGCCACCTCTTGTGGGGTAGCCACCCTGTTCTCCCCAGGCCTCCAGCTGGAGGTTCTCCAGGACATTGAGGTGGTGCCAGGCCTCCTGCTGTACCTCTGGGTCCAGGTGCAGGGGCTAGTCCTGAACCTTCTGAACATGTATGCCCCTGTGAGGGACCTGGACTTGGTGGATTTTTTCTACCAGGTGGCCACATACATCTGCACCCTCAACCCTTCTGAGTGCCTGGTCCTTGCCAGAGACTTTAACATCACCCTAGACACATGAGACTGTTCGGGCAGGGAGCAGAACCAAGCTGCCATGGGCATTGTCAGGGAGTTTCTGATGGACAGCTCCCTGGTGGACATCTGGCATGCCTGTCACCCTACCAACCGCCTGCCTTTACCTTTGTGAGGGCAGGGGAGAAGCAGGCATGCCACTCCTGGTTGGACCAGGTTTATATCTCTTTGCTGCACTTTGCCTGGGCCCACTCTTCTGGCATCCAGCCGACCCCTTTCAGTGATCACCACCTTGTCTGGGCCCAGGCCACACTAGGCCTACTGGCATTTCAATTCCAGTCTTCTGGAGGATGTGGGCTTTAAGATGACCTTCCAGGAGTTCTGGCTGGCCTGATTGGAGCAACGGGCAGCTTTCCCCTTGGCTCGGAGATGTTGGGATGTGGGGAAAGTGCACAGCCGGCTCTTTTGTTGCAGCTACTCTCAGGGGCACACCTGGCAGAGGGAGGCGGTTTGGGAGCAGCTCAAGCAGGAAGTGCTAGAGCTGGAGAGGTGCTTGGCCATTGACCCAACCAACCCACCCCAGCATGGAGAGTGTTGGGAGAAGCAGGAAGAGTTTCGTGCTCTGGGTGACCACCGCACCCACAATGCATTTGTCTGCTCGTGTGTCCAGCTCCTTCAGGAGGTGGACTGTGTCTCCCACTTCTTCTATGCCCTGGAGAGGAGGTGGGGGAGGGGCAAGAAGTAGCTCACCTGTCTTCTAGCAGGTGATGGCACCCCCCTCACTGTTCCAGGTGAGATGCACTAGCATGTGCAGGCCTTCTATGAAGTGCTCTTCTCTCTGGATCTAACTGATGCCAAAGCCTGTCAGACCCTGTGGGAGGGACTCCTGGAGGTCAGTATGGGTTACCAGGACTGGGCGGAAGCTTCCTTCACTCTGGCAGAGTTTTTTGGCCATCTGCCGCCTGATGCCTTGATGGATGGGCTGAACATGGAGTTCTGTTGGGGCTTTTGGGATGTCCTTGGCCCAGACCTTGCTGGACATATGCAACCTTTTGTCTGGTCCAGGAGGTGAAATCAGCCCTACCTCCCAACGACCTTGGTTTTGTTTACCTTCAGCCCCCTGGAGTTTGTTGTGGGGCTGATGCCTTTCCTGGCCCCACAGCACTCCCCACTCCACCATCTGAGTCAGCTGGAGGATACCAGGCTGGTCCACTTTTCCACCATCCATCGCCACCACTTCTACACATTTGTGCAGCGCGCTGTGCATCATGCTGCCCTCACGTCCCACCCAGATACAGAACCTGCTAGGCTGGGGCATCCCAGTGGCTGAGTCTGTACTCCACCCTAATCCCAGAAGCCACTGGGGACCTCGGCTTGTGGCTTCTCCATTGCCCATTGCCATGGGTGTGTATGTGGTGAACTTCACGGACACCCATGTCTCCTGCCCCTTCTGTGGGCAAAGGGAGACCCTGGTGCACATGACCCTCAAGTGTACCAGGCTGCATCCTCTCCACCTCCAAAACCTCCTCTTGAATTTCACTTCCCACCTTTTTTTGCTTTTAGTCACCCCATCCATGGCCCCACCAAGTCCCAGGACCTCCTGATCAACCTCCTCTTGGCCTGGGCCAAGTGGGCCCTGTATTTGACCAGGAAGGAGGCTCTGGATGAGAAGATGCTCAGAGATTGTGGGGCCACTTTCCTCTCATTTGTCCATGCACGTTTCTGGGCAGAGCATCAGTGGGTGGCATCCACCGGCTCCTTGGATGCCTTTGAGGACTGGTGGGTGAGGCCCGGGG
>NW_017728950.1:34946298-34958785 GCF_001723895.1 Crocodylus porosus
CTTTCCTTTCACTTGTCCGTGCACGTTTCTGGGCAGAGCATCAGTGGGTGGCATCCACCGGCTCCTTGGATGCCTTTGAGGACTGGTGGGTGAGGCCCGGGGGGCTCTGCTGAGTGTCCCTCTCTGGAGAACTTCTTTTCATGTTTTGAATCTTTGACCCCCACATCACTCCTATCCTGTTTTTGCTTTAGTTGTCCCAGGGAATTAGTTGTGTTATTCATTCATTGGCCCTACACCATAGGGTGGGCCTTGGGCCCACAGCATTTGGGTAACACAAAAAGACAGGGCCTTCTTGGTAGCCCCTGTGAAAAGGGACTACTAGTTAGCTGGGTGCCTGATGGGTCTCTTTCCTCCCCTTCCCAGAAAAACCTCACCTCCAGCCTACCCCATAGCCCACGGTAAGTGAATGGACACATAGGCAGAGGCCTCTGGGGCCTGGCCAAGTGGTATCTAGGGACACTAGCCCCTTGTGGCAGCTGGACTGCTACAGCAGCATCCCAAATCCATTGTCCAGAATTAGAACAAAAGACCACTACACATATATACAGAGAGAGAGAGAGATCAGTTGGGAAGTGTTTTATTGATATGTTAACAATGTTAAAGCAATTTGGAAGCCTTACCAGTGTCTCTCTCATCATAATAAAATCAAATCTAAATATCTATTTGTGTTGATGTGTGTTTTTGGTTTTCTTCTCATATGATGTGTGTGATGGGGGATGTGGGGTTTTCAGGAGTGGGGTGGGAAGGGGTGTGGGGGGATGCAAGTGGGCGTGTGGGTGGGTATGGAAGGATGAGGCTTTATGCAGGTTGGTGTGTTAGTAGGTGTGGGGAGATTGAAGGGAGAATGTGGGAGTGGGGGGGGGCTTCTCAGGAGGGGTGGATCCCAGCTCCCCCATGGGGTCTCTGTCACCCTGCAGGGCCAGAGCCTCCCCACCTTGTGCAGGGCCCACAACTCACCCCTGCAGCAGCAGTGGAAGTGAGGCACTCAGGGCCCACTGCTGCTAGCTTCCCCCCCCCCCCCGTGTGATGCAGCCCCAAGATGCTCAGAGTTGGCACCACCCGTGCCACTTGTTGGGGGACTGGCCTGGTTTTTTGCAGTGCTGTGTGCCCTTCTGCAGCCCAGGGGCTGCTTGCACTATTACCTGGGGGCTAGTGCCACTTGTGGGGACAGCATGTCACTCCTAGCTGGGTCCTGCCAGGGCTGGGGTGACTTGTGCTGTCAGGCCAGGTCCTGCGCACTAGCCCTGTGCACCAGCCAGGCCCTGACTCCAATGGCAGCACAACTGGATCTGTGATATGTGCAGGGAGGAGGCGCATGATGGGACCCAGCCCAGGGTCTGAGATGCTGCAAGAGACATGTGTGTGCTCATCTGGACATGCCTGTAAGGTGAAATGAACATCTGTTGTGAACTAATTCCCAAATTCTTACTGGAATTTGTAACTCTGTGCTCTGCCAAATTGCCTTATGCTCCATTTTCTCTTAGTGGAGAGGAAGGAGGCTCAGATTGGAAATGCAAGATCTCCTCAGAGAATCATCCTTAAGTGTTTATTCCATTGCCAAATATTGGGTATGGCAGAACATGGCATTTTCCTGTCAACAGGATAACTTCAATTCTTGAAGCACCTATGACTAGATCTCCCTAAAGAGAATGTGTGTATAGATGACAATAGGCAAGGTGGAAGAGTATGTACAGAAGCCTCACCAGACCATAGAACATTATTTTTAAATTGGTGAGCTGTGCTTGCTGAGCTCAAGTTAGCTTGGGGATTATAATCCTCATAAAGTAGAAGTTGGATAAGGTACTGTATTCATATACAGTATGAATACCCACTATGATTAGTGGGTTTTGCTTCATTTCACAAATGATGCACAATAGGAAGCAGCTATTAAAGGCTCCCATAACGGGACTCTTTTTAAACCTTGAACACTTTTTAAGTAAAAAAAAAACAAGTAGAAAAACTGAATATAGCATGTGACGCAAAGAAGTCTAATTTTAATCATAATAATAGGTTCACCAGAAAAGGGTGGATTTGTTTTAAAAGAATAAATCTTCTGAGTCCTGAATTGAAGCACACTTGATACAGTGTAGTCTCCTGAAAAGAGTCCATCCTGTTTGGTTACATTTCCTCTGCACCAAGTTCATTCATTAAAATGTGTTTCCTCCACAGTACTGGTACTTATCTGAGTCAGTCCCACTAGGAGTCCATCACTTTAAAACAATGCATCATGCTAGCAGTACAAAAGCTTTCTGTACCCCCTACCATTCATCCCTGAACTTACTGAATAGTAGATACGACTTTAAAACTAAGTAATTGCTGAAATGCTGTGCAATCAAAGTGTAGCTTGTAAGGGATCACATTTGCTCCAGGAAGGAAACTAATTGTTAAGCTGCTCTTTCATAGAACAGATACATTACTTTGAATTGTCTGAAATGGAAGTGGTGCTCACTTGGTTATTTAATATTTTTTTCACTTCTAAAAATTCACTCATTTAAAACACTGGGTGTGCATATGACCATTTATAACTTGTCTCTAAAGCCATTAGCACCAATACACATATTAGAACTTCCCGTGATAACAGAAAAGGAAACCTTTCCTTATCTCTTCTTCCCTGCATCTCACCTCCTCCCTTCTCAAGATAAGTGTGAGAAAGCAGTTAAGCTAGGAAGCATGTGCTGGAGATCAAGGCAAATGTGGAAACAAATTCTTTGAAAATATGAAGCATGTTGATTTCAAACTGGAGAAAAAGGCTCTTAGATTCTGCCATGTCCACCTGCTCCAGATCTAGGGGAATCCCCCACGTAACCAGGATGCAAACCTATAGGATAGTTTAAAGACAAAATCTGGATACTGGTGTAGACCCCTGTATTGCTCTATGGTGATTGAGAGACACATTATGTTACTGTATAGCATGCTACAGCAATGTTGTGACCTTCTACACGTGATCGGTATCTATGTTGCCACAGTGGCACACTCCCCTGGTACAGCAAGTTGCTACAGCGAAGTAGTGGTGAAAGCTAACCATGCACCATGTGCGTGGCGTAGTAAGCACCTGTACTGCACCATGTTTCAGTACTTCCTAAGAAAGTACTAAAGTATGGCAAGGTGTAGATGTGCCCACTATTGTGCATTATCACATCCAGACTGAATTACTTAAATCTAACTGTACCCAAAACAGAATACTGCAGCCTGCGTTTCTTGGGGTGTGTTTCTACAGTTATTCAGAGACACCCAAACGGTGTAAATTTCAGTTTCTCAGAGGCTGTGAATTAAGTGTTTTAGAGCTTCCACACAGCTTAGAGGGAGCGCTGGTCCAGACCCCACCTAGATCCCTCCTTCTCAGCCAGTCTAATCTCTGTCCACATACTGAGCTGCCAAGCCCCCTGAACCCTTCTCCCTCTAGGGCATGGCCCCCTCTAGGACCTTTGGCCATACAGGCCCTGGCTTCACCTTCTGGCCAGTCGGAAGCCCAGGTTCCTGGCTCAGTGCGTCCCTCATGGTGGCTGCTCTGGCCCTTTGACTGTTCTGGTCCTGGCCCCAGCATTGACCAGTCAATGGTTTCTCCAGTCAGGTCAATGAGCCACTAGCCATCTCTCTCTCATATGGGTCCACCTTCTCGGGCTCCTTGAAACTCAACTCACTTGATCAAGGCTGGTCTATGTACAGTCCTTCAGGTCTGCCCATGCAAATCCTACTCTATGCAGCCTTCTCACTTCTCATATACACCCTTACCGGGCCCACTACTCCACCCTCTCACTGGGGCTCTCAGCATTATACCCCTGGGGTCTCAGGCCTGATGACATGCCTGAACCTCTTGCCTGTCCTCTCTATGGGGTAATCACAAGGTCATGTGGGCTGAAGCTATACAGCACCCTATACTTACCTTTCACTAGGGAGGCACTGGTGTGGCATTCCCTGGGGACCACCCCACCACAGGCAGCCCCACCACACCATCCTCCCTAGCAGGGTATAGTTTGAGGTCATGCCCCAGGACGAGGAGCCCCCAGGTGTTCTGGGAGCAGCAGCTCTGGCTAGGTGACGTTACTCCTCTGGCTCCCTGCAGCAACTGCCCACTCAGTTCTGAGCACCTGGGTTTATAGTGAAGCTGCCCAACCCCATCCTCCAATCCAGAAGGCCCCTTTTGGTTATGTGCCTGCCTCATTAAGCTGTACTGCACCTGTTGGCTGCTCCACAGGCTGTTCAAGCCTCTTAAAGTGACAGGCACCAAAGTTGCCCTGCTGTACCCTACCAGCATACATTTTCTATTTTAACTCCTTAAATGCTAATTGCTATTATAATGAAAATTAAATCTGCCATTACACAATGGCACCTGTGTAACCCCCAGAGATGTCTTGCCTACCCCCAGGGGACCAGTTTGGAAAACCCTGGTTTATAGGGTACTTAGCATGGGTACTTTAATGGGTGAATGCTCTCATTTTAAGTGCCTTCATGGTGATTTAAAGGGAACTTGTAACATTGCCCTTGGTAGAAGAACTGGACAGTTACATAAGGTGTGTGTGACTAGCGGCCCAGTTGTTTAATCTTGGTTCACCTTTTGTGTCACCTGCAGAACAGCCTTTCAAATTATATTAAAATGGTTTCGTGTTTCCTAGGAAGAAAACCTAAGGTGGATTGGAACCAGAATGGGAGGTAAACCGATTTGGACAATACTTGGGTAGCTGAGAAAAGGGCCAGTTTGGAAGCACATCCTCTTCAGGTAGGAGTATAATCTCCACAGCACCACGAAGAAATTGTGGGAGGCAAGACAGGGACTGATTGTGTCACTGCTTACTCCCCATCCCTTTGGGATTGTAGTAGCTCTTGACTCTTAGTAGCATTTGCACTCAGGGGATCATGAGGCCTGTGATTATGGGACAGAAGGAGAAAAGTGGGGATGTGTATTCTAGAATCACTTTCTAAATAAACATGAACTTTTTAATGAATGTCTATCTAGGGAACAAACAGTAGTAGCTGAGGTACAGCTTTTTCATCTGGAATTTTGCTGCCTCTCTTTTATCTTTAGGCCTCACTTGCCTTGACCAGTGATCAGTTTGAGAGCATTGCTTTATCTTTCTGCCCATGAATTTAGGAGAGTATTGTTATCCTTAGTCCAGATTCTGCACACAAGTTATGGAGATGTCAAATTACTTGCCTATGATGACAATATAGTGTCAGAAGTTCTGGATTCTCAGCTAAGGAGGTAAATCAAACCTCCAGCTGATCAATATAGCTGTGAAGTCAATAGAACTACTCCAGTTTAAACCAGCCAATTATCTGGCTCGTTACATATCCTCAGTTTATCCTTGTTCATTTTGGACCAGTTATCTATCTTCTTGCTTTCAAAACAGCCAAATTCTAAAACTCCATTGAGTGTCTTTCTCTGGGTCAATTGCTCTGTTTACCTGCATAAGAAAAAAAAATTGAGATTAGTGGGCACATCTACATGTTCAGTATGCATTTTTGCTAACGTGCATTAAATATAATACCTCTAATGTGAGGTACTAAATACACGTGCGTTAAGCTGCTCTAATGCGCAATAGCAAAAACGCTATTAGTACGCAGTAGCCTAATTTTACTGCACGTTAGCAGATTACCATGGTTTTTGATGTGATGTTCCTAATACACAGTAAAATTGGTTACTGTGTATTAAAATGCATATGTAGATGTGCTCATTGACTTGGATCCTTACTTTGCATTGCTTTTTTTTCACAAATTTCAGGTGCTCTCTGTTAAGTATTGATCCAGCCTGTGGTTTTTCAGTTACTACAAATATGAAGGTTTTTTTACCCCCTCATTTGTTCAGCTGCTGCCTTTAATTCTAGTTATTTTCCCCCTCTTACTTTCTCATCTCTGAAAACATCTCATACGCATCCTAGCATTTAGTTTCTCAACAATATTCCCACTGTCTGTTGCTAAGTCCCTTCACCTTCCCTTAAGGAGTTGGCATTTATTTTTTGCACCTGTTCATGGCTAGGTGTGGGTGTGTGTGGGACATGTGTGGGTATGTGGTTTGGAGGGAGCTGTGAGTATGTGTGAGGAGGGAAGCTGGGGAGGGTTGTGGCTTGCTTGAACAGGGAGGTTTTGCCCACAGCCCAACCCCATAGCAGGCATGGCCCCCACCAATGTTCCCACAAGCCCGGGCTCCACACTTCTGGCCCTGGGGCACCGGCATGGAGCCTGTGCTCCTGCTTGCTGCCACTTGCCCCCCATCTGCTACTGCTGCCTTTCTTTTGCTGCTTCCCCCAAACCTTGCTGCTCCAGTACCACATCCCAGCTGCTTCTGCAGTCCTGGCACTGCAGCCAGGAACTGTGATGCTGGAGTGACTGGCTGGCGGGCAGGTGTGGGGAGTGGGGAAATAGCTTCAGAAGGTGGCAGGAGCACAGGGTCCAGGCTGGCAGGTGTCTATGGAGCCAGGCTGTGCCAGCAGGAGAGGGGGAGCCAGCTCAGCTCCATAGACCCTTACCAGTCAGGACGCTGCACTCCTGCCACCCTGCTCTGAGCCCTGCGGCACTGGCCCTAGTGCATCAGCATGGGCCCCACACTTCCACCCAGCTGTCACTGTGCTCCCACATGCCTGCTCCCTGCCCCTTCCCCCCCACCTTCCACAGCCATTTCCCCACTCCTTCTCCCTCACCTGCCAGTTGGCCAGCCACTCTAGCACCACTAACTATATGGATCCGGCTAACTACAGGCCCATCAGCCTGACTTCTCTCCTGGGGAAAATCTTAGAAAAGTTTATTAAAGAGGCCATCCTTAATGGACTGGCCAACGCTAACATCCTAAGGGATAGCTAGCACGGGTTTGTCGTGGGTAGGTCTTGCTTGACCAATCTCATTTCCTTCTATGACCAGGTGACCTATCACCTGGACAAGGGAGAAGAGATTTATGTCATCTATCTTGACTTCAAAAAAGCCTTTGATCTGGTATCCCATGATCACCTCTTGGCGAAACTAGCCAATTGTGGCCTTGGGTCCTGGTTAAACATTGGAATAAGACGCCTAAAATCTCTATCCCTGTAAATTTTCAAGAGCAAGCTAGACAGACATTTGGCTGGAATGGTTAATTTTGGGATGATCCTGGCCTGAACAGGGATCTGGACTACAGGACCTCATGAGGTCTCTTTCAGTCTTACCTTCTTAAGGTCCTGCAGCATTACTTACAGAAAGTAAATCTAAAGACAAATCGGTACTTTCCAGTTCTCATTGTTCTTGGAAGGATTTAAAAAACTAATGCCAGTAGTAGTTCCGAATTTGTCACATCACATACATTTAATGTTATACAAGAAATTGTTTTAGGGGTATTAGCAATATATGACAAAAGTCCTAACCATTGCATTTCTTACCTTATTCAATTCAGCAACATAATGCACTCTTTTTAAACATACATTTAAAACATGTTTACTATACATGTTTCAGTCATGTTGTATGCTGGCAAGAAAACTGATAATTCATAAAAGCCTTTGACTAAAGGCCAAATGTTTGTTAGTAGGTGCTTAGAAAAAGTTGTTTATTGAGTGATTTTATGATATGTACATGAACATTTCATCTGCATATTTCAAAGATTAGCTGTCTTCTGTTTGTTCATGGGAAAAATTTTATGTACAGCATAGTTTTGCTTGTAACCATAGTAATCTAATTCAGTGGTTCCCAACCTTTTTTTTTTACTGTGGCCTGGCAGAAGTGGGATGGGGCATGCAGAGCTGACCCCCAGGGCTCCCTCACCACCTGGCTTTAACCCTGGAAGCTCAGCTGTGACCCCAGAAGCCACTCGCTTAAGCGGACAGACGGGACTTCGAGCAGGGGGCTCATGCCACGAGCCCGCAACTAACCTGCCACGGCCTGGTACCCAGCTGCGGTATTGTGGTTGGGAACCTCTGGTCAAATTGATTGAATGTCGGGACTTTTATCCATTCTGAATATCTCCATTCTATCCAGATATTAAACTGCCTACTTCTTGTGCCTAGCCCACACCTAAAGCCATGGATGTGTGTGTACATTCCCTAAGTATAGCTTAGGTGGTAGAAGCCTGCATGTCTATGTCTCTGTTTTGTTTACAGTCAACAGGGACAGTAAACTGGGTAATGGTGAAGTTCTCTGAGGCCATGGTGCGCATACCAGTTCACATATCTACCAGTATTCTGTCATTTTGACAAAGTACAATTCTTCATGTTTCCCATACTTAAGAAAACTTATTTCACAGCCAGATCTTTAAAAGCATGCCAGACTTCCTTCCCCGCCCCCCCCCCCCAAAAATGGGAGTAGGATGTGGCTTATGTTGATTGTATAGTTTATCTAGCATGCCATATTCAAGGAAAATTTCTGTTGATGTCAACAGCCTGGATAACAACTATAGGATTGGTCCCAGTTTATAAAGGGGATTCTCTTAATTTCCCATTTTTCTTCAGCAGGGTACAGTCAGGCCATTATAGGAAGCATTGTTAACACAGTGAAGCAGTTGCCAAACATGGTGACTTATTAAAATGGGAATGCCAAATATAATGGTAATTAGTACTTAGTTTTACAGTATAAAACTTGCCAAATGAACAATGTGGAACTGTATTGCTCCAGAACCACCTGCAATGGTGAAGATGTATTTGGCTAACCCAAAAAAGTATAACTGTCCTGAAGTGGCTGAAACTGATAAGCCCTGTTTTTTGTGAAAGCATATGAACTCACACCCCTGCAACAGGTCCAGAGTTGCTGAGGACCATTATACGGCAAATATTTAGAAAAACCTTCCAGAGCTAAAGAACTGCTGCTCACAGACAAAGCATCCACGCCAGAAGATAGGCGGGTGATCCAGGCTGACCTGGACAAGCTCAGCAAATAGGCAGACGAGAACCCTACGTTGGTTAGCACTACAGAAGAAAAAGACTTGGGGGTCATCATTGACCACAAGATGAACATGAGCCTGCAATGCGATGCTGCGGCTAGTAACGCGACCAAAATGCTGGCTTGCATCCATAGATGCTTCTCGAGCAAATCCTGGGACGTCATTCTCCCCTGGTAGTCAGCCTTGGTGAGGCCGCAGCTGGAGTACTGCATCCAGTTTTGGGCTCCACAATTCAAAAAGGATGTGGAGAAGCTTGAGAGAGTCCAGAGGAGAGCCACGCGCATGATCAGAGGTCAGGAAAACAGCTTTTACGATGACAGGCTGAGAGCCATGGGACTCTTTAGCCTGGAAAAGCGCAGGCTCAGGGGGGATCTGATGGCCACCTATAAGTTTATCAAGGGTGACCACCAGGATCTGGGGGAACGTCTGTTCACCAGAGCG
Source organism: Crocodylus porosus (assembly GCF_001723895.1). NCBI lineage: Eukaryota > Metazoa > Chordata > Crocodylia > Crocodylidae > Crocodylus > Crocodylus porosus. The sequence continues at coordinate 34,955,573 of NW_017728950.1, forward strand.
CCCCAAGGGATGACGAGGTCGAACGGTCACAAACTCCTGCAAGACTGTTTCAGGCTGGACATAAGGAAGAATTTCTTTACTGTCCGAGCCCCCAAGGTCTGGAACAGTCTGCCAGCGGAGGTGGTTCAAGCACCTACACTGAACACCTTCAAGAGTAAATTGGATGCTTATCTTGCTGGGATCCTATGACCCCAGCTGACTTCCTGCCCTTTGGGCAGGGGGCTGGACTCGATGATCTCCCGAGGTCCCTTCCAGCCCTAATGTCTATGAAATCTATGAAATAACTAGCACAATTTATCTAAAACATGGTTTGTTAGGAATTATTTGCTTCATCTGAAAAGAGAATAACCCAGAGCCAAGTCTCTTCCATGTTAACTCAACTCCAGGGTTAGCTGAAACACAAAATTTCTGCTTTGTGGGAATTTCTATGCTTCAAAATTAAATTTGTTCTGAATCAGAATCAAAGAACAGATATTTGAAGTTCCATGTGAAATTGGGAAATCCTAACCAAGTCTTTAAAAAATTGCTTTAAATTTAGAAAAAATACATGAGAAAGGAAGATTTTGTTTCAGTTTTCTTATTTTGTATTCTTTGTTTTCATTACTTCATTATATGGGAGCATGAAAGATTTTTATACAGCCTTGCAGCAAACAAGACAGCTCTGGGGAGAGAATAGGAATGGAAGAGTTCATTCAGATATAGAAATGCTTTTTAAAAAATAAATGTTAAGCCTGGGTCTAACAGAAAGTTACCTTCAGCATTCACTAGTAGCTGTCTCTGTTAGAACCATAACCCATTATTTTCACTAACACAAAGCAAACTATTGTTCAGTGCTCTACGGGAAGGTTGTCAACCTCCAGCTTGCACGTATGGCACATGGCAGAATCGATAGAGGACAGGCAGTGTAGTGACAGATATGTCAGGGAATAGAAAGCAGAGTAGCAGATTTGGCAAAGAAGGGGATCAAGCTGGCAGATGGGGAGGTACAGGGCTAATTAGTGAAATACTTGCCAAAAAGATTGGCCCCTCCATTGCTATAAGTTGTGGAGCTGTGAGCAGGAGCAGCACAGTCATGGGGAAGTGCATGGTAGAGCTGTGAACTGACATCAGTGTCCCTACAAGTGCCTGAATCCACGGCTGTCCTTTCTATTAAACATCAAGATCAAGAACTGGGAAGAGCCAGCTGTTAACTGACTCCAATGGCACTGCGTCATCTACCAAGCGGCAGCCCACTTTGAGGTAAAGCATCTTGCCCTTGAAGCAGAGAAGAGAGAGTGAAGGAATTAAAAGGAGAGAAATCTCAGTCTGTGGCCTTCTTTGCCCTGTGGAAAGGCCTGCAGCTTCTGTGGACAGACCTGGAGCTCAAGGATTGGACCTTAAATCACCTTAAGACCCATCAATGAACCATGGTAGAGATTGTCATTGACTTGAAAGATTGCTGCTCCTGCTTTTGCTGCTATTTGCTGTCTAGAACCCTGTTCTTGCAGTGACCAATCATCAGAGAAACTTTTTTGGGAAAGCAGTTTAAGCTAAACCAAAACAAAATCAGAAAACACAGAAGCACTTCTGACAGAGGGGAAAGACAGCTCTGGTGGAATAGCTGCTTCAGGCTAGATGTTAAAATATGGAAAGGAAGTAAAGGCAGCATCTGGCTTTGCTTATACGGCATTATGGTGGACATCTTTGAAATCCCAACTATAACTTGAATATAACTGCCAAATTGTCATTTTGTACAGATTCATCACAGATGTAAAGAGATTCTAAGAAGAAAAATCTTTGCGAAATCTGTCCTGTGTCAACCTTGTATTTAGGACCCAAACTGTCTTACTTCCCAAACAGCATTTGATGACTGTAACACCTTTGGTGAGCATTTTTTGCCAAGCAATAGCCCAACTTCTGAAGTGCGATGTGATTCCACTTATGTTTAAGTGCTTTGGTTCCAGTTTCTGGAGATTACTGGTAGAGATACATAATGAAGGGCTCCATGTAGTCTTTTGAGGAAAAATGACTTTTGTTGAACCTTCCTACTTTACTCTGTTGACCCAATATGTTTCATTACATTTTTGTCAACAGAATGTAATTTTGCTCAGATCATTCTGTCAACAAAAATGCAACAGCATAAAATCTTTTTTGTCCACAGAAATAAATTGCAGATTCAATTCATTTTGTATGTGTATATGAAAGACTGAGTGTTTACAAACTGAAAATCATGGCATTTTTCCTCTCTTTGAAAGCATGATAAAATGGTGAGATTTATGAATACAGTTATATCTTGCTTTAACATCTCTGGTATATCATGCCTCCTCCAGTAGGTCTGATATAACTTGTCTAAACTCTGTATCTTAGTTTGAGACTCAAGAGTCTGAGTGGGTTTTTTTTCTTTTGGACTGCAAATTTGCCTCCCGAGTTTCAGTAGGTAGTATGGATGCTACAAGTATGATAAAGGAAAGAAAATGATAATTCTTGAGCATGTAATGTTATTATTTTTCTAATGGCAAGATAAATATAAGATAAGGTCAGGGCCATTGAAAAGAAATGATCTTCTCATCATGGTTATTTTTCAATGTTATTTTCTTTGTTAATATAACATCCTTATTTGTGACATCACATGGTGCAGACAGGTGTTACATTTCTATCAAGAGAAATGCTACCCTCTGCTAGAAACTGTTATGATGTTTTTCTGTTCTGTTGTTGTGTTCTGGCCTCATTTCAGTAGTGTGCATCAGGTGGCGGGTGTTTTGTGTTACCTTCAGAATGAGACAAGTGGCATGAAGTTGTTACAAGCAAGGCTCATGTTAGCATGGAAGACTGTCAAGATACTTTGCACTTCTGAATAGTCTGATTCGGCAATGCAAGTAAAAGACTTTCCCAAGTTTTTATTGGGATTTGGAGTTGCCTTAGGGATGCAGTATGACTTAGTGAAGGGGACTATGAAATGATACTTGAGAGGCCTGGGTTCTTTGAAGGCTTTCGGGTGGCCTGCAGAATGACTATGCACCAACCTTTGCCTTGGTTTCAGTGGGTACATCTACACATGCCCCTATGGTGCCGTTGTTACTGTGCCATCATTTATAGATCTCATAGACATCAGGGCTGGAAGGGACCTCGGAAGATCATTGAGTCCAGCCCCCCGCCCAAAGGGCAGGAAGTCAGCTGGGGTCATAGGATCCCAGCAAGATAAGCATCCAATTTGCTCTTGAAGGTGTTCAGTGT
>NW_017728950.1:34958885-34961220 GCF_001723895.1 Crocodylus porosus
TGAACAAACGTTCCCCCAGATCCTGGTGGTCACCCCGATAAACTTATAGGTGGCCATCAGATCACCCTTGAGCCTGCGCTTTTCCAGGCTAAAGAGCCCCAAGTATTTCCTTCTGGAATAATAACAGCCTGTACTGCACTGTATGCATTACTCACAGCTATTTTTAGACACTGCATCGCTGTAGCAACATGCTATAACGAGGGAGCGTGTTGCTATGGTGACATAGCTGTGGCCTCACGGTTTTTGCCTGCTGATGCTACATCACTATAGCACATTGCTATGGCGATATAACATCACGTGTACATGCACCCTTCATCTGTAAAATGAATAGTACAGGGAATAGTACGGACCTTTTCTGTAAAGTGCTTTGATATCCACTGACTGAAGAGTGTTACGTAGTAGCTAGGTGTTAGTATTTTGTATCAGTCTGACTTCACATTACTTTATGAGCAACCTGCAGAATTGTTGTAAGTGGTTTCTTATGTATTACTGACAGCCAGCTAGATGAAATAAATACCCAGGATTGCCCAAGATCGAACATTTATTGCAGTGTGGAAACTTTTGAGATGAGGTTAAGAATGACAACAAGAGAACCTAGTCACCCAGTCTGTCTCTATTTCCATTGTTTTGTAGGCTTGCAATTTCTGTGTGCCATATCCATGTTAATAGGAATAGGTTCACTTATTGCGTTGGCTCCAAGATGGATTAGCTGTGATGAATGCAGTTAGGGCAGAGCTGGAAAACAGTGTAGGTTGTAAAATATGTGTTATGTCAACCTAGATGTAACAATACCCATCAACTATTTGAAACCTCTGCTTTTGAAAAACGAGGAGAACAAGCACTATAAGACATCATTTTACTGAATGCATTGACAGTCTGCTGGGAAAGTGAATGACTGCAGTGGTATTTTGTTCAGCCATGGATTCTCTGCATAGTTAACCATTACTTGGGCTGGAATTGCACCATTAAAATGAAGAAGACATCAGAATAGGTGGTGCTTTACTTAAACTTATGGATGAGTGACTGTTTTTCTTTTGTCCTTGTGCCAAGCACTTTAATACTACTGCCTTTTCAGATGATCTCACAATGAAAACAAGTCTTATTTTTCCTTTTCTTTTCCTCTCCTTCTCATATAGTTTTATGCACGTGTGTTTTTGTCTACGTTGCAAAGAACAAGGACACTATCTGGCATCCAGTGAACAAGGGGTTCATTTCAGCTCAGCTTTCCCCTCTCTTTGAGAGCTTCCCAGCAGAAAGGATATCTGCACTAGAAACAATAATATCCTTCTAGCATCTAGTAGTAACGGTGGAATAAGACTTGTGCTAGAAGGTGAGCAAGCACTGAAGTAGCTCAGGTATTTTTCCCCCTTCATCAAAAAACTTTGCTCAAATTACTATGTTTTTTACCCTTTATAGTGGGAAATACAGACACTAAGTCCATTTTATTAGCTTAGTGCTGTAATAGCTGCCTTAGTGCTCACTATAGGTAGAATTAAAGGAGCTAACTTTTCAAGGTCAGATGCATTCAGAAATAGCTGTCTGAGAGATGTTGGAGAATGTGCAGCTCTGTCATCACAAGTCACAGGAATTAGTTGAACAGACAAACTGGGGGAGATTTTTTGTTTAACATCCTGATTTTTAATTGATAGTACTTATTGCTTATAAATGCTGTTCCTGGCAGAAAAGACTTTGCTGACTGCAAAAGTGTTTGTTCTCCAGCTGAGTCATTCCACCATCTTAAGAAGCATAAGTCCCTACACATAAAGGTGAGAATTTACCAGTATGCCCTTATTCTGCTGCTCTGTTTGAACTGGTAGATACTTCAGTTTTTAGAGGCTAATCTTCATCTCATGCGTTTCCTTTTGTAGTGTGAGAAGCAATGAGCAGATTTATGCAAATTGTAATATTTGGGTTCTTTCCTACTTATTGTAATAATAGTGCTGATATGCCAAAGTGAATAATATATGAAAACCTGAGAAAGTGATGCAATTGTTACTTCGTCCCATGCTATCGAAGGATGAGAGAATACCTTTCCTTGTACTCCATGCTTCCTCTCTATCCTTCATGCACAGGCACGCAGAGTTTTTTTGGTTCACATACAGGGCTGCACAAAGGTAGCTATGTCAGTTTGTGAAGTAGTATGTGGAGGAAGCACAACATGCCTCAGTTTCTTTTTCAGCAATTCTTCGCAGGTGAGGATCATAGAATCCATGAGTCGGAAGGGACCTAGACAGATCATTGAGTCCAACCCCCTGCCATGGGCAGGAATGAGCACTGGGGGTGGCAGGGGTCATAAGACCCCAGCCAGGTGCCTGTCCAGTCTCCTCTTGAAGAT
>NW_017728950.1:34961745-34976524 GCF_001723895.1 Crocodylus porosus
AGTCCCTGCCTGCCAGTGTATTCACTTTACCCCACAGCATGGTGTCATCAGCAAACTTGAACAGGGTGCTCTCCACACCCTCGTCCAGGTCGCTAATGAAGATGTTGAACAGCACTGGCCCAAGGATGGAGCCCTGGGGGATGATTTGTCTTTCAGGACTGTCTTATCTGTGTGTCTGAAGATGGTGAATGAGACTTATCCTGGACTGACAGAGTCTACTGCAGCTTAGAAATGTTTCCATGTTGGGTGGGTGGCACTGGATTCTTGATTTGGCCTGAGACATACTGTTTCTGCCACTCCCACTTTTCCATCTCCTGTTATTGTTTTGAAATTTCAAGGTACTGAGATCCCTGTAGCAGATTCTTCCTCCATTTGGGGTGGTTCTGGGTGATAGTCTCCTACAAGATGATATCAATGTTATATTTCTCTGTCCTCCATTTGAGCATACTCCTTGGCTGAGCTGGGAGAATAAAACTTGCTCTGGAGTCAGGCATCCAGATGACATGACCAGCCCAACAAAGCTGCTGTCAGATGACCATTGCCTCGATACTCACGACATTTGTGTGCAGGAGGATGCTAATGTTGGTGCATCTGTCTTCCCTCTGGATTCAGAGGATCTTGTGCAGGCAGTGTTGATGGTACTTCTCCAACATTTTAGATGTCTCCCCTATGTTGTCCATGTCTCAGGTTTGTACCGCAAGGTGGAGATCATGACCAGGGCTGGATTAATGCTGAGGAAAACTAGACACATGCCCATGGCCCTAAGTGAAGAAGAGGCCCCATTGTGCTTATTTTATTTATTATAATTACTGAGTGAAAAAAAGTATGGGCCCATGAATTTGTTTGCCTAAGGTGCACTAAAGGGTTAATATGCCTTGATCATGACTGGTTGATAAACCATGAGCTTGGTTTTGAATCTGATATCAAAATCTCTGAACACCTGTTTTTTCAGGCATCCAAAGCTTTTGTTTGCGCATGTGAGGCAATGTTGGATTTTTTCATTGATGTCAGCCTTCTGCAAGAGATGGCTCCTAAGGTACGGGAAATGCTCATTGTTACCATAGCTGGGGACTGTTCATTAGGTGTTTGTTGGTGGGGGATCTTAGTCTTCTGAATGTTTAGTGTCAGTCCCATTTTCTTGTATGCCTTGGTAAAGATGTCAATGATTTCCTGAAGGTCTGCTTCTGAGTGGGTGCATAGTACAGCATCAGCAGCATACTGGAGCAAATGATTGAGATTGGGGTGGTCTTGGTTTTAGCTCAGAGCCAGCTGAGGCTAAACAGCTTACCATCCATTCGGTAGTTTAGCTCCACTCCAGCTCGAAACTTGTTGGTGGTCAGATGTAGCATCACATCAAGGAATATTGAGAAGAGTGTTGGAGTGATGACACAGCCTTGCTTAACTCCCATTTTAACCTCAAAGGGATCTGTGATAGATCCATTATTGAGAACGACTGCTCACATACTGTGATGGAGCAGGCAGAGAATGGTGACAAATTTTCATGGGCATCCACACTTCAGAAGCATCCTCCACAACACTTCTTGACTGACAGAGTTGAAAACTTTCATAAGGTCACAAAAGGTCATGTAGAAAGACTTACGTTGTTTCTGGCATTTCTCCTGCAGCTGATGAGCTGTGAAGATCATGTCAGTTGTGCCTCTTAATGCTCTAAACCCACGCTGACATTCTTGGAGAAGCTCTTCACAAAGTGGAAGGAGATGGGTTCCTCCATGTGCTGTCTGCACACTGAGCTGCCTGGCTGCATGCCAGAGCGGGGTCAGAAAGCAGCTCAGGGCTTTGATCTCTCCGGGACCCACTGTACACTGCTCCTGGGATGGTAGGGGGCTGTGGATCAGAAGTGAAGGGCACGGGCAGTATATGGTGTGGGCTGTGCTAAACTGTTATACGTGGCCTTGGCACCCAGCTCTGGGGTATATCTTAGCTCTCCCCATACTCTGTTATATGCAGCTGTTTTACCCTGGAGCTGGGCTCATATCTGCCATTCCCATGCACTGTTATATGTGGCTATTACACCCCAGAGCTAGGGCTACCCCATGCCATATTGCACTGGGGGACTCTCTTGGACATGCCTGACCATATGGGCTGGACCAGGGAGCATTTCCAGTTGTAATCCCAGCCCAAAAAACAGCCCAGTTCCAGGAAAACCAGAAAACTAGAAAAAAAACAGAGGCATGGCATGGGGTGACTCAAGAAAGATTTCCACCTCTAATCCCAGCCCGAAAGGAATTTCTTCTTTGAGTCCATATCCTTAGTACAGTGGGTATGCGGGCGACTGTCAGTTGGCAGCCTGGCATGCACAAATCGCGCTTCGGGCCAAGCAAGACTCTGGCCAGAGATATTCAAGAGAGTTCCCTGGTGCCACAGAGATATGCCGTGGGGTGGCCCGAGAGTGATTTCTAGCCATACTCCCAGCCCAAAATCGGTTCCTTATTCAAGCCCATATACTTAGTACAGTGGGCATGGGTGGGTTGTCAGTTGGCAGCCTGGCATGCACAGCCTGTGCTTTGGGCCAGGCAGGACTCTGGTCAGGCTTCTTTGGGCAAGCCTGGTAGAGTGTTTTGTTTGCAGCTGTGGGAGCAGCATTACCCGCCTGAGCTGCCGCATGGAACATCCTTGGAGGTAAGGACAGGAGCTATAGGGAGGTTTGGAGACTCCTAATCCTGGGCATGACCTGAAACTGCACACTGCTGGGGTAGGGAGGCCTGGTGGGACTGTGTGCTTGGACAACCCCCATGAGATACCAGAACTGTTCACCTCCCCAGTGAAAGGGGGGTAGGGGAGCCTCAGTAACACCAACCCCACGGCACTGTGGGTTAGAGGGCCAGGCATGGCTGCAGTCACCTGAGCCCCAGGTGGTGTAAGACCCTAGTGGAGGTGTGGGGGCCAGGCATGGCTACAGCCACCTGAGCCCCACAGGGGTGTAAGATCCTGGAGGACTTAGGGTGAGGAGGCAGTTGTGTGGCCCCAGAGAAGGGGCAGTCATGTAGCCCAGAGAGGGGGCATTAGAACAGAGGCAGTTTGCACAGAGTAGGGTGCGTCTTTATGGCATGAAGGACTGTGTTAGTAGGTGCTGAGTAGAGCTGAAGGATGGTCAGAAGGGCAGCATGTGGGCCAACCCCTACAAGATTGTGTTTGTATATGTTGTGTGCGTAGAATGGCCTGGTGAGGGGCTGGGGCAAGCTTAGCCCAATGCCCGGTGAATTGTCTGGCTATTACTACCCAGATGAGGGTTGTGGGAGAGGCCCAAAAGGCTGCATGTCGCCAGTCAGGGAGAGAGAGTGATATACCGGATGGCCTACGGGAACCACTCTAAGGGGAGCACAGCAGAATGAAGTGTGCACAGTATCGTGCGGCGAGCTAAAGGCACCATGGGAGAGGGTGCAATGCAAGATGGCTCAGTAAGAGCGGGTGGTATAAATGTGTGTATGCAAGAGGGCCTTCCAGATCTGCTTCTGTGACTGCCTGAGGAGTGGGGCTGAGGTGGGAGGGAGGGAGCGCTTGGCCCTGTCTCACAGCCAGACGCTGCTAGGAGCAAGGAGCTGAGCTGCGCTGAGGCAGGGAAAGGTGGCTTCCTTAGGGGGCAGAGCTGTTGTGCTGCAATCACCATCCTCCCCAGTTCTGGTGCCTCAGCTTCAGGCAGCCAAGCCCTGCCCTCTGCCTCCTTGCTCCCAGGCTCTGCATTATCTGTGTGGTAGCACAAGCACTGGTGCCAGTGGGAGGAGCCTAGTCAGGGCTGAAGTAGTGGTCAGGGGAGTGCACACAGCACATGCATGTGCATGCACACAACACACATACAGCACAGATGCATGCATTCATACACACACACGTGCATACATGCCCACACATGTTCAGACATGCACATAAATGTGCACACATACAACCCCCCCCCACTCAAATGCTGTAGTAGTACTTGTTAACATTACTTTACAACTGCTTGCATTATGTTTCAAAGTATTAATTTTGATACTGCTACTACTACTACTATGAAATATAGTATTCAACCTATTATTTGAAGCCTTAGGGTTGCCAGCCTTGTCAGACCTAGCTGCAAGATTGTTTTACAGCCACCGTTGAAGCAAATTATAGCATGGCTTGGCCTCTGTGTGTAATTGGGGCAAGGGAAGAGCTGTCTTGGCTCCCCCAGGCTGAGGTGAGTTTCAAGGAGGGGCAGGGACAGGAGTGGGTCCTCCCTGCCTGGCTCCTCAGCCTCTATCTTGTGTGTGGTGCTGCAGGCACGTGGGCAGATGAGGCTCTGCACTGCTGTTGTTCAGGTGAGCGGGACTCCCTGCCGCTGGGCCCTGCCTGCTGCACCTGGGGCTGTGCTAGTGGGGCTGGAGAGCCAGGCAGTTGTTGTGGGAAGGTGGGCTATGGAGTCTTTAGAGCATGTTGTGGGGTGGGGGGGAGGCCTCAGGAAGAAAAAGGTTGAGAACCCCTCATCTAGTCCACCCCCTGCATAAACATGCCAAGTATAATACATGTTTTCAGTAGATACAAGGTTTTGCTTAAGTAAAGGTGAAAAATGTGGAGCAAAAGTGACGCCATATATGCATAATTTAAAAATCCATTACACGTTTGATGTAAATACATATATCTGCATGTCTGTTTATATGTATATCCCTACACCATAAGTATGCATATACTTGCTAAAAAGAAATCGCTGGTGCATATTGAATTCTGGCATTGCTATTCTTTCACCACAATGTAATATGAATACATATAGATAGATAACAATATAGTTTAAACTGGCACTTAAAGTATTTATTATGGCAATATTTTCTTTAATAGTTGTATACACCATTTTATGCATATGCTTGAATCCTATGTATTCTTCCTGAAACAGAAATTTGCTCTTGGCATCCTACTAGGGATTCTCTTCTTTTTTTCCTCCTTGCACTTCTGATTTTGCTGAAACAGTGTCTCATTTACATTTATAATTTAGCATTGTCTTTTAACTCAGTGTGATAGTACCTGCATTTCTGACAGATTTGTCACAGTATTTGTCTTATTTCTATCAAGTCTCTGATTCCTTGTCATTGTCTTGTTCGTTATACTTCATTTGTCTCTGTACCTGCCATTGTCACCATATTCATCTTAGTCCAAGTCATTATGTTCCTCTAAGCTTTGTCTCATTCCCTGCTATTGGTCTCATTCTGAGTATTCTTATTTGTCACAACATTTGTATAAGTTACAAATGCAGTTGTCAGAATATTTGTCTTGGTCTCATTATTTTTACTACTAGTTTAGTTATTTGTTTAATGCCAACTTTGTCCTTGGTCTTATAAGAAAACATCCTGCTCCAAGGTGCTTATTGTATAATCTGCCATAAATAGATAAACAGTATACTGTTCAGATTTAGGAGAGACCAGGTGACTAGAAATGGATTTTTGTATAACAGTACTGGGTTCCTTTCCCCCTCCTTTTTAATAAATAAATAAACTGACATTTTTTGTTTATCTCATTGTTTGTTTTATATCCTATTTTTATCTTGTTCTTGGGACACATTTTAGTTCAATACATTTAATTTTTATCTCTCTTCGATCTTTTCCTCTCCCAGTGACCCATAAGCATAACTCATTTTTCCTCACTGACTCTAAAAATGACTGAGTTCCATGTGTATCTCTGAGGCAAGATGCTTTAGAAGGTCAGAGCAACAGTGCAACACAAGTGAATGCAAATGTATGAGTTCCTGATCTGAACTTTTGTAAGCTCAATTAAAGAGCTTTGGAACAATGTGAATTTTTGCTTATGGAAGACTAACCTGGTTATTCATCAGTGCTTGAATTTACAGTGAATGTCTGTCTTCAGTGTTAAAAGTGTATTATTTAGCTAGGCAACTGCTGAAGTATATTAAAATGTGTAGCTTATTTTCAGAAGATATTTTTAAATAAAGAGTTCAAAAGTAATTTTGAAGGTGAAAAACACACTGCTTCCCAGCTGTCTACAATTTTTTTTTATTTACAATAGAGCTGAAAGAAATGACACTTAATGTAGATGTGCCCATTCACACACACATAAGATGCTTTACTCAAGATTAGAGCAAATTACTGTGCAGCAAGCATCTGCACGTGTAAATAGTAGTGCTTACTGCACAGTAATTTGCACTAATTGCAAGTAAATTTGCTACCTGTAAGTACAAGTACCAAATTTACTACTGATTACTTACTGCACAGTAGCACATGTATAGACAGACAACCAAGAGCAAATGTGCTCCCAGTCAGAGAGGGCTCCCAGTCAGAGAGGCAGCAGGGGGCAGGAGATGACTCCCTGCCCCTAGAGCTGCCTGCTGACAGAGCAAGTTCTACCACTGGAGCCCTGATGGGGACAAAGTCCCCCTTCCCTAGCAGCAGGGAGCTCCCAGCCCAAACTTTGCAATCACAATCAGGGTGTGGGGGCTGGAAGATTCTTATCTCCCAGCCCAAGCTCCCTCCCCGGCTCATGATCATGGGAGCTGTTGTTGGGACAGGGGAACACTGTCCCTGCCCAGGCTCCCCTGGCAGAGCCCACCCCAACAGCAGGCAGCTCCCAGGGGTAGGGAGAAGTGTCTCATGGCTCCATGCTCCCTTCCAGCCCCTGGCCTAGCATCAGAGGGAGCAGAGAGCTAACCATGGCTGTTATAGAGGGCTGGTGCAGGGCCAGTAGGGGTAGGAGCAGACTGCTGCCATGAGCAGCAAATCTGCTCCCACTTCTCTGTCTGTGTAGACACCTGCCCATGGTGGGTTTACTCTAGAGTAAATTAGTCTAGAGCAGGGGTGGGCAAAATATGGCCTGTGGGCCAGATCTGGCCTACCAGGCCATTCTATCCAGCTCATGGGTCCCCCCCAAAATTTGGGAAATTATTATCTGCCCATGGCTGCCTCTCTGAGGAGCTGGCAGGAGGAGCTAGTGGCAGGACCAATGGGTGGCAGGACCCAGCAGCTGCAGCAGCAAGGCCTGCCCAGCCCCCTCAGCCATCCTTCCCCCATAAACCACGCACACGCAGCCCTCTGCAACCAGCAACTGGACAATTTGGGAGTTCAGGAATGGTGGTGCTTCCTTAAGGAGGCACTTTTCTGCAGTCAAAAACAGGCCATCCCCATGTGGGTAGGAAACAGGAAAGGAGCCAATAGACCCACTTGGCTCAACAGGGATATTTGGAAGCTATTGAAAAAGAAAAAAGAACTATATAAGCAATGGAAGAATGGCTTGGCAACCAAAGAGGAATACAGCTGTATCGCCAGGGCCTGCAGGTACAAGACACGGAAAGCCAAGGCAGGCATGTAAATCAAGCTGGTAACTGGCATAAAAGACAACATAAAGTCCTTCTATAGATACATAGGGAGCAAGAAAAAATCAGGCCCAACTGAATCCTCAGGGGCAGCCCACAGTCGATGCCTGCGAAAAGGCAGAACTCCTAAATGCATACTTCACATCAGTATTCCTGAAAACAAATGGGGGCTGTTCACCTTACCGGAGGTCTAGGGAACATGGGGCTGACAACAGACTACATCAGTCTTGAACAGGTGAGGGATCTTGTACAACACTTGGACATTTTCAAGTCTGCTGAGCCCAACAACCTGCACTCAAGAGTCCTGAAAGAACTGGCTGAGCATATAGCTTATACAGCCAGGATGACCTTGACAGACTGGATTCATGGGCAGAATGGAACTGGATGAGGTTTAACAGGGATAAGTGCAAAGTCCTTCATCTAGGTAGGAAGAACCCTCACTACAACTACATGATGGGTGTTGGTCCACTGGCTGGAACAGCATCTGAAAGAGACCTGAGGGTCGTGATTGACTGGAAGATGAATATGAGCCAACAGTGGAATGAGGTTGTCAGAAAGGCAAATAAAACTCTGGTGTGCATCAGCTGATGTGTGGCCAGTAGATCCAGGGAGGTTCTTCTCCCTCTCTATTTTGCATTGGTAAGGCCTTAGCTGGAGTACTGTGTCCAGTTCTGGGCACCACACTTCAAGAAGGACATAGAAAACCTTGAGAGGGTACAAAGAAGGGCTACCCATGTGGTCAAGGGCACGGAGGATGTGCCCTATGGTGAGAGACTCTGGGAACTGGGCCTGTTCAGTTTGAGTAAGAGAAGGCTGAGAGGTGACTTCATAGCTGCCTACAAGTATGTGGGGTGCTCACCAAGGTTTAGGGGAGCAACTCTTCAGGAAGGCACCTTAAGGGAGAACTAGGACTAATGGGCATAAGTTAATAGAAAGTAAATTCAGGCTGAATATAAGAGAGAACTTTTTCTCTGTAAGGGTTACCAGAATCCAGAATACTATTCCAGCAAAGGTAGTGCAGTCATCCTCCTTGGAGATGTTCAAGATGAAGCTGGACAGGTACCTTGTTGAGCTCATCTGAGCCCAATAACATCCTGCCTACGGCAGGGGACTGGACTTGATGATCTTACAGATCCCTTCCTGGTCTATGATTCTATGATACCCACATGTTGGCTTAGAAATGGTATTTAAAGTTTTGTTTTTGGGGGGAATTGGCTTATAGGTGTGTTTAAGATGGACAGCAGGGTAAATTGACTTCTAAAGACCTTGGGTCTCTCACACAAAGTTTCTCCAAGCCCTTAAAGTAGATAGGCTGTCTAGCACAACACGGCCAATGGATGGACACATAGTCTAGGAAGGAGAAAGATATGAACCATACTGTTCCATAACGTCAGATAATTGGCACCAGCTAACAAAGCCCCAGAGTGGTGGGGGTCTGTGTCCCAGTTTTGGGGGAATAGACCAAATTAGGAGAATGCCTGGAAAGATCAAGTTAGTAGATGTGCATGTGATGGGCTTGAAATGTGTTGATGACACAACTACATGAACATGTAACCACAGAGACAACCAACCAGAGAAAGCCACAGGTGAAGAGTCATCAGGAGTCAATAAGAGTGAAATATAATACAAAAGTAGAGACTTGGGAGTAACAAAGTGTCCCTCCCTGCTCCTTCTTGTCCTTCCCTTTGTCTCGTCCCTCCCCATCGTTCTCCCTGAGAGGGGTCTCCATCCCCGTCCCCTGGGAAGGGTCCCTGAAGCCACCATGGATGGCACACAACCTGTCCACCCTACCAAAGGAGGGGTGTGGGCCTTGGCATCCCACCTTCAGACTGCTGATATACTGATATCTGACACCTAAGGGAAAGCCTCAGAGTGAAGACTGCATCCTGACTGGATGTACTTCGACTCTGAAGACAGCCCTAGGATTTGGTAGATACATAAAATTACTTGATTGTTTGTATTCTTTCTTTTTTGTTATCACTGAGTATCAATAAATTTGTCTATTATCAAATCGAAAGGTTGTGGTCGGTCTGAGGGTGGGTTCCCCTGGGTGGGTCCTCCCCATCCCCCCAGAACAAGGTCTCTCTGGGTCCTAAATCCAGAGCCAATGCCCCCAGAACTCTCCACAAACTTATACCCACCCCACCAGACCCCCACACCCCACCTCTGAATATACAAGAGTAAGACTTCATTTTGTGCTATTATACAATCATCTCTATGTACACCATGCAAACGCATGTAAATCAGGATATTAATTTTTTGGAATCAAATTAATGAATATTGTAGTAGATGTTTGATTTTTAGAATATAATTTGTTTTTTTTTCTGGGTCCGAGATGGCAAAACCCCTTGCTGAAGGGAGCTTTTCTGGGGACAAGGGCAGGGACTTCTGGTGGCAAAAGTCAGGGGTTAGGGGACGGTACTTCTGGTCCCAAGATGGTAACCCTGGGCAGGGCACCTATCAAGGGGTGGGACTACCCATGTGGCCCTCGACAGCTTGCCAAAACTCATTTAGTGGCCCTCCAGCTGAAATAATTGTCCACCCTTGCTCTAGAGTAAAGCCAGAGCATTTGCATACCTTGTATGTCTACATACACACAGGCAAATGATGGTCAGAAGAAAAAAAAAGCAACAAAAAACAGAAACAATTAGAAACCAAGCCATTAGTCTAATGAGTTTTCTAAGATAGTCCAGGGATAAAGATGTAGCAACAAAACAAGTCCACAGGACCTCTGTTCCATTGACAGGCTAAAGCCCATACAAAGTTCTAGGGCAGAGGGGCTATAGTGATACATCTTCCCGTCTGCTTTTCAAATAGCTTGTCATCTCTCATTGGCTTTTTAAAATACAAGATTCTTGTCTGTGTAACGCACTGGTGGAGCATGCCCTGGCAGCAGGAATCTCGCAGGGGCACGGAGCAATGTTCCAGCTCCTGCCAGGAGACAGCTGTCTCCTGACCCCTGGGCTAGTACCCAGCGGGAGCTTAGAGCCCAGGAGTGTTTACTCTCAAGTAGTTGATTCAAGAGTAAACTGCCCCCAGATCTTTTGCATATACAGGCATGCCCAAAAAGTAGTACCAGAAATACTGATTCTGTGTAACCACTACGGCTATGTGAAGCTTTGGTCATTGATTTGATTCAGCAGAGACTTGGCCCAATTCGGTCACCGAATCTCCAAATCTGAATTGATTCAGGAGACCCTTTAATTTCTCCAAATCGAATCAGAATCCTCTGAATCGATTCAGAGAGATTTGGTGATTCAGACATGGACACAGCTTTAAATGTTTTTCAACATACCTAAAGGTACCAGGCAGCTTGTGAATGCTGAGATAATGGGGCAGATAGAACATCCCACAGCAGTGCAGGGGAGGTCCCTATCACGCTTGGCAGCAGACTTGGAAGTGGACCAGAAGCACTTCTGGGTCTGCTGGGGAGCACGTAGAGGGACCCCCCTGGCTTTGTGACTGGTGCCTCCTGCGTCTGGGGGGACGTCTGGGGTCCCCCTGTGGCCAATCACCGAGCTGGGGGGAAGGAAGGCCTCATGTGCTCGATGGCAGACCTGGAATTGGACCAGAAGTACTTCCGGTCCAGTTCTGGGTTCACCGCTGAGCACATGGGGGGCTCCCCAACACTCTTGTGGGATGCTCCATCTGCCCCACCATCGCAGCATTCATGAGCCACGCCTGGTATGTAGAAAAAACATTTTAAAGCTGTGTCTATGGCCGAATCACTGATTTTCTGAATTGGCATCGAATCTTCAGATTCGGATTTGGCCAAATCGAATCAGGGACAGTGATCTGAATCAATGAATTGAATCACTGTTCCCAATTTGGGCTGAATCTGAATTGAATACGGTCCATTTCGCACACCCCTAGTAACCACACAAAGAAGATTTGCTGGTGTTAGGCAGTTGGTATGAGTAGCAGAATGATGGGATCCACCTGTCCTTATTTCCTGCAGCAGCTTCTTAAGGGTTTCTTTAGATTAGGAAAGAAGTGCTTTTTAAGAATCCATTTAGCCTCCCATTCACATGTATTGTTAGACACAAACCAACACCTTTTCAAATCATGTTATCACCTTAGCTGGTGGTATTGTAACCTAAAATTACAAACAGCTAGCATGAGTGTACAAAGTGGTAATCTGACCCTACAGGAGCAGTACCATTAATATCATGCATTTAAAGACAATGAGTTAGTTCTCAACAGACGCAAGACTTATAATGCTGTGCTTGCAGTTTTATTTGACTTTTATATTTTAAACCTTAATACATCCACACAAGACACTTTTCTGCATGTTAGCAGAGTTTACTCTATGCAGTAAGCATGTGGGTCTACACATGCATGTGCTTACTGTGCAGTAAACCTTGCTAATAGTGAGTAAATTTGCTACCTGTAAATGCAAGTAGCAAATTTACTTGTGATTACTTACTGTGCAGTTGCCCTTGTATAGATGCCTGACTGGGAGAAAAATCTCGCTAGCAGGGGGTGGAAGATTGTTTCCTGCCCCCAGGAGCTGCCTGCTTCCAGGACAGCCTCCGCCACTGGAGCTCAGGTGGGGACTATGTTCCCCTGCCCGGGCAGCTGGGAGCTCCAAGACCCCAATCAGAATCGCAATCAGAGATCAGGGGCTGGGAGATCCTTATCACCCAGCGCCACCTCTATGACCACAGGCCTCAGGTAAACTCATATGCATTTGCTGGAGCAGTTTACGTGTATAGAGACACCCAGTGGTTCACAGTTTCCGTTTTAATCCCTTAACTGTGCAAACTGAAATTTGAACGTGTTCAGTTTCAGTGAAGGGTCTTGGGTCTTAACTGAATCACCCAATACAATGACCCTTGCAGTAAACTAAAAGGAGTTGAAATCACAGAATAGGTATTAAAAGCTGTTTTGAATCATATTAGCTAACTCCATTTATAAAAGCACTTTTTCCTGCTCTGTTCCTAGTTTAACAGAGGTAGGAAGTACTCAAGCTCTTGGTCTTTATTTAGAACAACTCCCCAAGCCAGGGATGACTCCATTGCAGCAGGCAGATTAGTTTGTGGATCACGAGTAGTTTGATGCAATTGTTCAGTATCAAAAATGTGAGGCATGAATACTCTTTAACTATGTCTCTCTCCCTTGACTAAATTGATGTCATCCTTTAATTAAATTTCTGAAATAAATTTGTAAATGTGTTTTCCTGAAATTAATAATCTGATGAAGAATATCTTGAATTTGAAAGCTTGTCCAAAATTATTCCAGTGATGCAGGTGAGCCAGTAAAAAATATAACCCCAAAAGAATGCTTGCCCCTCACATATTTTCTTAAAATAGGCTCTACTCTATTATTTGGTAGTAAATTCACCACTAGAATGTTCCTAGATTCCTTGTTTTAGAGGGCTTATAACAGCTGAATCTATTTCATCTTTTATTTGGATGGAGGCATGTTCATGGGGAATATTTTGAGGTATTTTTTCAAATCGGTTGAATATTTCATATTCTAATTAAATGTCTGATTAATTAAAAGACAATATTTCCAATGGAAGTATTCAATCATAGAACTGCAGAATATGGCCATTGTATCTTATCAGTGGTGTTTCTGTTATTTAGTGTTATCAAAAACAATATGCAGGGAGGGTTCTTATACATTTATTAAAATATAATCTTGTTGCATGATAGATGAAAATAAATATTTAGAATACATTTTTTCTTTTGAAGGATTTATTTTAAAAAGGCTCTTAATAACAATGAAATGTA
This sequence comes from Crocodylus porosus, assembly GCF_001723895.1. Taxonomy (NCBI): domain Eukaryota; kingdom Metazoa; phylum Chordata; order Crocodylia; family Crocodylidae; genus Crocodylus; species Crocodylus porosus. The sequence continues at coordinate 34,974,766 of NW_017728950.1, forward strand.
AACTCTAAAGTCCTTATACATTATAAGGTAATTTTCAGCAGTGCCATAAGGGTTTCAGCCATAACGGTACGCTTCCTGACAACCCAGGTGGTTCAGTTGGCCACAGTGTAGTTCTTTTGGTGGAAAAATGGATGGATGTAGTCATTTGACAGGTCTCCTGTGGATAGCCTTTATCCTCCTGTCAATAAGAAGGGTGAAGATTAAAAACAATGTCAGAAAATACCAGCAGCATCCCTGTGATTTTTGCCCATGAGCTGGCCAAAGATTTCCTGCTGGCTGCTCAAATATGTGAACAGCTGGCTTCTGAACATAATCTGTCACTTGCAGCATTTTGCAGGCTGCCCATCTGAAACGCACATCACTTGGGACCTGAGAGCCAGTGAAAGGGGCAGAAGAATGTGTGAGGAGGCACAATGCCAACAGAAGACATGGGCATGAGTGTAGGTTGCCAGGAGACTATTACATGGTCAACCAGCATCAAGTATTATTGATAAAGGCAGGAGTCCCACTTGAGGCTCTCCAAACGATTGTCTGATTTCAGGTTATGATTGTGTGGCAGAGTCACTTTTTTGTCTAATTAAGTGGGTCATGTCTTAATATGGAATATTTTGTACATTGCCTCTTTCCTGTTTGCAATCACATAGCATGTGGTTAGAAGGAAAAGCAATATTAAGAAATATATTTTCTTTCTTGCCTTACTTGAAAGCAAATTTCCAGAAGGGAATAAGAAGAGGCAACTTTATATGGTCAATGAGCTCTCCACCATACAAACCATAACTAGTGCCTATGGATCACAGTTTGCGATCCTCAGAACTATGATAAATACTTTTAACAGAGTAACCTAAGACTCTAAACCTCAGCTTAACAATCCAACGTATTGCTCCTTCAAAAAAAGTGTGTCCCAGTTATCCTTGCTTTTTTATTTTACTGTGGGACATCTATCAATTTGTCAAGGGATTAATAAATATCAAGGGGAGTGGTTGCTTCATTCTTTCCTTCTGACCCCAAAATTAATCCTCTTCCAATCCATCAATCAGTGATCAGAGTTCTAGGCTGGCTGATCTCACTGTAATGGAAAGGTTCTCATTTAAATTGATTGATAAACCGGGTAACTTTGATAAAATATGTACTGCTTTTATTCATCTTTTTGCTTAATAATGAGCTGTCTAGTTCCCTTCCCTTATTGATATGTGCTGTTTTATAATTTATCATCAATTGCATTTTCTGTATTCCATGGGTTTATTTCCTTCAGAACGTTTCTCCTGTACTTGAATATTTTTTCCTTTGTGTCCGGTTACATCTGCCATTTTTGGCTTAGATGTTAAAAACTGAGGAACAGGCTATTTATGGATTATAATAATCATATTATACTGCATCAGACCAGTGATTCAGCTAGTCTGATCTCATCTCTCCAGCAGGGGGCAACAGGCTTTAGAGAAATGTGCAAAAAGTCCTGTCATCCAATTTCTAGCAAGGGGAGTTTCTTGGTTGTCTTGGAAGGACAAGGATTTAAATTCTTCTAAAAAAAAATCTTTCTTAAAACTATGAGTTTGGATATCCTCATATATGTGACTATCTAACCATTTTGTAGATTGTCACGGATGGCCCCGCGAGCGGCCGTGAGCTCGCGAGTGCCCCCTTGCCGTGCCAATTAGGGTGGTCTGACACCCTCTACTCGCCCGCCACGTCTTTGCTGTTGAGGTTCAGAATGGGAGGCTGCCTACTTACACCTAACAGCACCTTGATGGTATCACCTCCG
>NW_017728950.1:34977649-34982854 GCF_001723895.1 Crocodylus porosus
CAACCCCCATCTGTATTGTTCCAGGGTGCTTCAGCAGCCCTATTCCTCCTGCTAGTAGCAGGCACCCTGGTGCCCTGTACTCCTCTCTCCTTCCTGGGGCATCTCCTTAGGAGCGGGGCGCGGGAGTGCCCCGCGACATAGATCTTCAGTAATATCTAGTGGTGTATTAACATTAACAATAGGATTTCACTTAAGCACCTAAATTCACTTATCTGCCCATTTCACTTAAAACACACCCATGCTCAAGAGTTCAAATGATACTTTCCAACCTGCATCCCTTTACATTTGTTGTCTTGCTCTCTATTCACCTAGTTTTACTATGTGCTCAATTATCATCTTTCTTCTTTGTAATGGGCTTTTGCTATATATCCCTTAATGAAATCTCCTCTTTCCTTCTTTCTTTCTTTTTTGGTTCTTGCATGACCTTGCTGTTCTCAACCAGGAAGTTATATTGCTACCTGGATTCTCTGCACGTATATCGTTGATCAATATATTAGTATACTTATATGTTAAATTCCTATCTGAACTTCAACATTTGTATACATGTTCTATGCAATTTTAATTAAAAGAAAATTCCATGTCTTTTCACATTTTGTGAGAATTAGAGCTCCTAGCCCCAGTGTTCTTGGCACTGGGCAGTTGTAAATTGCATATGTAAATTTTTCATACTTCAAATTGGGTCTAGTTTCCTTTTGTACTAACTGTCCTTGCTGTCGTGCAGTGTGGCTGGACACTGTTAAAATCACATTTTGTTCTGGAGGTGACTGAATTTCACTGGGTAAATTAATTCCAACATTTTCCTTTAGAGGCCTTGACCTTGTATTCAGGTCTGAACAGGTAGATACTTATGCAAGCACAGAGACTGACTGGAGCCAAGGAGGTCTATGAATAAAGAAGCAAACATTTCTGCCAGATACAGTCCTAATCAATGTATTTTACATTGTATTCTCACTTTCAAATGGAGGTCTATTGGCTCCTTTCTACAAATACTAATGGAAGTGGGGAATTTTTTTCTTCTTGTGGAGTCCAATTAGAGATTTACACAGTTGTTTAGGTGCCTAAAATGTAAACTGCATTTTCTCATACCACACACCCCTAAATAAAACACGCAACTTATTTTTGGAAGGCAGAATGTAAGGGATGAGGGGAAAGAATGTCCATGGCATCCTAAGTGAAAGATAGTCTGCAATTTCCTGCTGCTTCACCTAGACTGTTTTCTGTGATGCATCACTCCCTGGACACTTTATGTTCCCCAGAAGACTTCCTCTATGTAACACAAGGCCAGGCCAGACTTGCAAATGAAGTAGCAAGACCTTTTCGTCTTCTTTAGCATAAGTAGCTCTTTATATACCATATTTACTTGATTCCAAAACAATATATTTTTTTCCAAATCTACATGAGGAAAGCAAAGCCTCAGCTTAGCAGGAACTGCAGTTTCACATGAGACTCAATTCTGTCAGAAGAGGCAGCAGGAATCTACGTGGCGAAGCATGGGGTGGTGAAGAGACCTAGTGCAGAGGTCACCATGGGACCCGTGATGTGGAGGGGCTGGCACAGAGGCAAAGGATAGCATAGGACTGAGGGGGCTGAGGGACTTGGGTGGAGGCACAGGGCAGCTCAAGACCCAATGTGGAAATATTAGACCTGACATGGTGGCATGCAACAGGATGGAACCTGATGCAGGGGCACACAACAGTGTGGAACCCGGGATGGTGAGGGACCTGGATCACAGGCATGTGGCAGTGTGGGATCCAGTGTGGGGGCACAGGACAGCATGGAACCCAGCACAGGACCCCAGGTATTGAGGGACCCAGTGCAGGGCAAGGGACAGCAGAGGAACTGGCATAGAGGCATGGAGCAGTATGGCTTAATGGTGCCTGGGGGGGTGTCACACAGTGGGGTGGCAAGTAGTAAGGGGGCCAGTAGCAGGGAGGTCAAGTGGTGGGGAGATGGGGACAACACGTGGTGGTGGGTCAGACTACATCCCCCGCCATGTCTGCCCCCCTCCACAGCGTTGTCTGCTGCAGCCATGGTGGGAGATGAATTTAAGACCCTCCAAAAATTAGAGTCTATACATGGGAAATTATAATAAATTTATACTTTTCCATGTATAGGCTCTGATTATTGTCGGGGGGTGGAGGTCATCCTGGATCTGGGTAAATATGGTGACTTCCTATAAATACTGTTTCTGTCCCACAAGTCTCATCAACACACTACCAGCAGCTCACTTGCTCCTTTAGAGAGAAGCTACAATACTCAGCCAATAGTTACATCGATGAGAGGATTAGCACCAGACTCTACTCCTGATCCAGACACAGACAGCAGCTCTCTTGGCAGCTGCATGGAATGTACAGTGTTTCCAGGTGTGTGCTCCTTTTTCAGTGAAGAAAATAGCTTCCCCACTTAATACACCCTCTTCAATTTGGAGGGGGCAGGTCTGATTTCTCGGGGAAAGGGGTGTGTGTGTGTGTGTGTGTGTGTGTAGTGACTACATACAATGGATAGGTGGGAATACAGAAATATCCAAGTGAGTGAGGCCTATCAAGGGGACACAGCTGCTTAACCACATTAGGCATTTTTGTAAATCCTACTAGTCACTTAGGTCTGTCTGCTCATGTACTTAGATTTACAGAAGTTTTTATCTCAAGGAATGATACACAAGTGAAATAACTCTCCTGAATAAAAATCTGAAAGATTGCTTTCACCTCCCATCCCCCCGTAATGTCTCAGGGCAAGTCTGAAAGCAGTAACCCTGCTGTTTATCCTTTATCATAAGGAATGATAACCTTTATCATAAGGAAATAAAACTTGGCAGCTGTGTTTTCCATCATCTTAATTTTGAAATTAAACTAATACTTTATTGATTTCAACATGTTGCAGACCTTTTCCTGATGAAATAAAATCCCTTTTTTAACAAATGGCCAAAGATCCTATACTTTCAAGTGACAAGCCCCACTCTCCTGAAATGCATTCAGATAATTTGCTGTTATAAAAGGTCAACGTGACAGTTGCTGATAATCAACAAACAAGTAAATTTATATATTTGCTATTTGCCACCCTCAGACATTTGATTTCTCTTGATGTTGCAGCTCTCTGGGTGCAATGCCAAATTAATCTCAAATGCCAGATTAATTTCATTCCTTACATTTTACCTCTGGCACATTTCAGTTCCCTCGTTAGTCTTCTTGGTTCACAAAAAGTAATGTATATAGTTTGTTTTTTAATGGACAGAATAGATAAGTTAGAAATCTCTTCTTATATGAAATATTTTAATTCTGTGAATGACTATTTTCCTTCTTCTAGATTCTTGCTACCCTTTATTTAGCAATCCAGAAGAGTGGATTATGCAATAGAAAATTTTGCTGCTGTAAGCTTTGTTGGCCTATGACCCCTGACATCGCTATTTTTCCAGACACCTTCCCACTTGAGTCTTTATGCTGGCACTCTGCAATGACACATGATTGTGTCAGCTGAAGCCTATGCTCTCTACTGCTCAACCTCCCAGGATTCTTGTCTGGTGCATTGCATTATGGGATATTTGTGCTGTTTATTGCAGAAAGTGGATGCAGTACCAAGGGAGTTGAGTCAACATCACACAGTTTCTTTTTTCTTCATTTCATAATATGGCTTTTCACATCCCATAAATTTTAGCCTGTTGTTTACTTGTTTTTTTTTTCTTTTAAAACATAGTTCTGTGTCCTTTTCTGCTGTACCTCTTATCCATCAACATGGATTCTGTCATGGATATTCTCATGTACATCTTATAGACTGTCTACAGAATTCTTCTGTACTTGAGTAATTTACTACTACAATAGCCACCCGTGGTGAACAAGATGTAGGTATTCTCAAGATGAACAAATAAATAATGTAGATAGTACATAAAAATTGCAGTATTCTTGCAGACATTAACTGACCACTGAATACTGCAGAGCAGTATTTCTTATTGTGGAAAATGAGCATGATGTGTGGAGATCCTATTATGATGCAGATCTAGGTTGATCAGTAGTGGCTGTAAACTTTGGATGAAGGCAGGCAAATGTACTGGAGTTGCAGTCTGATCATTCTCTCGAGCTCAGAAATACCACAATGAAAATCAAATAGGAGGTGGAGAGTTTGCTACCAGAGGGTGCTATCAGGCAAGTGGGTAATTCACAGCATGGACAGTCATACATATAATGCAGGTGTGAAAAACTATTAAACATCTCCTGTCGAATAGGGTTGTGACAAAGTGATGTGAAGGAAATAGAGGGATTTGAAACAATGGGCTTTTCAAACTCTGGATGCATAGTATCTAGGCCACACTGCCACCTTGGCCATGAGTTCCTTTTCCATGGCCATGCAATTCCATGGCCATGAGATACCACGGATATTAATATTGGTTAGTCACAGAGGCTTGATCCGGACCAACATAAAGCCAGCTGTCCACTGAGTTGTGATTAAGCTGAGGGAGGTCTTAAGAGAACATGTTCATGCTGTTTTGACGTATGCTCCCTTTGTAACGAAAGGTTGGTTGTGATTTCTGAGGGCCAATTCATAATGGATGAATTGCATTTCTTGAATATTTTATTGCTTGCAATTCATGTAGCTGATACAAGATTTTCATTCTGTGCAAGCAAGAACAATAATAGTATAATTAACATTAATATTCAGAAATAATCAAGAATCAAATGTAAATATTTGACACTTATTTCCCCAAAACAGTTCCCCTCACCCCCCTTTCCCCAAGAAAGATAAAAATAAATAAAAAAGGCACCATCTAATAACATAAAAGACTCCTTTGGAGTCCACAACGTTCAGGAGGTTCTGTGTGTATCATTTTGTTTGGTGTGTCCACGGAGTGTAAAAGAAAGTGTAGGAGTCCTTTACGCAAAATGTTCCACAGTAATCTGCAGCATTTTTTATTGCTGGAGCTCTGTGAAGCTTTGGGTGCTGAGTCATCAATTTGGCCTGATTTGGTGGCCAAATCTCCAAATCCAAATTGAATTAGGGGACCAATAAAAAGGTCTGAATTGACTTGAATCTCTCTGAATCTTTGGAAAAGATTTGGAGAGGTTCAATGATTTGGACAGTCCCTGTTTGCTGCAGCAGGGAGTTGCATCTAGACTTGGAGCTGGTAAGTAGGGGCTGAGGAGCGGGGGGCTGGAGGAGGGGGCAGTGGGGTGAGCCCCACTGCCCCATGCCATGGGGGAACCCCTGCCAGGCCCC
>NW_017728950.1:34982965-35018897 GCF_001723895.1 Crocodylus porosus
GGTGCTGCCAGGAGGGGGGTGATCCCCGATGACCCCCACTTCCCCCTGCTATGTGGGGGGGCCTCTGCATGAATCCCCTCCCTGACCCTCCTGCTGTCTATTTTTCCCCAGGCCTAAAAGAATTTTTCTTCTTTTTCTTCAGTCTGCATGAATCAGCCATTAAAACTGCTGTTAGAAAATGTTCCCAGATGAAATCAAAATGGGCTGTAACTACTATGAGATTAATCTGATGACAGGGTTCTTGGGCAGAGTTTCTGAGGGTGCTGTGCTAGCGGAAAGATTCCTTGTTCTTCCCTGTACCTGGAGGGTGCTCAGGAAGCCAGTGACACCTAAATATGGCAACGATAGCAGGGAGGAAGCATAGCTAAGGGATTTTGCTGACTCAGATTTTTTTCAATTTCAGCTTTCACCTGAAGATAGTGATTTAATAATGCTTCTAAGAAAAACCAAAAGGTGTTTATGTCACTTGATTTCTTGATTTGCAGAAGTTTTTTACCCAGTTTTTACAGAATCCTCCCCTAAAACTAACAATAACACATGTAGCTCTGTGATCTGGACCAATCTTGTGTCTAAACTGTCACAGGATGGTAGGGTCCTTGCTTGGTCTTCCTGCCCTGGACCTCACCTTGGGTAAAGCCTGCCTCTGTTCCAGTGCCTGTCATGTGGTTTTGGTTCAGATGAAATGGTGATTTGGGAAGGGAGGCTGCTCACCGCTCTTGAGGAAGTTACATGGGGGGTCGGCTGTCTCTCTTGCTCTATAGTCCCCTTATCCCTCTAATCTGAAACATGGTTTGTGATCTCTGTGGTATCCCTGATTTCAGAGTTCTCGTCTCTAGCAGCAGGACCTGGCTGTGCCCTGCCTCTCCAGGTAGCCCTGTCCCAGTTGCATATTGGGCTTCTGCCCACTTGCTTTGTATTCCTTAACTGTCACTTGTTTGTTTTTTTTTACTTTGAAGCTGAGCACTCCCAGACTCCTGTGAGGACCTGCTCTTCACCCTTTTTTTAGTCTCCCCTCCATCCCCCCAGTCCTCCAGGAAGTAAATAAATATCAGGCCTTTCTGACCATCTAATTAAACAAAAGGTACTTCCCCTTGCCTGGGACAGTTAAGGTACACTGTCCCTTTATGGCTGGTGTCTTCCCAGGCCTTTCCCTATCTGCCCAATTCTTATGCCTCTCCTGGCTGTCTTAGCAACCTCCTCCCTGCAGAAGGGACTCTCCTAGTCTGGCACTTCCTTGACTTTCCTTCTGGTATGTGTTTTATCAATTATCAGATCCCGTGGAGGCTGCTAAACAGTCCGCCTGGGTGTCCCTCCTTAACCAGTGGCCATTTCCTACTCCCTGCTTGTTAATTCCCATGCTAACCTGCCATGCAGGATTGTTTACCCTGTTGGTTTTCAGGGCTCCTCTCCTTATACTTTGCTCCCTGACATAAAACCAACTTCCTTTTCTAGGTTCTGTGGCAAAATTGTCCAGTGTAGGGTATTTGCGATATCTGGAGAGAAATCATCCCTAAAAATCCCTAAAAATCAATGGACAGTCTCTTCCTGAATTTAGAGAAATGTGATCTGCCTTAAGTCTTGCAGCTAAGAGCATTATAAACTGATAAAACAACTCTCTGAACTAGACTTGGAGAATGAGATGGTTTGAGATTTGTATGTGTATGTCTTGAGAGATGAAAGCTTAACTAGTAACTTCATGAGGAGTATTAATAAAATTTGTGGAGGATGGTAAGAAGGACTGTGCCATTCTCAAACATTTTTAGATATACCATAATCAAGGTGTGGTAAGATAAATATCATCACAGGCAGAGACAATACTGGTTTGAAAAAGGAAAATGCAGAGCACTTAAAAGGCATTTAATTGAAGATGTAGCTGTAATTGAAGATGTAATTGAAGATTAAAATGAAGATTGTAGATGTTTTCAAAACTGGCAGACATATCTATTTGTTTTAGACCTCTGCTTTCAAAGAATTAAGGGCTAGAGAAAGGAACCCTAGCTAGGATGTGTCAAATTGTAATAGCTGTTTCTGATAATGGACTGGCTTCCCACACCTTTATGAGTCCAGAACATTATCCCTCGTAATATAACTAGTAGGGAAGTTGGACATATCTGTGAAGAGTGGTCTTTTTCAGCAGGACAGAATCCTTTTCCAGGTTTCCTTTTGTCCACAGATGCATGGTGTCTCTGCCTCTTCAGTCAGGAAGCCCGGGGTTCTGATTTTGAAAAGCTATTTCCTCATCTTGTTCCTGAACATATCAAGAATGAATAATAATGGTTTTGTTTTACCAGCTGAAGCTTCTTCAGCCACTCTTACTCAAGAGTTTGCTTCTTTGTGTAAGTAGGAGTACTATCCAGGACCTCTTGTTAATAGAGGGCCATTAAATGAGTATGAAGTATCTGCCATTCTCCTTCGATTCCTCCTCCTGATAGTCCCATTTCCTGGTTGCTGCATTGGCAGAGACATAGGAGTAGAAGCAAAGTTAATATGTGGAACTTGTTCCAACAGGAATTTTTTGAGGCAGGTAGTATAACCAGGTTCAGTAAGGAATTGGTCACATTCATAGAGAATGGGTCTATTGAGAGTTAGTACATAGAACGCTCAGGGATGTATCTTGTGAAATAGCTAAACCAATGACAGTTGATGCTAGGGAGTGTATGGCAGGGCATGGATTACATTAGATGTGTCCCATTGATGCACTTTCCCACTGAAGCATCTGCTACTTGCCACGGTTGGAGACAAGTCTATTTGGTATAAGGCCACAGTGAGCCTAGTGCCACCAAGAACTACAAGCTCCCTAAATAGTTAGAGGGAGCCACAAATACATAACAACAAATTCTTGGGACAAAAGATGATAAAACAGGAACAAGGGTGAAGATCACTAGCTAATAACTAGGATGGTAAGTGTGGACACTGAGCAGAGAACCAGCTAGCTCATGCTGCCTCTTAAATATATCTAAGGAGCCTGTGAACCTGTCAGAGACAGGATAGTGATCTGGATGGGTCGTTGGTCTGATCCAGTTTGATACTTATTCTGTTCTTAAGATGCTTTTTGGGCTATTGAGCTCAGTCCCCTGCATTTGCAGGTAAAATGAAGTAACCCCAAAATGATTTCATAAGCTTTCAAAAACATGTCTTACTTTATCCCAACCATGCAGTTAGTCCAATAAATATCGTCACCCACAAAAATCCATGCCTCTCGCACACCTCTAGCCCACACTCATAACTCAAGAGTAATATTTGAAACACAATGGATACATGGAGCACATGACTTATGAGGAGAACCTGATGGAACTGAATTTGTTTAGTTTGGAGAAGAGAAGACTGAGGGGGGATTTAATAGCAGTCTTCAATTACCTGAAAGGTGGTTACAAAAAGGATGAAGCTAAACTGTTCTTAATGGTGGCAGATAACAGGAGGAGGAGCAATGGTCTAAAGTTGCAGCGAGGGAAGTTTAGGTTAGACACTATGGAAAACTTTCTCACTAGGAGGTTAGTAAAGCACTGGAACAGATTCCACAAAGAGGTTGTGGAATCTCTGTCCCTGGAGGTTTTTACAACCAGGCTAGACAAAACCTTGGCTGGGATAATATAGTTGAGGGTTGTCCTGCTTTGAGTAGGGGGTTGGACTAGCTGACCTCCTGAGGTCCCTTCCAACCTTAGTTTTCTATGATTCTTTACCCTGTAACACACCGGAGGCAAAAGCAGGGAAGATGAAGGCTCTTCCAATGTCCTGCCAGTGCAATGACAGGGAAGTAGTTGGTTCAGAAGATCCTAGGAAAAGGACCAAGCTCCATGCTACAGAAAAAGGCAACTTTCTAGCCCTACCACTTCAGTCCATGTGATCTGGCATAGGGGAATTTTTTTTCCTTGACCCTACATTTGGCAACAATTATTATCTCAAGTGGAAGAGCAAGGTCCTTCTTGACAGGATCCTCTGGTTTTTTGGCCACTGCTACTGCATACTCCAGCCCACCCACCCAAACAGCCGTAAGCTATGGCCAACATCCCACCTCACTTTCTCATCTGGTTAGCATGGTGTAGAAGTAACTCAGGCTCCTGCTGAGCAGCTGACAGGTAGGAAGCAGATGTTGGATTCTCCCTGTGGATTAGTGCATTCTGGTAGTTTTCTTTTTTTCACAGCAGCTGCAGGGAAGTTATCTATTTGGATTCTCCTTTCTTTTAATAGAGCAGGAGTTTGAAGGAGGAGGAGATAATATTTCCTTCTAGGACATGAGAGAAGGGAATGAGCAAATTCTTTTTCCAAATACAGTTCTTTTCCCATGGGGGGAAGGGCCCTTACCAACTGTTCAGTGGTGAGTGGGTGTGTATAGGTGGGTGAGGGGAGAAGAAAGATTGGAGGATGTATATAGGTGGCAGGTGGGAGAAGAGGATATAGAAGCTTGTCTGCAAGGTCTGAAGAAACGTGATAGGAGAGAAATAGTAGCTGACAAAATGCAGAATCAGGAAAGGAAAAATGTGAGAGGTGGGAGTGGAGAGAACAAGAAGGAAATGAATGGAGGAGTGATATTTCGATACAGGAGAAGAGAGAAAATATAGCTGCAGGGAAATTAGGTGTTGGAAAAGAGGGATGTGAGTTTTCTGCTATATATTATAAAATGTGTGTCTTAGTTATGATGCACAGCATACACAGTATCTACATAGCAGCCAAGCTTACCTTTCATTATCTTTAAGGTAGAACTATTGGATGGGTTTATCTGTTGTGTTGCATATTGAAGTCCTCTATTAAAAAGTAAAGAACTGCCTTTGTTAATGCAAGTAGAATGAAGGCATATGCAAAATTGTTAACACACCTCTTGTTTTATGCAAGCTAACATGTAAAATAGGAGTTTGTTCTATCTTTCAGAGTTGACCTCCACAGTGTCACAATCCTCGGGGACATTTCTGGAAGAAAGAATTGGAATTCTGCTGGAGCTAGTACAGGCTAGAGTGGGAGTTCTGATATTTTTTGAGAAGGCATGCCTGGTGAGAGAGGAGCCAGGTCTACAAGAACATAATGGCAGGTCTACACTAATGTCAGTCATCCACACTCACATCCAGATGTGATCTAGGAAACTCAGGTGAGTCTTGCTTCTATCCCTGGAAAATTGGTAGAATATAGAATAAAAAATAAAATCAGCAGTGACATGGATAAATATGATATTTTGGAGAGAAGCTGGCATTCTTGCTGTAAAGGGAAATCCTGTCTTACCAATCTTCTGGAGTTCTTTGAAGGTATTGACAAGCATGTGAATATGGGGTGATCCAGCTATTGTAATATATTTGGGTTTTCAGAAGGCTTTTGATAATGTCCTTTGCCATAGGCTCTTAAAGCAATTGAATTGCCAGGGGGTTAGAGGGAAGGTTCTTTCATGGTCTGAAAGCTAGTAACGAGATAGGAAACAAAGGGTAGGACTTATCTTCTTCTCTTCTGAAGAAGGGTCAGTAGTGGAGTCCCTTAGGATTGCACAGTAAAATCTAAAAGTTTGAAGATGATTCTAAATTATACTGAGTAGTTTAACCCAAAGCTGATGGAGAGAAGCTGAAGAAAGATCTCACAAAGCTAAGTTAATAGGAAAAAGTGAAAGATGGCACTGGGCACATGTCAATAAGTGTACCTGAGTCTGAGACAGGTGTGGGTTGTACCCCAGACATGAACCAAAGAACAGCTATATGGCCTTATTTTTTTCAAATTTTGCATGTGTGGAGTCAAAGCAAGTGGAATGCACATGCTTCTGTGTGGGAGCTCCCTAGCATTATCAGGAATGTGCTTGGAGGTCTCTAGTGACTTTCGGTGCTAGATAACACCTCTGGTATACATAAAGAGTACAAGTTTATATAAGCCTACAAGGCAGGGAAGTCTTTGCAGTGTTTTGTCCTCTATAGGAATCATAAGCTCACCTATTTATCTACTTGCTGTACTATTTCTTCATTCCTTACATGCAAGTCGAGAATTTTAAAAGTGTGTGTCTGAGTGTCTGAAATTATGCACAGGAGTCTATAGACAGATGTGTATGGTGAATGTAGCAGGGACCAGGCTGAGCCCTGTACTCACCGGGATGATGCCTGCCAGTATACTCCTCAGTCAGCAGATCTCCAGCTAGGCTTGCAGAGAAACAGTGAGTCTGTATGCCGATGGCTTGCTCTACCAGTGCCGCACTGCCAGACAGGCAGCCAGGGTGCAGCAGACACCTCTCAGGCCCCGCTGCGTTGAGGGTCAGAACCCCAGTCCCACGTGAGCACAGGCTAGAGCCAGAGAAGAAGACATGTGGCAAGCACAGGAAGTGCCCCCTAGGGCCAGAAGTTTACAGTTGCAGGGGATAATGAGCTCATTTGGAGCACTTAACACCTGACAGGCAGTGGGACATGTCGGGCAAGCAAGAGTCAGGGTTGGCTCAGTTCAATCTGGAAGTTCTTATAAAAGGCCATGCTGACCCCAGGAGAGGGGGAACAAGCCAGACTGCATGCAGCATTCCTTCATGGAGACAGAAGACCAGGAGCCGAGAACTTTTTGAAAGAATTATTCTGGCACATGTCCACGAGGGGCCAGAAGGGGAGATTATGCTTAGGGGCAACCAACACGGGTTCATTAGAGGCAGGTCCTGTCAGATCAACCTGGTGGCCTTCTATGAGCAGGTCACCAAATCCTTAGATGCAGGGGTAGCAGTGGACATAGTCTTTCTGGATGTTTGGAAGGCCTTCGACACTGTCTCTCATCCCATTCTCATTAAAAAACTGGAGGACTGTGATGTCAACACCTTCACAGTAAATTGGGTCATCAACTGCCTGGAGGGCCACATCCAGAGAGGGATGTTGGCAGTGGGGTTCCGCAGGGCTCAGTCCTCGGGCCCGCACTGTTCAACATCTGCATCAGTGACTTAAACAAGGGGGTAAAAAGCACCCTGTTCAAATTTGCTGATGACACTAAGATGTGGGGGGATGTGGGCACGCTAGAAGGAAGGAATAGGCTACAGTCAGACCTAGACAGGTTACATGGGTGGGTGGAGGAGAATAGGATGGGATTCAACACTGACAAGTGCAAGGTGCTGCACCTGGGGAGGAAGAATCAGAAGCTTACCTACAGGGTGGGGAACTCCCTTCTCATCAGTGCAAAGGCAGAAAAGGATCTTGGAGTCATCATTGATGCCAAGACGAACATGGGCCGGCAGTGTGGGGATGCAGTCAGGAAAACCAACTGCACCTTGTCATGCATCCACAGATGCATCTCAAGCAGGTCCAAGGAGGTGATACTCCCCCTCTATGCAGCACTGGTCGGGCTGCAGCTGGAGTACTGCGTCCAGTTCTAGGTGCCACACTTCAAGAGGGATGTGGACAACATGGAAAGGGTCCAGAGAAAGGCCACTCTCATGATTGGGGGACAGCAGGGCAAGCCCTACGAGGAGAGGCTACGGGACCTAAACCTGTGGTCTGTTACAAACTAGTCAGAGGGGACCAGCAGGCATTGGGAGAGTCCCTGTTCCCCCAAGCACTACCAGGAGTGACTAGAAATAATGGTCACAAGCTGGCAGAGGGTAGATTTAGGCTAGATATCAGGAGGCGCTACTTCACGGTCAGGGTGGTTAGGATCTGGAACCAACTTCCGAGAGAACTGGTGCTGGCTTCTACTGTGGGGGTCTTTAAGACAAGTCTAGACAATCACCTTGCTTGGGTTGTTTGACTCCAGTAGTCTTTCCTGCCATGGCGGGGGGTCGGACTTGATGATCTGCTCAGGTCCCTTCCGACCCTACTAATTATGAAACTAGGACCACTACAGCTCTCTGGATGGAATCCTGACCAACACTTGACTGTAGAAGGTCAGGTACTTTTCAGGGCTACTCCAGGGTTCATAATACCTCTGGCTCCACATTACTAAAAGGGTTTGGCCTAGGATGGACTGGCACACTCAAACTTAGCTCAGATAAAGGGAAAGCCCTGGAGAGTTGGGCCACCTGAGAAAAGGCAGTTGAGATACCCTGCTGGGCCAGGCACAGACACAGACACAGACACAGTCATTTGAGTTATATTAGTTTATTTGTTTCTTTATGCAGGCCAAACCATGCTGACCCTGGAACTGCAGCAGAGTCTGGAGGGCACAGCCAAGATATGCTGAGTCCAGGAAACAAAGTTCCTTTCTGTCATGGATTTTTCCCACCTGAGTGATGGGGCTGCATGCTTGGCACAGCCAAGCATCTGTACAAAGCTTCGACAAGAACACCCTAGCGGAAAGAGGTGGGTTGTAGGGGAGGAGGAGCCCCAAGAAGATCTGTAGGTATCTAGACTCATGCCAATCTCAGCCAACTCTCTTCACTAGGGTATCACTTCTTGATGCACCTTTTTCAGCTATAGGAAGTTGTGGCAGGTGAGATAGTAAAACAAGAGAGTGAGACACCTGCTGAACATGTGGCACATGGGCCCCATCGTGGTGTAGATGTTCAACCTGGGTCCCTCTATAGTGAGATTTTCAAAACTTAAGTCCTGTGAGCCTGATCTATTAATAAATAAAGGTGATCTGCAAGTTTCATTAAGGAATAGTCAAACTTCTTAAGCATTTATCTGTTCTGAAAATATACACATGTTGCCTGAGGTCATGGGTCAGTGGGAGCATGAGGAAAACTAAGCTTAATCAATTAATGGCGTGAAGTTAGTGTACATAAGAAGATATTAAAGCCCTATATGAATGTTTTCATTCTGAAGTAAAGTGTCCATTGTTCCCTTAATGGTCCCCTAAGGATTTAAGATCGTCTTTTGTTCATTCATATTGACTCTCTAAGTGCCTGTACATGGACAAGCCCTGAGGGTGGTTTGTTGTGCAGAAAGGAGACCCTTGCTTTGGGCCTAAAAGGAACATGAAGCCAAAATTTTGAAAGTAATTTCTGCCTGAGGAGCTGATGCTGAAGTAGTTGGAGCCATGCATGTATTTTGTAGTCAAGGTCCTGATGCACTGATAGACATTACAGAACTAAACAACTACAGAAAAGAACCTACAGCTCTGCTCTGGTATCAAACACTAAACTACTAATAATGGAAAGAGTGAGGGCTGTTATATATCCAGGCTTTTTGCTGAATGACTGTAGTCATTAAATCAGAGTGAATGGAGCAAAGAGAGATTATGATTACAGAGATTATAATACATGGAATGAAGAGATCCATAGTTGATGAAAGAAAGCAAGTTTTTGTAGCCTTATTCTTGAGCAAAGATAAATAACAGGTAGTGTAATTAAATAACAGTATCAACAATAGCTACTTTTTATTTATTACTGGTATAGCACCATAGATGTGATGTACACAGTACTTTACAGGTAGCTACAGAGTCCTTGACAAGAACACAAGAAGTGGTTAAGGAATATAAAGACAATAATGCTGTTTAGTCACTAAGGAGAATATTGCATGGAGGTTGAGGGCTACATAGTTGTATTTTTAATAACATTTGTTGATATGAATATGTTTTGTAATTCTCATTCGGGGGTAGCTTTTAAGAAGGAGCCTATGTTAAGAGGATGGGGATGTGGCGGACAGGGTTCGAAAGGAAGCATGAAAGGTGAAGTGTCAAGTGAATATCAAGTAAAGTGTATTGTACTTAGTGAAGAAAGAATAAAACATGAGTGGAGAAGCATGAAAAGGTGATAAGTTGTGAAGAGTCTGGGAAACAAGGACAAGAAGCTTGAGTTTCATTTAAAAAGCTATTGTGCTTCAGTGATGGCATTCCTACAGAGGGTGAAAATGCTTGTAGCATTGATCTGGCATCTGATTTTTGAAGAGGAGTTTTGCAGCAACTGGACAGAACCAAGTTAAGTGTGAGTGGGGTCAAGCCTTGGGCAGAAAGGATTAACGCTTATTATGATGGTTCTGGTAGGGAAAATAGGCCCTGGTTTGAAGAGCCTATGATATAATAAAGAGTCTATCCATTTATTTTGGTGGGTTTTGGATTGGGTTCTGTGTTGGGAAGAAGAGGGGAAGGGAGTAAAAAATACACCAAGAATGATGGAGTTTGAAATGAAGAGAAGGGAAAAAGGGATTTTGGAAGGATTTTATGAACTATAAAATATGAGCATTTATTTATAAAATAAGTCCTGTTTTAAAACCCTGCATAGCTACTGAATATTTGAAAACTGATAGGCTTTCCTTTCAACTACTGTATTGCAGATAGGTTACTTGATCCCATGCTGATAGACAGTAATGTTAGTGTCACCCTAAATTTGGGTTTTTCTAAACAGTATGTTGTTCATCGCATTTAAGTTTTCTCTGTAACGTGAATTAGTGACTTTTAGGGGCTTTGTCTATACAAGATACTGACTGTGCAGTCATTACTGATTGCATATTAGCTCAAGACTACTGCACAGTATCGTTGTTTCATGGTTTCTGCCACACAGTGCTACTGTGCAGTAGTCTCAGGCAACTACACAGTCAGTGTCTCGTGTTGATGCAGCCATTGTTGACTTATTCTTTCCAGCTAATTCAATAATGAAATGTGCTAGTTCTTTTGAGTGCAATCTATCTGGGAATGATATTGAGAAAGAAAACGAAAATAGGTCTACAGGTCAGTAAAAGGCCAGACATTGAGCCCATATTTGCTTGTTGCTAGGTACCTGGAATTTTGCAGGAGAATCTTACCTGAAGTATGTCCAGTCAAAACATACTTTTTGATATAAATCAGCATTGGAAAGAAGAATCTCGCCCTTAGCTTTTAGGTTTGGCATTTAAAAAATAACATTGAAAATAAAAAACTAATTTACAAACTGGGTGCATCTACACGTGTGAATTTATTGCACATTAACCAAAATTACTGTGCCATATGTGCATGTGTCTACACATGCAAGCCCAAATTGCACAGAAATATGGCAACTTACAGCAATCTGAGGGTAAATTTGATACCTGCATCATGTACATGTAGGTGCTGGTCTATTCATGCTTATTGCACAGTAATGTAATGCACAGTAAATTTAAGCCAGCATAAATGCACGTGTAGACATGCCCACTGAGTCTTAACAAAGGAAGTTCTTTTGAAAGAGATGCCTTTGAGCATTCTCATCTGTTTGATTCATGCATTCTGATTATTCTGTTTATGATGACAGTTGACTTTTTAAAGGAGGTAGGAGCTAAGCATCTGAATCATGAATGCATCATGCTAGGTAAACAGCAGAAAAATTTCTTCCACTTGGGGTAAGATCTGCTGACAGTCCAGTAGAAACAATTGAAATTCCTTTCAGTTGGAATCTTAAAACTTTACTGGAGCATTGAAACCCCCTTGTGTTTCTCTCATCATTCTGTAGGTCTTTTTAATGTTTTTGTTGTTTTTTTTCTGTTTAAGACTGGGCATTGCCTAGGCATTATCTGCACATTTATTACTATAGATTAATTAAACAGTAAAAGTTTATTTTAAAAAAATGTTGTCAAAGGTGGAAAAGTAATCAAATCAATATTCTGTACAAACCACAAAATAAAAATTATCCATAACATTACATTAGAATTGGAAGGGCGAGGTAGAAAGTCTATCATTAACTTGCATAAAAACATAAGCCAAATAGTTTTAAAACATTTTGACATAGCTGTATGTAGAAGAGACCACATTCTCCTCATGTTACCATTTGTCAGGAAATTATTCAACTGAACAGTAAAATAACATCACATAGTCTGTCATAGCTCCCCTATATATGATTTAATCTACAACCAAAGCTGCTGGGTTTTGACTTCCAATTTTGGTTCAGTTGCTGATTGAAGTCTTGTGAAATCAGTTGTTCTCCTGTTCTCTCACCCCATAAACCCTAAGAATATCTCAATATCTTATATTGTTTTGCAACATCTCTACCATTCTATACTGATCATATAGAGACACTGACCTTATAGCTTCTGCAAGAGAATCTTCTATTTTCCACATTTGTTTATGGAGTAGGCTGAAAATTATTAATATGGGTAAGGTATGGGCAAATAGTAAAGAAGATGAAAGAGTTAAACGTATATGTCTTACAAAAGCCGTTGAGGAATGGAGGCTAGTAGGTTCTGGTATCACAGAATTTAATTAAAAATGTTGACAAAAGATATAATGTGTAAGGTAATTTTATTTGCAGATGATACAAAGAACAGGCATATGGTTAAGGCTCAGAATGTTTTAGCTCAAAACAACACTGAACAGTAGTAGAATTATAGGCTTGTCTTAACAGACAGATTCAGAGGTAGAATATGGAAGTGAATGTGCTTAAATGTAAACCAGTGCCTTTGAGTAGAAATAACACCCAAGCTAAGTATAGTTTAAATTGCACAAAAAGTAGTTCATTCTGTGGATGAAAAGAATAAACCTAATATTTAAATTCTTGATCCCTTGTGCAGCAGCACACAGTAAAGGAAGCTGATAGGTTGTGGGCTCATGTGAAGGGGTTAAATGCTATATAAATCTGAGGAGATAGTATGCATGACTTTATAAAGGGTGGCTAGATTTCCATTTGGAAATAGTATCCAGAATTGGTTATCTTGTTTGTAGATAGCAATAGGTAAATTAGAGATTGCTACATCAGACTCTGACAATAGTAAATAGAATAAAGTAGCACCTTGTCACGGGGCGGGGCCCAGGAGCAGCCATGATCTCTCCTGGCACCCCCTACCATGCCAAGTGGGTGTCCATGTGCCCTCGTTATCTCTCCCGCCACATCTTTGATAGTGAAAGTATTGTAAGGAAGGCTGCCTTTTACCCACTTGAACACGGTACCCCTTGGCGTGCTCCTGCCGGTACCCCATCTACTGATGATTCTGTGCACTCCCCGCCACAGGGCTATGTGTGGCTCCTACCACCCCTTATACCACGCCGCAAGCCTCTCAGTTGTCCTGGACGTTGTTCCGTCATTGTCTTTCCTTAGCGGCCTTCTCCGGGGCCTCTCCCCGTACGCTTGCCATCTCCGGGCTTCTACCCATACGCTCGCCCTCTCCGGGGCTCCTTATTCCTGTGTGCCCTCCCTCGGGCCTTCTTATTCCTGTGTGCCCTCCCTCAGGCCTTCTTATTCCAATACTATGCAATCGCCCTCCCTGGGGCTTATCCCAATACTATGCAATTGCCCTTCCTGGGGCTATACGGTCGCCCTCCCTGGGGCTCACTGCGATGCTCTCACCCTCCCTGGGGCTCTACTCGCACCCATGCCCGCACCTGCACTGGGGCCTTGCTTGTGACCCCCGCGATCGAGGCTCAGGTGGCCGTAGCTGTGGCTGGCCCCCAGACCCGCCTTCTCGGGTCACTTACCCACACTGGGCTCCTCGCCCCACACGACACTGGCCCACTGGAGCCAGGGTCTATATAAACCCCAAAACGCGGCACCCTCTCTGGTGCCAGGAACCCCCACGCTACTGGGGAACTCCCATGAGGCCTCCTCCAACCCTTACAGCCTCGCCCGGTCCTCTGGTTTTACACAACAAACAAAACCATTGGCCATCCGGCCCCAACTCAAACTCAGGCCTCCTGGCCAAACATAAACCCTACACCATCATGCTCTTTATCTTCCCCCAAATCCCTACCAGGGGCTCCTCTGCCTGGTATCCTTGCTCATAAGGTGCTCGGGCCCTCAGGCTCCTCAACTCAGCCTGCTCCCAAAGAGGTCCATCTTCCACACCTGCCAGAGGGGGACTGCCTCCTTGCCCTCAACCTAAGCTGTTTATATAGGCCAGACCCTGCCCCCTTCTGGTCAGCTGACCCCTGTGGTTGCCCCAGCAACCCACACCTGTCCTTCTTTAGGAGCAGGCACTTCAGTGCCCTGCGACACACATGTTTGAGGAGAATAACAAAGCTGGCACTGGCATGTCTTGAAAGAAGGTGAGATCAAATGGTAGAATTATTTAAACTTCAGTGCTAGGGCAATATTCTGATGCATCCTTGTACTAACCTTATACTGATCTTGTACCATTGTAGCAGGTCTTGCCCTTGAACAGCCTAGTCACCCCTAGTGGCAGCCTGGAAACCACTGTGTCTTTCCTGCTATGCCGTGATGCTATAATTGGACGGGGGGACGGCCCATAGAAGTCAACAGGTTCACTTCTGGTCCTAGATCCTTATCTGAGCTGAGGCCACCGTAGCCTTGGCTCATTTTACTTTGGCTGGGTCCCTCCACCTGGGATCCACTGTCCCAGGACCCTAGGCTGCTGGCCTCCAGTTCCAACCTCACCCTCATGGGCTCTGGGTCCCTTGACTTCTGTCTTGTCCTTCATTGGCTCTGGGCTTGAGTACTCTGTTTTTTCTGCCACATGATAGAGTCCTTCAACTGATATCAGTGCTCCCCCCTGGCACTGCTTGTGGCCTCCAGGCTTCTTGGGGCATGTGACTGGTTCTTGGCACTATCGGTCTTAGCCCCCTTATGCTATTCGCCCCACCCTTGGAAGGGTTTAGGACCTGGGGTGCCCCTGGCACTCTTCTCAGTGGCTTCCTCCTCCCATACAGCCACAACGTGTTCCTCCAGTTCAGACTTCAACACAATTGGAAATACAAGTCTCCACTCCCAAATAAAAGGTTCCCTCTCCCACCCCTCAATTCTGGGTCACACCATGGTAATAAGCTACAATATAAGGCCAAAATACTTACAATAGCTGCCCAGTGGCACAGGAGCTTCCTTGTAGCTCTCTGAAGTCTGAGTTCTTCCTCTTTGGCTGGTCAGCCATGGTCCTGGTTTTATATGGCCCTGACCTGCTCTCTGGGTCACATGACGTACTACTTCCACCCTAGGCCTGTTAATCACAGGCTGCAGTATGCTAGCCACATCTGGGAAGGGCAACCATTTCATTAAAAGTTCTTCTGCCACTATTAATCCCTCCAGGGGGCTGGAGCCAGCCAGATGCCTCCTGGCACTTTCTCTCTTTTTCAGTGATGGGGTATGGGTCCCCTCACAACCACGTACTGTTTTTGAAATATAAGGGTAGCAGATATTGACTGCTGGGTCAAAATGGAGAGTAATTAGTTCATTGAACAGATGAACTAGGGAACACAGCTGTATATTAGGGACCAAGAGCTGGAAGGAAGATTTGATATATAGTTATGGATCATACAGGATAGACAGAAATATTAAAATCAGGTGATTATATTTAAAAGTAATGTACAGGCCTATATGGAAATATAATTAACTAAAGAATCATTACTTTTGCCCTTGGGAGTAGCTAACTGTATTTTCCGCTGGATGGGTGGGGTTGTTTCATGAGATTGGATATGAGTTTTGGTTGTATTCTTTCCACAGAAATGTTTTGCTTCTCTTTGACCCATAAATAAGTTTTTTTTCCTTTTTGAGAAATAAAGTTTACATTATTTTACATTTAAAAACATGTCAAATTATATAGGATAGCGTCAAATATTTATAGAGAATAATGTATAGCAAGGTGTATCCATGTCTCTAACCAATTGATAAAACTTATGCTGGACTGTATACATATCTTCCTAGTGCTGTTCACCAGTCCATTTAGATTAGTTAAATATGTGTAAAGCGATATTTGCTGCTGACATAGAGCACATTTCTGATGGTGGTCTTTTGTTCATCTGAGGCAGCTTTTTCTTTTCTATTATAAGATGAACTAAGCCAGTTCATCTTATTTCCATGTAACTTTAAAAAATGTTTTAATGCTTTGTTCAAAGGTTATTTTAAAGCAATTCTTGAAATAAAAGTTTACATCTTCTAAAACAATATACTCCTATGAACCTGTGATAATTGAGGATCGTTGCTTAATCGGCAGGTTGCTCTTTCCACTGGGCTATGTGCCAATCAAGTGGAATATTCAGTATTTTAATTGAAATGTTTAGTATGTCCAATATGAGTCTCTTGGCTTTTGCTTAGCTATATTCCATTTTGGTGGTATTGTAAAAATCCAGGCATTTACATGGACAAAAGTGATTATGTTCTAATAAATTGAATCTGTGATGCTCTGGGAGTCTCACTTCAGTCAACTAAATGCAAGATTCAGCCAATGGAATAAGATTCAATTCTGTATTGGTTTTTCTTAACTGTTTGTTAATGTTTAAAAATATTTTCTTGTCTTAATCTTTAGGTAGGCCTGTTTTCACTTGGACATGCCTAGAACAAAACTGAAAATGTGTTCATCAAGAGTGTGAGCCCCAGGTTTTGACTGATTAGTTTCCACTCCCAGTATGGAATTTTCAAAGAATCATAAGGTGAGATCATACACTTCTGTAGAGCACTGTATGGAAAAATGACCATATCCTGTGGAAACTCCATCCTAGATACCTATGTAAAAATGCCTCTAAATTTACTTAATTAAAATAGTTTGGTCTGCCACCACCTCTTACTCCACCTCTGACTCCACTACCCTATATGGCTATAGGCATGGACATTTCAGATTCCTAAATCGGTTGCTGTCCATAAATACCTGTAGGAATTTTGCTTATTACAGGGAATCTGAATAGTTCACCAGGACTTTATTCTTCATGGCAACATAACTCTTTCAGGAACTGTTTCCCTGTTAGGTATCCATGGCAGTAGTCCTCTAATGTAGCAGCCAGCAACCTTAAGAAGCCATGGGTTAGAACAATCAGGCTTTGGTCTGATGCAGGCTGGGTGGCTTTGGCAGCATATCAGTGGCAGGGTCTTTCCCTGCACCTATGCGACCAGTGTAGGTGTGAGCACAGGCAAAGCCCTCCAGCATAACAGGCTGAATCCAGTTGCTCAATGAGCTGGATCTGGCCCATGGGCCACATGTTGCTAACCCTTACTTTAAAAAATAAATTCATTACAGGCCCATCAGCCTGACCTCTATCCTGGGAAAGGTCTTGGAAAAGATTATCAAAGAGGCCATTCTTAACAGACTAGCTGAAGGCAATATCCTGAGTGATACCCAGCATGGCCTTGTTGCAGGTAGGTCTTGCTTGACCAGTCTCATTTCCTTTTATGACCAGGTGACTTATCACCTGAACAAGGGGGAAGAGATCAATGTTGTATATCTTGATTTTAAAAAAGCCTTCGATCTGGTATCCACGATCACCTCTTGGCTAAACTGGCTAACTGTGGCCTCGACCTCACCATGATCCGCGGGCTGGGGAATTGGCTCTGTGGTAGGACTCAGAGGGTGGTAGTTGATGGGAGCCAATCATCCTGGTGTGTGGTCACTAGTGGGGTCCCTCAAGGCTCTGTCCTAGGGCCTTTACTATTTAACATCTTCATCAATGATGTGGACATTGGTGTCAGAGGCAGACTGGCCAAGTTTGCCGATGACACCAAACTCTGTGGTAAAGCATCCACACCTGAGGACAGGAGGGTGATCCAGGCAGATCTTGACAGGCTTATGAAATGGGCAGACGAGAACCTGATGATGTTCAACACCAAAAAATGCAAGGTTTTTGACCTTGGAAGGAAAAATCTGCAGCATCCTTATAGGCTTGGCAGTACTATGCTGGTTGGCACTACAGATGAAAGGGACTTGGGGGTCATGATTGACCACAAAATGAACATAAGTCTTCAGTGTGATGCTGCAGCTAGTAAAGCGAGTAAAACACTGGCTTGCATCCATAGATGCTTCTCAAGCAAATCCCAGGATGTGATTCTCCCTTTGTACTTGGCTTTGGTGAGGCCGCAGCTGGAGTACTCATCTAGTTTTGGGCTTCACAATTCAAAAAGGATATGAAGAAGCTTGAGAGGATGTGGAGGAGAGCCATGTGCACAATCAGAGGTCAGGAAAACAGACCTTATGATGAGAGGCTGAGAGCCATGGGATTCTTCAGCCTGGAAAAGCACAGGCTTAGGGGGCCACCTATAAGTTTATTGGGGGTATTCACCAGGACCTGGGGGAATGTCTATTCACCAGAGCGCCCCAAGGGATGACAAGATCAAACGGTCACAAACTCCACCGTGACCAGTTCAGGCTGGACATAAGAAGGAACTTCTTTTCTGTCTGAGCCCCCATGGTTTGGAATAGACTGCCACTGGAGGTGGTTCAAGCACCCACTTTGAATGCCTTCAAGACACATTTGGATGCTTATCTTGCTGGGATCATATGATCCCTGCTGACTTTTAATTTTATTACAAAAAAAGTCTTGATTTATGTGTGTGTTGTATATAGAGGTGATTGCAAAATAGCTCAAAATGAGATCGTACTTTTGTATATTGCGGGGGGGGGTATGGAGGGGTAGGGGATATGGAGGTATGGGGTTTGTGGGGGGATGCAGGTGTGTGTATATGGATGTGTGTGTATGTGGAGTGTGGGGGAGGGTATGGGGGTGTGGATGTGGGTGGATGAGTATGGAGGGCTTATGTGGGGTGTGTTTGTGGGGATGTGTGGGTGTCTGTGGGTGGCTGTGGGATTTGTGTGGGGTTGTGAGGTGTGTAGAGGGGGAGGGGGAGGGTGGCTGGGGGTGTTTGTGTGTGGGTTCTGGGGGGTGTGGGTGCATGTGTGGTGGGGTGTGTGTGTAGCAGTGAGCAGGGCTCCCCCCAGAGGCACACATGTGAGTGTATGGGCGTGTGCATGTGGAGTTTGTGGGGGATAGGGTGTGGGGGGTGCAGTGTTTGTGGGGAGTGTGATTGTGTGTGTGGGGGAGGATGTGGTTGTGGTGCTTGCATGGGAGAGTTTGTGGGTATGTTGGGGTGTATTTAGGAGTCCCCCCACCCCACAACAGCTTGGAGCCCATGTGTCCTGTGGCACCTCCCTGCCACTGCCAGCAGCATGTAGCCTCAGTCCTGCATCTGCTCCAGATTTATCCCCACTAGAGCAGATCAGTGAGAACATGGGCACAGCCCTGATCTGGCCCACCCTGCCCCAAGCATGCTCTTCATCACCCACCTGTGGTGTGTCCTGCAGCTCCCTGTGCATGCAGTGGGGCTGGGGTGGCTCCACAGCTGGACTGTCTTTCTAGGCAGTCCAGGTTGTAGTGCCTGCTTCTGACTGCCACTGCTGCTGGCCCCAGCCTCACGGTACTGGTGGGGACTTGTGCTCCATAGCCCCAGCCCTGCACATCTTATGTCTGATGTGGCCTTGACCATCCAGGCTCAGGAGTGGCAGCATGGGACAGAAGCTGTTGCTCAGCACGGGGGGAAAAGCAACCCTTCTCCCTCACCACCACTGAGCCATTCCTTCTGCAACCACCTGGAGCCTGGAATATACCAGATTGTCTTGCATCAGGCTGCCCAGCAGGGCAGCGGTGGCAGTGCAAAGCAGATGCAAGGCAGCCCAGCACGGGCTCCAGGCAACTGCAGCAGGAATGGCTGGTAGCTGGAAGATGAGGGGCTGCTTTTCCCCATGAGCTGAGCAATAGCTTTTATCCCACACTGCCTCTGCTGAGCCTGGATGGGTGAGTCCAGAGGAGGCATGGGGTGTGCCGGGTCAGGGCTGTGTGGTGCAGGTTCCTGTCAGTACCATGGGACTGGGATCAGTGGTGACAGCAGCTGGAATGAGCTTCCACTGCCTGGTCTGCATAGAAGGGTAGTCCAGCTACAGAGCGATCCCAGCCCTGTTGCATGACCAGGGGGTGGCAGGAAGTGCCACAACTGGACTGTGCCTGGGCCAGGAGGGACTGAGGGACCCACCATGGGCCAGACAAAGACTTACCGTGGGCCAGATTTGGCCTGCAGGCCATATTTTGCCTACCCCTGTCTTAAGTCCACCTCTCCACCATCCCCACCTCAGCCACTTTCATCTTTCTGTGAGGGAAACACTGACTTTCTCTCCTATCATGTTTGACTGCAGTAGGAAGCAACAGGGTGAGCAGAAGAAGGGTTTCTGAGGCTGCTTTGAGCAGATGACAAGGTTATTTGGGTAAATGTGATATCTTTTATTAGACCACGTGAATAGTTGAAAAACTGTTCTTTACAAGCTTGCTTGTACCTGAAAGCTTGTAAAAAAGATTTTTTTCCAACTATTCAGTTGGTCTAGTAAAGGCCATCACATTTACCCAAATAACCATGTCTGCCTATGTCCTTAGACCAACATGGCTACAATGAACACCCTTTGAGCAGCTGAACTTTCATAGAAACAAATGTGCTTCTTCCCTCACATTTGTTTTTTTTTTTAAGAATGTGCTTTATCAATGATCAAAACACCTTTGAAAGTGAACAAACCTCTCAAAGAATGCTTTTCACTTTCATAATAACTTACTGTTTTCAGCACCACAGAAGATGGCATTCTGCCAAAAGTAAGTCCTGCTTCTATCAAAACTATGGAAAAATATTCAGTGCTCCCTAAGATTTTAACTTCAGGAATTAATGCTTTTTTGTAATTTAGATACTTCACTTGTGTATGCAGGCTGGTTTCTCACAGCTTCTAAAGAAACATCTGGATTTAAAATGCAACATGGGATATTAAGGTTGGATATTAGGAAGTAATTTAAACTAGGAGGTGACTCAATAAAGAAACAGGCATAGTTGACTCTCCATCATTGGAAGCTGTTAAGTTCAGGTTAGATAAACAGTTGACTGGGATAGCTTAGACAGCCTTGAGCAGGAGCTTAGGATATATGACATCCTGAGATCTCTTACAGTCCTGGTTTTTCTATGATTCTGTGCAAGCCAGTGAAGAAAAGCCTTGACAATTATTTCTCCCCAAACGATAAAATGCTGTTGGCACATGTGGGTGACTTCAGAATTCTGTTAGTTAAAGCTGAAATGGAGATGTTTATAAATTTGGAGGAAGTA
Source organism: Crocodylus porosus (assembly GCF_001723895.1). Classification (NCBI taxonomy): domain Eukaryota; kingdom Metazoa; phylum Chordata; order Crocodylia; family Crocodylidae; genus Crocodylus; species Crocodylus porosus. Next base: position 35,003,556 of record NW_017728950.1, read on the forward strand.
GGAGATAATATATGTATATTTAATACAAATTTGTAGACATTATATTTGAAACTGGTGTGATATTTTTCCCCTCTTCATCGCCTATGTGAATGAATCTGTAAAGGATTCTGCTAGCAAATTTGAAGTTGTGTTCCCTGGTATGGTGAAGGTAAGGTCATTGACACTGAGAAAGCCAACACTACACTAGAATATTTACCAACAGCTTGTAAACAAAGCAAGAAGCAGATATTTTTCCTATTGTCCTGGATCCTTGCTCCCGTTTAAATCTTTCAGAATACATTCTGCCTTGCTGAATCCATTATTAAATAATGTACAGACATGCAAGCATTGTTTGCTCTTGCTTTGAGTTTGCTTTGAACAAAGGTGTTAGATGCAAGTAGAAGAAGTTATGTGAAGCCATGAGTAAAACAAGGCTTTAGAGACCACATTATTCCCATGTGTGGAGTAGATAAATATTGAGGGTGTTTGAGCTGGATTTTGTAGTCTCTCCTCTATCTACTGCACTCTTAGAAGCCCCACAGCAGTCTGTACAGCACAGTGTTTATGAGAAATGGGACTAGAGGGGGTGGGAGACCATTGTCATTATTTTCTGCCAAGCCCATAAGTCTCCAAGCAGGAATGGAAGTGGAATCCAAATAGCTTGAAACTATAAAGCCTTATTCTGTAAGCAAAGATCACTTGCATGGAAGAACTGACATTCATGTCAGCATTCAGAGCCCAAATCTGCAGGATTGGAAGTCTACAGATATCTATACAACTACCCCCCTGCCAATTTTCATTGATCTGAGATAAACCTCCAAGGTCATCTCTAGGACAATTCCAAAGCCCTATTTCTCCTCCTTTTGGTATCTCTGCAGGAGGGAAGAGTGGTGAACAGCGGTGAACAGTAGAAAATGTTAGGCAGGAGCTCTGCTAGGATTATTCCATCAATTTATCTACATCATTTTGTATTTTTATACAAAATACACTGTTTTCCACTGTGGTATGTGAATGCTGCATAGCCTTTGTTATCAAGGCTATTCATTTGGGGCAGAGGTCCTATGGGAAAAATAGTAATCATGTAATTAAAGATAGTATCATACTGTGCCACTATATGATCAGCCTCCCTCTCAAATTAAACATCAGCAGATATCTTTAGATTCACAGCAGAGTCCTTTGCCACTTGAACTAACAGAATACCTGAGAATGCAAGGAGACTTTTATCAGTTCTAGGCCAAAAGAGAAAAAAACATGCTTTACCAGTGGACTTCATTTTATTTCCTAACCAGCAGATGTTGAACCCTCGGACTCCTGGGTCCAATGTTAGGGCAGTGGGTTCTAGTGATCATAATGTACTGTCTGTCTCTATATTTCCCAGTTTGTCCCTGCACACTTTTGCCCTCCAAACCAATCTCACACTCCCTTCCACCACCATCCCTTCTTTTGCTCCCATTTTTCTTGCCTTTGTCCCACTCTACCAAGTCCACTTAGTAGCAGCCCTGAATATTTTATTCCCTCACTAGCCCACTTGCATTCCTCAGCTTTCTGTATCCAATGCAAGCTGTTCCTCCTCTTCCTAGGGGCTTATGTGCAATCAGAGAGAACATAGAAAAGTAAAGTAAAACTCTTCTGTTGCTCTCAGTTCCTGTGTCCAGTACCACTTCATCACTCAGCAGCAGAGGAGCAATTGCAGGGAAAATCCTGCTTTGTCTCCGCCAGAGATAAAGCATGTACAATCTTTCTGTGGGATAGCATGTACAATCCACACACAGGGAGGAGATAGACTCAGGTTGTCAGATTCTAACACATATCACTTGAGTGTGTGCAAAAGCTTGTGCATTGGCAACTTTTTTCTAAGGATAACAAATGACACATACTTATATCACAACAAACTGTCCCTTCCTACCACAGATTTCTAGTCCTTACTTCAAATGAGGGATGAGCAAATGCTTCTCATTGAAACAACAGTAAGAATTATTTTTAACACAGAGAACATTTTACAGTTTTTCCTAACCCTGTTCTCATATACAGCTGAACTGTGTTACCAGGGGGAAAAGCTTTGCATGGGGCAGACACCCATTACAAATAGTCAGTCTTAACAGTTTGCATTGTAAAGCTCTATGCAATGGAAAACAGGGTCTCATCATAGAAAGTACTGGACAACTTTATAGATACTGTTAACCATGCCATGTATAATAAAATATTTTAACAGATGTATACTTTAAAGTCTACTTTATGAAACAAAATAATCAAAATTCAATATTATGCACCAAAGAATTAAATTAATACAACAAAGAAGTTGCAAGGCAAAACATGAGTTAGTTAAGAAATGGCACAATTAAACTACAGATTGAATATGTGTATGCATTATGATGTGTTCAGGTACCATTCTTTAGTTAATATAGAGGGTATTAAAGTAACCTACTTTAAGTAATTTAAGTAATGTTTTCCAATAGGCATTTTGTCTAAGTAATAAATGTAGGGTTGGTAGCTGGTTAACTTTGCTTTGATTTCTAAAATCAAGGTTAATAACTTCCATCATTTTATAATAACTTAGTACCATTTTAATTTTTAAATCTTCCCACCTAACTAATCTAATAAACAGAGTAAAGACTGTGTGTAAAACTGTGTTAACCATTGAAAACAATAAAAGATAGCACCATACTTTCTATTTCCAGCAAAAAGTAGAATGACAAAATGTCTTTTCCTCCTCTTGCATTGAACAGAATTGTACAATTGGTCTGGCACATGAAAGACGAGGATGCAGAAACCACTGTCAAAAGCAGAATATCTGGTTAAATGAAACATTGGTTTGAACTGGTATGGCACTTCATATATCCCCAGCGTAGTGGAACATGTCAGATACAGGCTTGCATTCTATTCATTACAACTGCTGCCAGACACAAGTATGATCAAAGTGAGTTGTGTGAGGAATACAGGATTAGACCAATGTTGTATGAAAAGAGCCTTGCATATGGTTGACTTCTGAACAGTTTATTCTTTATACAGAGAACATTGACTTAGAGACTGATGAAACTCTGCACTAGAAAAGGTTAATTCTGCTTCTCTTTCTTCATGCTAAATAGTCTTTTGACCTTTCCCCCTTAGCTACAACATTCATTGCAGCCATTAGTTGCAATCATTAAGGGTCATATTTTTTACATCTGCTGTTAATAGTTACTGGTACTATGCAGTTTGAACTTCAGATAACTAATTTCTTTTCTCTCTTCCACTGTCATCTGTATGGTTCTAGCTGTTCTCATTGGTCTGAAACATGCTTGGTACTCTGGAAAGGCCAGATTTGAACTAAAGACTCTAGTAAATGTTGTCATGAAGTGGGGTTTCAGATTGATAAGTAGTCATTGATGGACAGTGGAAATATGAGAGGAGTGGGGAGACAAATTACTTTCACTGTATGAACTTGGCCTGAAGCTTCGCAAAAGGATAGGAAAAAAACACCGAGTCACCGAATTTGCTGAAATGTGAGTCAGAGTTTTGAAAAAAGAAGTGATAGCCACACTTGCATCCAGTCAACCGTTATGAAACAGACCCATAGGAAAATTCAGTAGTATCAGCAGGACACACACTGCCAGCAAAGACCATGTCTTTGTGTCAGGAAGCTACCTTTGTTTCTCCCCAAAATCTCTGCTCGGTGACAATTTGATTAGGATGGGCCCAGCAGAGGAGACACACCTTTACTCTCTCTCTTTAGGTAACCTGAGATGGATACATTCCTGAGGAAGTGGGGAAACCTGCTCCCTCTGCCTACATGACTGGTATCAGCTACCTGGGTGAGGGGCATCTACCTGGTGGGCTAGAGTCTGCCTGGCAACTAGTAATGTATTTCAAATTGGTTGGCTGACAGCCAACAGGTGCTGGCTTCCATTGGACCAGGTGAACGAGGTCACAGGGGCCATATAAGTTAAGACTGCCCAGGAGGAAGGGGCAGCAGCCATGCGGGGGACTTAGACTTAGAGAGAAGCTTTACCATCTGAAACTGGCTCTCTTCTCCATAACTCATGAGCTAGGAATGGCCTGCCTCCAGAGGGAATCTCCAACAGCCTCTGGATGATGCTTGTGAGTAAGCTGCTCGAGATCTGGTTAGATATATAGTTGGCAGTAACTCAGATGCGTGATGAAAAGGCTACCTCAGCCAGACTGTTTTGCTTTGTGGGATTTCTACGATATTGCTCTGTCTTGTACCCTATTTTCACCCTACACCTGTAATCAATAAAGTTCTCCTTTTTGACTGGTGTAGGTGACTTATTGAGGGGTGGGTCTAAATTATGCCTAAGAGGCCTCTTAGCTCTGCGGACTAAGTGAGACTTTCCTTTTTGGCCCCCGACTTGGGTAAGTGCCCCAACTGCCTGTACTGGGTCGAGTACCCATAGGACTATTAGGCCTGTGTTTCCCTGATGACACAGGGCTGAGACAGTCCCTTCTCGGGGTGGTGGCAGCTTACGTGACCCCCAAGCTAGCGAGTGTGCTCCGAGAAGGGGGTCAGCAGGACGCGAGGCACCCATAGGGAGGCACTCGGAGCCTGGAAGATGGTTGGGCACAGGGAGGTGGGTGGCTCAATGCAGGAGTGCCCCCCTACTGGCTAGCCATAGTCTTCACTTCAGAAGAAATACAACATAAGTATAGTGCTTTTAAAGATATACAGACTGTTAAGAATTACTGTTATCAGTGGCGACACAGGGGGCTCACAGAGGTGCATGTGCACCACCCTGACAGCAGCATTCCCAGGCAGGGGGGCAGGAAAGAGCATTGGTGCTCCCCCGAGAGCACCTGCCGGGGAGTGTGCCAGGAGAAGAAGGCCACCTAAGGCTGATCCTGCTGACCCAGAAGTGCCAGTGATGCACTGCTGCCAGTTGCGGATCATCAGGATTGGCTGGAGGGACCAACCCCCCAGGTCAGCAGGATCAGCTGTGGGGGGATCCCCTCTGGTTTGTGGGTTTGGCCATGGGGGTGGTCGCTAACTGTCCACTGAGGGAAGCGGGTCAGGGCTCAGGAGGCACCAGTCACCCATGATTGTTACCCTGATAAATAGATGCAAACCAGCCAGACAAGTGGAACTGTAGGAAAAGAGGGGTTAAAATCATAGACAATTAGGATTAGAAGGGACCTCAGGAGGTCATGTAGTCCAACCCCATGCTCAAAGCAGGACCAGCCCCAACTATATCATCCCAGTCAAGGTTTTGTCTACCTGGTCTTAAAAACCTCCAAGGTTGGAGATTCCACATCTTTTTTGGGTGGCCTGTTCCAGTGCTTTACTATGCTCCTGGTGAAAAAGTTCTTAATATCAAACCTAAACTTCCCTTACTGCAACTTGAGACCATTGTCCTCCTGTTATCTGCCACCACTGAGAACAGTCTAACTCCATCCTCTTTGTAACCACCCTTTAGGTAGTTGAAGGCTGCTCCTAAATCCCTATCATTCTTCTTTTCTCCAGACTAAATAAGATCAGTTCTCTCTGCCTCTTGTAAGTCATGTTCCAGCCCTCTAACCCTTTCTGTTGCCCTCCATGGGACCCTCTCCAATTTGTCCACATGCTTTCTGTAGTGGGGTGCTCAAAATGACACAGTACTCAAGATGTGGACTCCCCAGTGCCAATAGAGGGGAACAATCCCTTTGATCTGCTGGCAACATGCCTGCATTCTGAATCAAAATAGTGACAACACTCCTGCCATTGTGAATCAAAGCAGTGGTTCAGTTACTCCTGTCTCTGACAGTACCTAGTTCCAGGTAATTAGAGGAAAAGACAAGATCCTCTGCAGAAGGCTGTTGTAATATAATTTGTTAAGAAGGAAAGTTTTTACCTAACACTTGCTAGTTTGAGGTTGGTTTAGGTCCTAAAATTTTTATTTAAATCTTTATTGTAGTTCTGATTTTTTTGAGGGTTTCCTTTTGCATCTTAAAAACAAATAACGTGATCCTTTGTTTCATGTGTACTAAGTTCTTGGCCTCAATGATATCTTGTGGCAGTGAATTCTGCAGGTTAATAGTTCATGGTGAAAAACCCTGAGTCAGATTGAGAAATGGAAAGAGGTTCCCAGCATTAGGGACTGATGATTCGAAAGGAAGAATGTGAAAGGAAGATAACATGGGGAAACAACTATCTGACCAAATACACAGAGGAAATTCACTGACACAAAGCTAAGTTTGGTGTAGGGAAGAAAATTGGATTTCCATTTTCAGCAAGCCCTTTTGCCCTTGCCTTTCTCAAAATACTGGTATTTTCTAGTACTCTACACCCTCCCACATAAGATACACACCGAGAAGGCAGAATGTAGAAGAAAAGATTTCCAGAAACATGGACTAGAGTTCTGTACTGATGCTCTGAGTGCAACAAAATAGCAACATATCTTGATATATCCCATTATGCAGGTTGTACAATATCAGACTGATGCAGGGTCCTTGCTGGGCTTGTCTATACGTGCATTTTAATAACTGTTTTACTGCATATTAGAGCACCATGTCAAAAACTGTGTTAATGCACTCATGCACAGTAAAATTAGGCTACTGTGCATTAAACATCACTAAAAAAGCACGTGTTGTGCTACTGCACAGGAGGGCAGCCTAATGTGCATTTAGTTAGTACCTGACATTAGAGGTACTAAATTTAATGCACAGTAGCAAAATTGCATTAATGAATGTGTAGACAGGGTGGGCAAAATACAGCCCATGGGTTGGATCTGGTGCACTAGGCACTTTTATCCAGCACATTGCACGCACCAATGAATGGTACCCCACCGAGCCCTTCTGCCCACGAGAGTGGGAGCAAGGTGCCTGTTATTTACACCCCGCACCAGCATACCTGATTGTCCCTCACTCCCACACTTATGGGTAGAAAGGCCTGGCCCAGCCAGCAGCAGCTTCTGTGAGGGGCTGCTACTGCCACTTTTGCCACCACCAGGGGACCTACTGAGCTTTCCTGGTGTCCTGCTAGCTCTGGACAGCAGGTAGGGAAATGACAGGAGTAGGGGCAGGGCTACAGCTAGGCAGAAGTGCAGAGCATAGGGCTGGCAACAGTGCAGAGCCCAAACCTAGGGGGATGGTGGCAGTGCAGAGCGCTGGTGGGCAGCGTGTGGTGTGGCAGCCAGAACCAGGGGGTTAAATCAAAAATATATGTGTCGCAGGGCATTGAAGTGCCCTGCACCTAGAAAGAACGACAGGTGCTGTTTGCTGGGGCAACCACAGTGGTCAGCTGACCAGAAGGGGGCAGGGCCTGGCTGATATAAGCAGCACAGGCTGAGGCCAAGGAAACAGTTCCCCTCTGGCAGCTGAAGAAGTTGGAGCTCTGTTGGAGCAGGTAGTGCAGAGAAGCCCGATGGCCTGAAACAGCTCCCGTGTGAGGAGACCAGGTGGAGAAAGCCCTGGGTAGGGATTTGGGAGGATAAACAACCATGGCTTAGAGTTTATGTTTTAGCCTGGAGGCTCCATTTGAGTTATAGCAGGTTGGCTCGAGTTATTCTGTTTTGTTTGTTGTTACACCGGAGGTCCGGGTGAGGCTATAAGGGGTTGGAGGAGGCCTCATAGGAGCTCCCCAGTAGCGTGGGGTTCCTGGTGCCAGAGAGGGCACAGTAGTCAGGTGCCGGAGAGGGCACAGCAGTTTGGGGGCCAGGCACAGCTAAGGCCACCTGAGCCCCAATTGAGAGAAGCCCCCGAGAGGGCGAGTGCACAGAGAGAGAAGCCCCCAAGAGGGGTAAAGCCCCAGAGAGAGTGAATGCACAGAGAGGAGCCCCAGAGAGTGGTGAAGCCCCAGAGAGGGCGAGTGCACAGAGAAAAGCCCCGAGAGGGTGAGCAGACTGAGAGAAGCCCAAGGAGGGTGCAAGACCCAGATAGGGGGTCTGGAGGCTAGGCACGGCTACGGCCACCTGAGCCTTGATTGTGAGGAGCCCAGTGGGGCTCAGGACCTGAGAAAGGGGTCTGGGGGCCAGGCATGGCTATGGCCACCTAAGCCTCAATTGCCGGGATCGCAAGGCAAGGCCCCAGGGAGGGCGAGAGTATCACGTTGAGCCCCAGGGAGGGTGTATAGGAATAAGAAGCCCCAGGGAGGGCGACCGTATAGAAAGTAGAAGATAAGCCCAGAGGGCATCCACGAGGGTGCGGACACTAATAACTGAATCACCAACGTCTGGTACATCTGAGAGGTTTGGGGCGTGGTATTAGGGGTGGTAGGAGCCATGCATAGCCTATAAGGCTGGGTGCACCAAAGCAATCTTTACAAACAGGGGCCAGGATAAATAAGAGCACCATGCCCAAGGGGGACAAAAAGGCAGCCTCCCTTATAATACTTTAGTCATCAAAGACGTGACGGGTGAGAACAAGGGTGCTTGATCACCAGCTTGGCACAGTAGGGGGCGCCAGGAGAGATCACGGCTGCTCCTGGGTCCCCACCCTGTGATAATATGCTCTTGGAAGCATCTGGTAATTGTCTTAAGTAGTTAAGATTAGCTAATGTAAAGCTTGTAAATTTGCAACCTGCAAGTGGAATTTGTCTGTCACAATTTAACCGAAGTGTTGAATCTAACTGTTTGCACTGATCATGGGACCACTGAACCCCCAAAATAAGCAGAGCTACAAGATTAGCTGATCTAACATGTTTTTTAAAGGTCAAGCCATAACCACATCTGACCACCTAATATAATCAGCACATTACAAAGAATCTAGAAATAAAAAAACTAAGGAGTTGAACCTAGGCAGGTAATGCTAATTTCAAACTTTAAAGTAATGTGGTGTAATTTGCTTATTGGGTGAACCTGAGTTCAGGTGGTAACCTTTCATGATAATTTCTAGCACCTTTTGATCTCATAGGGTAATATCTATAGGGCAAGATTGTGAGTGGCTCTAAAGCCAACAGAGTAGCATGAGATAAGGTATAAAGAAGCACTTATGTCAGGTGACCAGCATGAAGGATGGGACAGAAGGACCATTGCTGTACCACGGCTGGACCCCGGACTCCCAGTGTGAGTGAGGATCAGATACTGATCGAGGGACTTCCCAGTGACCCCTCAGACGGTGTTGATAGGGGACACCTGACTTTGCTGGAACAACTTGGTGTGCACCTGGCATAGAGGGACTGCTGATAAGTTGCCAACCCATGTGGGAACTCTTTGTCATTCTATCTGTTGTTATCATTCCCTATTAGCTCTTTATTACTGTACTAGCTGTTTGTCGCATTAACCTTTCTGTTAACTGTTCAATGCTAAGCTATAAGTAAATTTGTCTTTATGTCACTCCTGACTCACCTCCTCGATCCTGAACCCAGCAGCCTCATGGCTGATACACTCACAGCACCTAGCCACTGTGACAGTGTGGGTGTGAGGGGGGTGGGAGGAGTGGGCACCTCCCCCACATTCTGCCCATTGCATGAAGTTGTGGTAGGCAGTGGTGGCAGCAGCAGCAGCAGGCGAGGGTGCTCAGGGCACTCGTACCTGACACAGGCACTGGTGCCCAGTGGCATGTGGCTCTGGGCAGCACTGCACATGTGGGTGAGGACCATGGCCTGACCAGGCTGCCTCTATCTCTGGAACTCCCCACCATGCATGTGCAGCCCACACATTCATGTGTCATGGGAGGGAAGCCCCACTTGCTGGAGCTGGCTGCCTTTCCCATCCCCTGCTGAACAGGTCCCAGGCATGTGCTGGAAGTGGAGGGGAGCCACAGCTCCAGCTTCCTCACCAAGTCCTGGGGCCTGCATGGCAGAGTGGCAAAGGCAGCCAGTTCCAGCATGTGGGGCTTCCCTCCTACAGCACACAAGTGTGGGGGCTGCATATGTGTGATGGGGAACCCCTGTGATACAGGCAGCTTGGCCAGGCTGCACTCCTTGCCACGATGTGTAGCAGTGGCTGGAGCTACATGCTACTGGGCACCATCACCTGTGCCAGGCATGAGCACCCCAAATGCACCTGCCTGCTGCTTCTGCTGTGCCTGCGGGAATGTGGAAGTGTCCCCACACCCACCTCACACCCTCCCTCACACCCCACAAATGCTACACACCCATTCCCTGCCGCAACAATCACCCACATATACAACCCCCAACATACTCTATGCCCCACACAGTCACACCCCCTCACAACCCCCCACACACCCACACTCCAGCATACACCCCCCACCCTCTACCATACACACACACTCTGTCAGCTGAAATAATGCCTGCCTCTGGTATAGATGCACCCACTGAAGCATAAATGTAAGAAGTGTCTTGTCACAAGTGAACCAAAACAGATTATACTTGTGTAAACTATAAATGCTAAACTAGGTCACCAGATTTTGGAGCAAATTAAAGTTTGTTTCAGGTTTTCCAGGCTGAAACTGCTATCTTTCTTGGCCTCTTCTATATATTTGAGATGCCTAGTCATGTACCTGAGAACTTCTGACAATCCAATCTTACCATTATTTTCCCCAAACACATGGAAAGAGGCAGTAAGGTCTATATACATCATGGGTACATACCAGCATTAAATTTAGATCGACCTGACCAAGGTTTAAATTGGTCAAAAATGACATGTCCAATCTAATGAAAATGAGTTAACCCAGTCTAAGAAGGGGTTAACCTGATTTGGTGAATTTCTGCATGCATTTGCAGCACAACCCCCTGGTCCACCCCTGTGGACTTGCCAGCCTTCCTGGACTTGCCAAGCCCTGGCTGTACCTGGTAGCTCCTGCTGTGGACTTGCTAGACCAGCCCCCAATGTCACCAGTTCCTCTCCCCACCCTGAGTTACTTATCTTGGGCAGCCTGAGCTGCTCATGGCAGTGGCAAATGCCTGCACATGCCACTCCTGATCTAGGCTCGGGAGACTTGGAGTAATTTTAAGCCACTTAAAATGAGACCAGGTGTAGTGTATGTTTGCATATACCCCATGTTTCTGTAATGGCAGAACTTGCAGAGAGAAAAAATGCAGCTAAAGAACCAGTAAGAAGTCACAAAGGGAAAAAAAACAAATATAAAAGAAAATCTTCAGAAAATACTGAATAGGGCTGAACAACTGAATGATTTGCTTTGGCAGATCATAATCAACACCATTGGTAATTATAACCCTGGCCTCCCACCCTGAGGTTTAAGGTTTGATTCAAAATGTTTTGTTGTCAGTGAGTTTAGGAACAGGTAGTGCTTACCATGCTGGAAGGAAGGAAGTACACTCTACTAATTTCAATTTTAAAGCTCTGAAGTCCCACCAGTCACATGACAGAAGCAGAAAGCTAGGAGGGGGAAGATGTTATAACAGTGTTTGAAGAAGGAGAATATTAAGCAATGTTAAATGAATAAAGGTTTCCCCACATCCCTTTATATGCCTGTGTTGTCATAAGCAGTACAGTTGGTGCCACCTGAAGCAAAAGCTGCTTGAGATTTTGTATGATGAGACCTTGTTTTCAGTTGTGTGTAATTTTTCCAAATATTAGCTGAAACTTTTTGTGCATTTGTCTTCTTTAGATTGAATTTCTTCTTGGGGTGAGGGGAAGGAGGAGGGAATCCTAGCAGAATCAGGCCACTCATTTCTCTGAACATAGTTAGGGGAAAATACCTTCTTTTGCTCATATATCTCCATGCAATGGGATCTTAAAATTTGGAAGAGGTCACACTGGTGTCACAACTGTGCATCAGCCTTGCCAACCCCATGAGAATCAATAATATTTAGCCTTGAAAAAGCTCAGATTTCACATGTGCCAGAGAGACTCTGGCAGTGGAATTCATCAAAGATTATATCCGCTCTGAGCAAATTCTAGCTTGGGGCAGAAGGCACTGAGCACAGCTCTCACTATAAATTACTCTCCCATACAACAAAGTGATGTAATAATACCAGGCACTGGAACTGAAAGCAGGGAAACTGTCTCCCTTCTGCAATCAAGCCTTGCACCGCTAGAGCCCAGGCAACAACGAGAGGAGGAACGGTCAGCTAGAATGTGAAGTGGTGAGGAGCTGTTCATAGGAAGAGGGTGTCCAGCAGCAAACACTAGACAAAGAACAGGCGTGTGGGGAAAGACTAGAGTGTGGGAACAAGGAGAAAGTGAACTTTGAACTGGGATGTGGAGCTGAGAGATGGTAGTAACTTGCACTGGGACAAGGACCATCTGGAGGAGGTGGGGGCAAATAATTTGTAATCACTGTGGTATACTCCCTTCAAAACTTCTTTTAGAGGGCAAATTTATCTTTGCCTATATCCCCTCCAATCTCTGGGTCTCAAAATTCTATGCAATCACATAACCCCCTAGTGGAAAAAACTACCGCTTTATACAGGATAAAGTGAGAGGTGGGAATAGAACTGACCCTGATTCTTACAGTCGTGTATTAACTGCCATTTTTTCAGCCTGCCTACCTAGGCCTTAAAGGCTTCAGCTTGCATTGCTAAGGCCATACTTAAATCATGCTTCAAGATCTCAGATTTCACTGGGAGACCATGGAAAAAAGTCAAGTGTCAAGGGTACTATATTTCAATTTTCATTAGCATTAAAAAAGTAAAATATATAAATGTCATTTCAACCTGAAAAGTACATAAAAGTAAATATTGTAAAATCAGCATATGACATTTGCTAATGTTCAAATGAGACCTTCAGAGCTTAATAAATGTCATTCTCACTAATTCTGTATTGTTGATTATTTCACCTCTCTACAGTGTGATACAGCTTGATTGTAGGAAGGTAGAGTTTCCTTTGCTTAAACTGAATTAGGAGGACTAGTTGCCTGTCAATAGGCTAGGGCAATACTTTACATTCCAATATATAAAACCTTTCTGTGCTATATTTAAGACAGCTTCCCAACACATAAGCACAAGATTCCATTCTGATATTACTCTACATAATATCCATCAGATTCAAAACATTTATTCTCATCTTCAAACTCTGAAGGTACTTTAGTTTGTTTTGTTTTGTTTCGTTTTACATAGGACAGGCCTATTGCAGATGTAGGTATTTATAATCAGGCTTCTGCCTTTGGTAGAGTTTTATGATGTATCTGAGGTTCGATCCCTTGTATCCGTATGTTATTGTTGTCTGCTCCTGGTGGTTCAATACTAGCTCTGATCTCTATATTTGTTCATAGTCACTACCATGCAGTATTTCTTGGGCATGAGAAATAATATATCATCTTACAGTTGGTCTTGCAGGTAAACGTAGATGTTTTAATAATTGTCACTTTTTGGGGTATATGTATGTACCTATATTCCCTTATCCAATAACTTTTTAATCCAGACCCACTGGTTCTTGATGAACAACAGCAATGAAATTCCTTACGTTAGTACAAGCAGAGAGCAGGCACATTAATTATCCTTGTGTAGCAAGCCTGAGGTGCCTTGGGTGGTGTGTTGTCCTGGCACCCTGCCCCAGTCTGCTTACCTTTCTGGCCACCTGGTGCACTCCATGCTCCAGGCAGGAACACCTGTCTAAATCATCCTAGAAAAATGTCTATATAACCTGCACTTAAAAACTTCATCCATTATAGGTAATCTCTTTTAGGGGTCAAGTGCCCTAATAGTTAGAAAGTTCCTCCTAAAATTCAACCTAAATCTTCCTAGATGCAGTTTAAAGCTGCTTCCTTTTTGTCTTGTTCCCTGTGGACACAAAGGACAATTGATCTTTTTTCCCTTTATAACCACACTTTTGAAGAAAGTTTATCAAATTCCCCTTTAGCCTTCTCTTCAGTTCTTCTAGCCAACAATAATTCCAGTTCTTCTTGCCATTTCTGTCTCAAAAGTAGTGTTTTCCAGACTTTTAAACATTTTAACATTGAGCCACTGATGATTACTCTTTGAGCATAATTATTCAACAACTACTTTTGTACCTATCTTGGTAGTTTCCTATAAACTATATCTCCTTTCTTTACTTATGAGACTATCAGGGGAAATAGTGGCAGAAGCTTTGTTGAAGTCAAGATATATTGAATCCAATGCTGTAACACATCCACAAAGCCAATCCCCCTGTCATAGAAGGGAGTCAGAAGGAAGCACAACTTATTCTTGGCAAATCTATGTTGGATGTCCCTTATCATCTTGTTATTTTCTAGGTGCTTAGAAATAGATTCCTTAATTATATGCTCTTATTTCTGTCCAGGTATTGAGATTAGACTGGTGTGTAATCACCTGGGTCCTCCTATTTACCTTTCTTAAAGATAGACACTATATTTGCTCTTTTAAAGTTTTCTAAGACCTCTCCTGACCTCCATGTATTCACAAAGATAATAGCCAATTGTTCTTCAATTATCTCAGCCAATTCCTGGAGTACTTGAAGATGAATCTCGTCTGGCCTTGCTGATTTGAAAACATTTAGGTTGTCTAATCTCTAACATGTCCTTGCCCAACACTAGGTTGATTATCTATGCTCCAATCCTTGCTACTAACTCTGTTCATCATTTGACAGTTGACCTTTTTTGTGACGACTGAAGTAAAAAAAGCATTAAACACTTCAGCCTTTTCTGCCTCACCCATTATTAGCTTTCCCTCCCTATTAATTAATAGATCTACACTTCCCTTGTTCTTCCTCTTACTTCTAACAGATTTGTAGAATGCTTTTTTCTTACCTTTTATGTCCCTTACTGGCTGTATCTCCATTTGCCTTGCCCTTCCAGATTTTTCCTTTCATGCTTATGCTTTGTTCTTTTACTTACAAAAGGAAGAAATGTGGTTAGGCCTAAAGGTAAGATTTCAGATCATCAAAGCAGTCACTGTTTACCCAAGTTGTTGTGTAACAGGGTGATCTGGCCATTTAAGGAAGATAAATGGCCCTGGGGTAGGAGCCTAGCTATGGGTATTTAGTAGACCTGTGCAGCAGCAAGCATTCACTTTGGATTCAGACTGGGCCAATTCAGAGGACAGTGATTAGATTCAGAGATTCAAATCACTGTCCTGATTCAATTTGGCTGAATCAGACCTGAAAGATTTGGTGCCATTTCAGAGATTCAGCCATAGACTAAACAGCAGCTGACACAGCTGCCTCCAGCTGGTAAGTCTGTTGGGGTTAGGGGACACGGGAAGGAAGGGGTGTGGGGAGGGAGGGATTGGGGCTGGGGCTAGCTGCCGGGCTGGGGCAAGCTGCCCAGTTGGGGCAGGGAGATACATTACACAGGGAAGGGGTAGGGGGGTGTGGGATGCGGGTGTGGCAGCACTTGGAATGGGGACTACGCCCTTCTGGTGCTTGCACAGCCAGGGGGGGTAGGATGCAGGCACAGCTCACTCTGAGTGGAAGGGGGCAAGTGGTAGCAGGACATAGTCCCCTTCTGCCTGGAGGGCAAGTGGCAGCAGGATGCAGTCCCCGCTCCCAGCGCTGATTCAGGTGCGGCAGCACTGGGAGTGGGAGCTATGCCCTGCTGCCACTTGCTCCCTTCTTCCTGGAGTGAGTTGTGTGCACATCCCACCCCCACCCTAGC
>NW_017728950.1:35018997-35040946 GCF_001723895.1 Crocodylus porosus
CTCCCCCCTCCCCCAAACCCAACATACTTACCAGCTGGAGGTAGCTGTGTCATCTGCCTGTTTAGTCTATGGCTGAATCGTGAAATCTTTTCTGAATCTTTTTCCGAATAATTTAGGATGCTGCAAATCAATTCAGAGCTTTTCATTGGTCTCCCGATTGGATTCAGATTTGGAGATTCAGTACCTGAATTGGGCTGTATCTCCTCCAAATCAAATCAGCTACTGAAGCTTCACATAGCCCCAGTGTTTAGTGTGCCTATGGGGACAAAGAGTAGGAAGCTTGGGCTGGGCAAGGAGCAGTTTGTGGGCAGGGAGAAGACTGAAATCCAGCAGAGCTTGCTTCTAGGATGGGTCAGAGCTGAAGGGCCTTCTCCTGCAGTCTGGAGAAAGGCTAGAAGTTTCCGTTACTTATTTCTTTCTTTGTTTGGCTCAAGGAGTATTGTTTTGAGTTGTGAGGACTTGCTGAGAGGCCTCCCCAAACAGAGAAGCTGAAGACTCCCAAGCCTGCTTGTGGACAATTGGTTGGAAAGTCTGAAAGATTCCTAAGAGGGTAAAGACACAGCAACTCAGGGAAATACCATGACCACAAAGGTGTCAGGGGGTAGTACCTTGACCAATAGTCAACCCTTACAAATGGTTTTTTCTAGTGGAGGGTGTACCCTTGTCTGCTTGCAGACAAGACTCCCTACGAGAGCCTCATAGTTAGCTTCCCACTGGTCTGCTTCCAGTGGGAGGATCTCAGCTACACACTGAATTTACGGAAATGGGAGACACCTCCCTGGCTTGTTCCTGCAGCCATATGGCTGAGGACAAGCAAACCTCAGGGGCATCTGAATCCCAAGCCTCCAGGCTTGGGCCTGCATGTAGGATGCCTGCCAAAGGATTTGGAAGTATCTGAAGCCCCAGGCTGGTGTGGAGGATATTTGCCAGTAGCAGGGCCACATATGGCTCTTGAATGATTCAAATGGACTTGGATCTGATCTGGCTAATTTGACCTGGAACACAAAACCAAATCAAACCAAACCTAACCTTACATGGTGCCTTATTTTATTTCCTTCATTTTGGGAAGGAAGGATAACATGCCTTAGCCTAGTTTTCACTTCATTTTGTATTTCAGAACAAGTACCTGTCTCTTTAAAAAACAAGGTGACATCACTTTCCTTTTTTCTTGTCTGTGCCTTCTGAACAAGCTAAACCGATCTGTTGCCGAACTTCCTCATGTGCACGGACAAGCTCTACTTGACTAAAGAAGTCTATGGGTCGATGAGAGGTAAAGCATTGCTGGACCTAGTACTGGCCAAAGGGGATGACCTAGTCAGTGACCTAAGAATCAATGGAAAGCTGGGCAATAGTGACCATGAACTGATCACCTTTACTATCCATTGCAAAGCTAGCAAATCAGTCAGCAATACAGAAGTCCTCGACTTTAGAAAAGCTGACTTTGACAAGCTCAGGAGGCTCATTGTTGAGGCCCTAAGGGACCATGACTTGACAGGCAGAGGAGTCCAAGAGGAGTGGTTGCTCCTTAAGGGAGCGATTCTGACAGCACAAGGGATGGCCATCCCATCTTGGAGGAGGGGTAGCAAAAGGCACAGCAACCCCCATGGCTCAGCAAGGAACTTGAGGACCTCCTATGCCTCAAAAGAGAGACTTATAAAGGATGGAAGGCTGGAATTACCATGAAGGAGGAGTACTCAGCACTGGTCTGTACCTGGAGGGAGCGGATCAGGAAAGCCAAGACTGTAACTGAGCTCCATCTGGCTTCACATATCAAGGATAACAAAAAGTCCTTTTTTCAGATATGTAGAAAGTCAGAAAAGAAGCAAAGGTAACATTGGACCCTGCTGAACCAAATGGGACAGCTGATAAGCAACACCCAGGAAAAGGCCAATCTGCTTAATGGGTACTTTGCATCACTCTTTCATTAGTCCAATAGGACCACCCTGCCTAGCAAGATGTGGAATGGCTAGGGTGAGGGCATATTTATACCCAGCATTGATGTTGATCTAGTAAAGGATGACCTTGAGAGGCTGGACACCTTCAAATCAGCCTGTCCTGACAGATTACACCCTAGAGTACTCAAGGAGCTGGCAGGCATCATAGGCCAACCCAGGCAAAAATATTTGAAAACTCATGGCACTCAGGTGAAGTACCTGAAGACTGGAAAAAGGCCAATGTGGTACCCATCTTCAAGAAAGGGCAGAAAGTAGATCCCAGGAATTACAGGCCAGTCAGCTTGACCTCAATCTCCAGTAGGATTCTGGAGAAAATTATCAAGGAGACCCTTGTGGATAAGCTGGCCGAGGGCAACATCCTGAGGGATAACCAGCATGGGTTTGTCATGGGTAGGTCTTGTCTGACCAATCTCATCTCCTTCTATGACCAGGTGACATATCACCTGGACAAAGGAGAATAGATTGACATCATATATCTGGGCTTTAAAAAAGCTTTTGATCTGGTGTCCCATGACCTCTTCAAGGAAAAATTGGCCAACTGTGCCCTCGGCTACACCACAGTTTGATGGCTGGGGAATTGGCTCTGAGGTTGAACCAAGAGAGTAGTGGTTGACAGTAGCAAATCATTATGGTGCTCCATGATCAGTGGCGTCTCCCGAGGCTCTGTCCTTGGACAGGTTCTCTTTAACATCTTTATCAACAATGTAGACACTGGTGTCAGAAGTGTACTGTCTAAGTTCATTGATGACACTAAACTTTGGGGCATAGCATCCACACTTGAGGACAGGCTACTGATCCAGGCTGACTTGGATAAATTTAGTAAGTGGGTGGATACAAACCTGATGACATTCAAAACCAATAAATGCAAGGTATTCTACCTCAGGGGGAAAAAACCCCACAGCTTACTTATAGTCTCAGCAGTGCTATGCTTGCTAGCACCACAGCTGAAAGAGGCTTGGGGGGTCACAACTGACCACAAGATGAACATGAGCCACCATTGCGATGTCACAGCTGGGAAAGCAAACAAACCTCTGGCTTGCATCTATAGATGCTTCTCAATTAAATCTCAGGCTGTCATCCTCTCACTGTACTCAGCCTTGGTGAGGCTGCAGCTGGAGTACTGCATCCAGTTCTGGGCTCTACAATTCAAGAAGGATGTTGAGATGCTTGAGAGAGTCCAGAGGAGAGCTACACACATGATCAGAGGGCAGGAGAATAAGCCTTATGAAGAGAGGCTGAAAGCCCTGGGACATTTCAGCCTGGAAAAGCACAGGCTCAGGGGAACCTGATGGCTGCTTATAAGTACATAAGGGGTGTACTTCAGGATCTGGGAGAACATCTATTCACCAGAGTGCCCCAAGGAAAAACAAGGACCAATGGTCATAAACCTCGTACAAGCCCATTTTAGGCTGGACATAAGAAAATGTTTCTTTACTGTCCGAGTCCCCAAGACCAGGAATAGACTCCCTCCAAAAGTGGTGAAGGCACCTACTCTGGACTCATTCAAGAAATGTTTGGATGCTTATCTTGCTGGGATCCTTTGACCCTAGCTGACTTTCTGCCCCCGGGGCAGGGGGTTGGACTTGATGATCTTCAAGGTCCCTTCCAGCCCTAACATCTATAAACGTATCTATGACAGCACGTGAGTCATGTGAACAATCCCAGTTATGCACTGATTGTGTACACACAGTAGGATTTCCATTTCTTCTGCTTATTTACTATACTTTTTCCTTCAGTAAATAGTCCTCTTAGATTACTTAAATGGTGGTTAGAATGTGCTGAAATTTAAGCCTGAACATAAAATGATTTGTGAAATAGGAATGGACTTCTAAACCGGGGTTCTAGTGATCATAGGGCATACCTAAATGTGTCCTTATGGCACCATTAGTGTTGTGCTGTCATTTAATATGCTCCCTTTTGGGAGCAGAAGAAGTGCATTGCTATGGTGACTGTGATATCTGTATGTATTATAGGGCTGGCTAGTACTGCCCTGTGCTCGTCAGCCTACAGATGGCGACAGGGCAGACCGTGGCTCTGGATCACCAGGTCTGCCAGGAAGTGGATCTTATATCTTTCTCACCTGCCACAACTTTGATGACCTTTATATTCCCGGGAGGCAATGCCCATGGTGATCCTGCCTGGTCTTGATCCCCGTGTCTTCGGTGGGGCTCCAAACCTCTCTTTTAGCTCAGCCTAACCTCTCCAGATGGTGTTTTATGATGTTCTTTTGCAGCCAGCTCACAGTGCTGCCTGTTGTAACCTTCTCTGCACCCCAGGGTGTCCTAGTGCCTCTTTTGGGTACATCCTTCCACGGGCCGGTCTTGGCCTGTGTTCAAACAAAACCAAAAAAAGTACACAGCAAAAGAAATCTGGCAATGTCCTCAGAACAAATCCCTTAATCCATTCTCTGCTGTGTGAGCCTGCCCTGCACCCCTATGAACACTCACAGTCTTTTGGGGTCTCCCCCCTGTGCAGGAAGGCTCTACCTGTGACTAGATTTTTCCCCTTTGGACCCTCCTCCAGATCCTCTGCTGGAAAAGCTCCAGTCCGGAGATCCATTCTGGCCTTGTGAACTCCCTTGCTCTGAATCCTCAGCTGCGGCTCCGCTTCAGAGATTCCCACTAGCTGCTTGTTCACAGGTCTCCGCCTGCCTCAGGGTCACTCCCGCAGCGTTCTTCAGGCACGGTCTGCAGTTTCTGCCTGCCGAGATCCTCAGCTGCTCCTCTCTTCCTGTGGCCTGCAGGGAACTGACCCCCCTCTGGCTCTCCCTGGGGCTGGAAATACCTTTGAGTGGCCTCCCTCCACCAATCCTGAGTGTGATGCTGCTCCGGAAATTGGGTGGGTATTTTCCTTCCTTTCCGGGCTGCAGCTGCAGTCCTGCCAGCCCTCCATGCTGTATGTTCGGTCTCACTCCTTCACGGTGACATAATGGCAGCATCACAATTTTTGCCTGTGGATGCTACATCACCATAGTGTATTGCTATGGTGATGTAGCATCATGTATAGATGCACCCGCAGGATCCTATATTGTACACATACTAGTAGTTGAAAATGTCAGCGTGCTTGCTGTGAATATTTTAGGCCTTTGAATTAAATTTTAAGGCACAGGAAACCACTTGTATTAAATAAAAAACAAAACAAAACAAAACAAAAAAATCAGTAAATAATCTCATCATTCATATTTGGTTTGTAAGAAGCCAGACCTTATACTATATAGGGCTCTTCTTTCATCATCATGTACCACTTTATTTTCCTTAGAATTACTTAGACTTTATTAATTCGTATAGACTTGTTACGGTATGCTCCACATTAATTATAAACAATAACCAATAGGTGTGTGCAAAATGGGCCATATTCAATTCAGATTCAGATTCAGCCTGAATTGGGGGACAGTGATTCAATTAATTGATTTGGATCACTATCCTGATTTGATTCGACTGGATCCAAATCTGAAGATTCAATGCCGATTTGGAGAATCAGCAATTCAGCCATAGGCATACTTTAAATGGTTTTTCTACATATTTCTAGATACCAGGTGTGGCTCATGAACACAGAGATGGTGGGGTGGATGGAGCATTCCACAGGAGTGTGGGGGGCCCTTCCACATGCTCAGCAGTGGACCCAGAGTTGGACTGGAAGTGCTTCTGGTTCACTTCTGGGTCAGCCACTGAGTGTGCTGGGGACCCCTCTGTGCTCCCATGGGGTGGTCCATCTGCCTCAGCATCTCAGTATTCACAAGCCTCCTAGTACCTTGAGGGATATAGAAAAAACATTTAAAGCTGTGTCTATGTTCAAATTGTTGAATCTGTCTGAATTGATTTGGAGGGTTCCAGTTTAATTCGGCAAGATTAAAGGGTCTGCTGATTCAATTCGGATTTGGAGATTTGGCCGCTGAATTGGGCTGAATCTCCGCCGAATTGAAGCAGTGACCGAAGCTTTGCATAGCCCTAATAATCAGTCTAATATATTACTTTTAAGTGCACAATGCATTTGGCATTCTATATTAAAATCCCAAATGTTAATAAAAAGCTGAACTCCTTTAAAAGAAACAAAAATGAAATTTTTATAGGTTATGAAGCAGAGCAAATGCTTG
Source organism: Crocodylus porosus (assembly GCF_001723895.1). Lineage (NCBI taxonomy): Eukaryota > Metazoa > Chordata > Crocodylia > Crocodylidae > Crocodylus > Crocodylus porosus. The sequence goes on from NW_017728950.1 coordinate 35,025,046, forward strand.
CCACAACCTTGTCTGGCAAATCTCTTCCAAGGACCTGTCCACAGATTGAAGATTCACTCTTTGCTTCAATTTGCATTCTTAGGCCTATAAATGTTTTATGACCTCCCTCTATGAGCACTCACAGCCAGAAGGAGGTAATGCAAAATTGATCTGTGTATTAAAGCTGCTGAGCCAAGCAGGCCTCCTTTTGGAATTACAGTGATTATGCATTGGTGACTCAACTGGCCTTCATAGAAATATTTGCAAAATATTTTGTAATCAGATTTGAACTTCATCCCCACTTACCTGTTTTTACCTCTTCCCTGAGTGTCTGCAGGTGGATTGTCAAGTTTGGAATTTTCTAAGAGAACCGTCTATTTTTGTTGGTCTTGAAATGTGCCCTTGTTATAAAATTTGTTATTCAGTTGGTGATTAGATTTATAACAGCCACTACTGAACAATGATTCGATATATCCTCACGGTTATTTTATTTAAATAAAAATGTGTGAAAATGCTTCCATAACAAAATATGCTCCCAAATTTTGTTTTAGTAAAATCGAGCCTATTGATGTCAGGTCTGAAACCAGCACATCTTTACAACAGAAAAGAGACCTGATTGTAAAGTCAACCAATCTAATTTAATGTAATTTCTTCTCTAATTCATGATAGAGCTGAAAATTATAATTTCCAGTCTATTTGCTTATTTTAAAGGCTTCTTAAATCCTTATTTATGTACCTGCCTGGCTTTCAAAAGTGCTAAAAACCCCATAGTCACCACTGAGGGAGGTGCTCTGAGAATTGTTGTTAGGTAGCAGGATTTTCTGTACAGCTTTTAGTCAATAATACTTGGCAATATCAACTAGTTAGATTCTGTAATCATTAAGAAGAAAAAAGAGAGCTTCTCAGATCAACCTTACCAGCAAGATACTCATAATGCTAAATTCTAGATTGTTACAACCATACAAAGCTATTTAAACTTGAGGTGGAACTGCTGGGTTCTCAGAACTTTTGAAAATTACACAGGGTGCTTTACTGCAGAGTTTACTAATTAGCTGCACAGTAAAGCATCACTGTCTGCATGTGCACTGATTAGGGTGCAGTAAATTAATTCACTCTGTCCTACAGTGGAGCAATCAAGTGTGCTGAAACGTGCATAGAAGGCTGGGGCATGAGGGTGTTAAAGTGCAGGGTCTGCCTACTGCCCAGTTCCACACTTTAGCACTCTTATGCGCCAGCTAGCCTCTCCACTGCCCAACACCGCCACCTGGAGCCTGGGGTTGACCCCCTGAGGCTGCTGCCAGCCTAGGACTACTCCATCCAGCTCCTGCTGCAGTCCTGGGTGCACATGCAGATACTGCATCTGGGAGTAGCTGACTCCAGTGCAAACTGCACCGGAGTTTATTTCTCCATGTTAATTGAACATGTAGATACACCCACCAAGGCCTAAATATGAATCTATGCTCTTAAATAAGTCCTTTTAAAAATGTTTCTAATCAATATGTAACTACAATGTCCTTTCTAAAACAGGATTTCAACTTGAACCTTCAGTCAGCCATAAATCTTCTGTCTGCCTTACATAAAAAAAAAAAAGCCTGTAAAAGGAGTGGGGGTGGAAGAGGTGAAGCATATGCCTGCACAAGCAAAAAACTAAAGAGAAAGTGGCATGAAAAACTGAAAACAAGGGGCTCACAAGCCTGAAAATGGAAGATTAAAAAGTAGTTGAATTTCTGAATTCTCAAGGCAAGTATGCAATTAACGCTATCACCTACTAAAAGTCTGACCCTATTAAGTTTACCATTGACACAAGTGGGGCCAGAATTCTGAAAGGAGATATCTAATTAATTATATCTCTGTTTGTTGCACTTCTTTAAAAAAAGACTTTAGGTCAAGTTCTACACTCGTTTACACTGAGGTCATGGTTTTATAAGAGACTGGAGTATATGACATGATGAATTCTAATTAATATTCTACTATTCTAGGAACTACTGTTGATATTTTTGTGAAAAGATGAAATAGTATCCTAATTTATGTAGTCTATACCCTCCACAAGATAATTTTGGGTTGGCTGGGTAAAGGGCACAACGATGAGTAGCATATAGACTGACAGATAGTTAGGAAAAGAGCCAATAAAAGAGCTGAAAAAACTGAAGTGTGAGGGCCTGCACTGTGAGGTGCACACATGTTGATGGGTGTTAGTGCTAGCTCATCTTTAGAGCAAGGGCCCGGAGAACTGAGAGGTAAGAATCCCACCCCTCCTACCCTGATACTTGCTTTGTTCCGGGGCTCCCCTCCTTCCCCCCGCACCCTGCTTACTTATGGCTGTCTTTCCTGTCCATCCCAGGCAAGCAGGCAGGGAGGGGTTAACCTGCCTGCCTGGTGCCCTCTGCCACTGCTGCTGGGCTGCTAGTCTTTTCTGGGCTTCGCCCAGCCCAGAGAGCAGAAGTGCCAGTGGTGGAAACTGCAAGTAGTAAAACTGTCAATGAAACTGTAACCCAGGCAGTACTCGAAGAGGTACCCCCCTCTCCAATTGAAGGGATTAAAGCAGGTGCACAAGCACTGTGGGAGGTGTAGGGACTCTCTTCCCCCTATAGAGCAGAGCCAAACCACCAATGGGGACTTAACCATATACCTTTTTTATGAGAGAACAGTACTGGGAAGATAACCAGTATAAATCAGGGGGTATAGGGGACACTACAATGCCCTGAGGGAGCAAGATTCCACAAAGGTTAGACACTTACAATCATAGACATTCATCCAGTTGACAAAACACAGGGTTAAAAAAATATAAAACATAAACAACAGAACAAACAATATTGGTTGGGGAAATAAGAGGCACAAAATACAAAATGTCAAATAACAAGGAATATGGGGCCTAGGTACCTGGAGGGGGAGAAAGGAGGAAAACACAATGACCCATTTCTACTGCAACAAGAACTTCTCCCTGTTATTTCACTCACCCCAGCTAGGACTTGAACTCAGATTTCCTACATGTTAGGCCAAAATACTACCACACAGCCACCAGTACTGGTACTATGCTAAGCTGTTAGGGGTCTTGGCCTTCCAGGATTCCTGGCCTCATGTCAAGCTGCCTGACCTCTTGCTGGAGGAGCTGGAAGCAGAGCTGGGAACCTCTCAGGTTGCTGCTCAGATCCTTGCTGGAGCTGGGGAGCCTCTCCTGCTGGCTGCAGCCTCTCATAGGGGATCCTGAAGCCTAGCAGGGAGCCCCTCCTGCTGGCCGCACACCGAGCTGCTGAGGGTCCAACTGCTGCCTGCAGGTCCCACTCCTCCAGGCTCTACTAGGGAGTGGGACCTGCAGGTCAAAGAGCTGGTAAGAGCTGGCTCAGCTCTTGCCAGCTCTTTGAAGCTTCTTCCTTGTGGTCCCTCACTGGTCTCCCTCAGTCACCTGTGCTGCCCCTTTTATCCCCCTCCAGATGACCCAAGGGACCAATCAGGGGACATGGAGGGTGATTTTCTGGGGCCTGATTGGTGAGGAAAGGGAATCCCAAGTCCTCCAATCATCTTTTACCCCTTCAAAACCCTTGGGCCAAATCATTACCAGATTGGTGAGGAAAGGGAATCCCAAGTCCTCCAATCATCTTTTACCCCTTCAAAACCCCTGGGCTAAGTCATTGCCATCCAGCCTGTCATGAAACCAATGATGCTATCAGAGGACTGAATTAAACAACTATCAGATCCTAGTTAATGGACTATAAATGTCAACAATGTTTCTCCTAGCCAACCAAATGGCCTATCTGATGTCCTTGAAGCTCTTCACACTGGTGATGACATAACTTAAGATGGCTGAAACTGTATGCCGAAACCATATATGCTAAATAAATAAAGTGTATCGTGAACTGGAAACACAGATCAGAAATAATCCTACCTTGGAGAGGTGTAACTTTGAGCTGCCTAATGAGTGTCAAAAACTAGTTTCAGGTGTTAATGTGCAGACAATCCAGGGGTTAAGAGCTCCACAAGCTACCCAAAATGACCATGTAAAAAGGCCCTGAGTTATCTTTCTGACCTTTGGGTATCTCACAAGTTAGAGTTTTCTCAGCTTCAAACAATTTCTACCATGTTTCTTGGAGTATCCTAAAAAAGAAAGCATATTGATAGGGTCCTACTGAATTCATGGCCAAAGTGGGGTGCACTGTGACTCCTTTAATCTTGCAGGCTCCCCCATCCCCTCCCCTTGCTGACTGGTGGAGGAGCCCTGCTTGCAGCTCACTCCTGATCATCAGGAAGGCAAAAACTGTGGTTTTAAATATACCGCTGTTTTTGCCTCCTGCCACTGGTTGGCTGAGAGGCCCAGTCAGCCCTACTGTTTCCTGATAACTGATGGGGAGGCAAAAATGGTTCCATGTTTAAAACCATGGTTTTAGCTTGCCTGTTGATCATGAGGTAGCAGCAGAGTCCTCTGCTAATCAGCAGTGAGGTGGGGGGTGGGGACAAGGGGTGACGTGTGCGTGGGGGAACATGCAAGATTAAAGGAGCCACCTCACACTCTACTTCTGCTGTGAATTCATTAGGTCCCTACCTACTGACTGAAGAATTTCTTGGAGATTGTTAGTGATGCCTCTTTATACTGCACCTATGCAGAGTTTCCTAGATACAAGGTTTCAGAGTGGACTGTTGTTCATTTCTTATATGAATTTGATTTTGGAAATGAAATGAATAGGGCTTGAGAAAGATGGAAATGCCATTGAATAACTGATTTATTTGCAGTACCCATCTGTCCTTGGTAGTTTTGGCTCAGTTCCTCACAAATGAATGAAATCTTTCCCCTTGGGATGTATGGGAGGGGAAGCTGATAGCAAGCTATGCATAAATGTGCTGTTCACACATGTAATGGCCAGTTAATATGCAGAATCAGTTTTTTAGTATTATCAGTGACTGGTGCCTCCTGAATCTGGGGGGGCACCTGCAGAAGACACTGACCCTGTTGGGGGGGGCACTAGCCCTACTGACAGCAGCAGTGTCGGCCATCGGGGAAACGTTGGCCCTGTCAGGGAGGGCACGTGCACCCCCATGCACCCCCAACCAGTTGCCTATGTTTAGGAGTATGCACGTGATACAGAATATAAAATGAATTTTATCAAATGGGATTCTTTATGCCAGGATTCAAATTGTGAGTGAAAAAGGGGGTGTAATTAAACAAGCTTTGCCCATTATTTTCAGATCTTAGAATTCAAACAGTGGATGTATTAGGGCACCAGCTCTGGTAAGGTTCTGATCATGATGAAGACTTCAAACCTGCAAGAACATCTATGGTTTTTGGAGCTGCTTCTCCCCCTACCTCCCTAGTTTTCTCTTCTACCTATTATTTGAGTTTGTTCATTTTTTTTTTCTTTCCTTCAGAAGTTACAAATAGCTCTTACTGAATTATATCCCGTATAGGAAGAAATTTAACCCTGGAAGTTTGAATTAAGTGTTCCATTTTTCATTCATGTAATTCTTAACATCATATGCAGAAATATGTAAGTGAATCAATCTACATATAACAAATATCAGTCCAATTGCACCTCCCAGAAATAGCTAGGAAAATCCTGTTTTACCTTTTTTTGCTATAACATCCCCTTCTTAATTGCACACCTGTAATTAGAAACAGTGTTAATGCTTGCATGCTTAGGTAAAACTTTTTGATCTATGCCAAACTTTTAGACCTGCACTCCTACCTAATGACAACATTATCATCACTACAACCTATGTTGGATTCAAGCAAGCATCACAGGCAAGTTTTCAACTTATGCCCTGCATTGTTCTAGTTACACAATTTTTATGATGTAGAAATAGAAGATCTACTGTTTTTGTGCCTCTATATTGTATAACAAATATTTCAGGATGTAAGAATATTTTCCATATAATTCCATTGTTACATACAATAAGTCAGAATTTGTAGGCTCTCTATACAGATTTTATGCATTTGATGGCTGTTTCTTATTTAATTTTTATTTTCAATGTATATAATTTATAGAAAATGTGTAATTCTTGCCAAAACAGTTTCAGGCTGGTTGATAATTGTAGACCCAGTACTAAAACCACTTGCCCAAGTCATCATCATCATCATTGGTAGCCATCAGTCTTGGGAGACCATGCAGATTGCACCTTTGATGGGCTATTGGGTACCACCATACTTTTTGAGTGGCTGAGGAGTCTGATGCATGACAAGTAGACCCTCCAGGCAATTACACATACAAACTTGGTTGAGCTTGCCAAGTATCATTTTGTCTTGCCTGTTTCTGTTGCCTCTTCTCCATCTCATCATTGACTCTCTCCTTCTCAAAGTGATGTGGGCCCTGCTTCACAGTGGGTTTCCATTCATAGCAGTCTGAAGCAATTGATTTCCAGTGTTGGCCATCAATACACAGTTCATGAAGGTTTTTCTTCCAGACTTCAACAAAACAGAGTTTGGGTCACCCAAGTTGATGTTTGTCAGTGGCCAGCTCACTGTAGTGTATGTCCTTGGGGATTCGGCTATCACTCATATGATTCACGTCTTAACCAATGGAGGCTTTTCTGCCTCAAGAGCATGAACCTACTAGGTATCTTGGCCCATTCCATAACAGCAAAATTGAAGATTTTGTCATGCCATGTTATGCCCAGGATACAGCAGACATCGGAAGTGGAAACTGCTAAGGAGTCCATAGCATAAGTCCACTTGCCCAAGTAAACAGTTCTATTCATGTGAGTAATCCCATTGATATTACTGGAACATCCATGTCTCTTGTTCATCAGGGACTAAGGTTTGTATCCTGAAAATACTTCTCACTGTATATCAACTAGATTTTTAAGGTATTTTATAAAAATGTATTTCTGGTTGTGTTTATAAATCATGTAGATTGGGGGAGAAATGAATTATTTATACAATGTTCATAAGAAGATGTAGTTCCTGTTTCCCCCCCTTTTAAAAAGAACTTAACAGAAAATGTACTCAGGGACATGTCATACTGGTTATTGATCACAATAGGACAGAAAGGGTGTTATGGGTAAAAAGAAGAAATAACCCTAATTTAGAATTCCCTTCCCTTCTCTAAACTTTACTGTAATTTTGCTATTAGCACAAACACCTTTAGCCTTTACCTAAAGAAAATAAGAATTACTGGGGGGAGGGAGAGATATTCATCTCCTTTTATTAATTTCAGTGAAGGAAGGAAAAACAAAAGCCTTAACAAAAAATGGCAGGAGAATTATATATTGTGTTTGCTTCAAAAGAAAAATAACTATATCAACTTGATGGAAGGTGTCAGAAACATTTCAAAAGGCTTTTGAAAGCTGGAAGACGTTTGACATACAGCAAGCTCAGTACCAGTGCTGAGTTTGTTTGGATTTCATCCAGCTAGCTTGTCCATAAGTACATTTTGTCAGAGAAGTCACTAGCTTTGAACCAAGGAGGATTGTTTTTAGTTTTTTTTTCTAGCTTGCCAGCGCAGTTTTTGGGTTTTCTTTGACTTTACCCAAATCCATAAATAAGGCAAAATCAGTAATTTCTGGACTCCTGAAATGAACCTGATAATGAATTCTTCTGGGACTTGCTTGTATTTCACACTAAAACTCAATTGGATTAAAGAGGAAGTTAACTCCAAATACTTTGGAATTGATCCTTCCTTCAGTGGTGCCTAGATGAAGTGAGCAAAATTACTTAACGTGAGTAAAGATTAGTCATACGAGTGCTACTTGGTCTTCCAATCATAATTTTAAACTGATTTTGCAAGTTCATTGGCCTCAACATTGCAGTATATAATGGATTTGTCAGCTATTTCCCTACATGAGAGTTAGTGAGAGAGTGTGTGAATGGTATTAGATTGACACAGAATATTTTGTTTTCCCCCAAAGAGGAGACAGCAGAATTGGAGATTCCTCTGTGATATCCCAACATGACTGACCAAGTATAATAGCTGGGAGTGTAGTTCTGTTTCTATGTTCATGCAGTCTTTGGCTTGTCTTCTGAGATTGCAGATATTGTTGGTTGCTGTCCTTTATGTGATCTTCTTTGTCATAAAAGGTTGCCTGCTATGAACTGTTGAGAGAAACAATGTCTTTCTACTGTGATCATTGAATAGTTGGCACCATGGTGATAGCCTTTGATCTCTTCTAAATTCAGATTCCTTGACCTGGAAGTCAAAAGCTTCTTTTCTTTTTTCCCTTGAATGCTCCATCCCTTTCTGCCTTTCAAGTATTTATCTTTAATTTGAAACAAATAATTTTCTATATGCATATTTTAAATGGTCACATAGAATATTTCATAAAGATATACAATAACGATATGATTCTGTATAAATCGGTAGGAAGCTGTGACACATTATACTTAGTAAATATCCAAGTAACCATTTTTAAAGTTATTAAATGAAACATGATACAAGATTAGTTATAATAATAGTAGAATTTGGGCATTTTAGAGCCCCAGTCTTATTTACATAAACCACACCAGAAATGTAAGGCACCAATTTAAAGGCATCTTTGCATTGTTACAGCAATGTAAAGAATCATTAGAACTGGTCAACACACCTTTATACTGAAACAAGAAACAGCATGGATTAAAAACAGTTCAGTTCTTTGGGCACTTTTAGTTCAGAATGGAAGTGGCTGGAGTCAGTTTTGTTGAGGCATCAGTGTGTTACTGACTTGAGTTCAATTAATTTTAGACAGTTTTATTTCATAAGGCTTCAAACTGAGAATAATAAGATTGAGTACAGGAAATCAATTTCATTAAATATGCTTGTGTTTGTGTGTAGACCCAGTCATTCTTCTAAATGTGAATCATGCTTTTTTTAATTAAAAATGTTTCCTACTTTTCTATGCCACTGAAAATATGAAGGGTTGTTTTAAGGAGTAATGTATTAATTTAGGTGTTAAGTCTTTTCTTGAATTATCAGGAGACTTGAGGTTCCTTCAAGACTTCTCCAGTCAGTGTCTTCAGCTTCAAAGTTTTGCATGTACTTCCCTTTTGCAAGAGGGTTATATCCCCAGGTAGGGTTCTTGGATTTTGGGGTTTTTTTTAAAGAGATTGCCTATTTAAAGATTCCCTCTTTCTTTATAAGGAGATGATACTATATGACATATTTGGCACAAGTGCCACTAATCACTTAATGTGGACCTGGGGGAGAATTGTTCTCTGGAGGACTGGCAGATCGTTGGCACATCTGCTAAAGTTTCCATCTGTGAAAGGACCTAGTTTCTTGTTCTCTATTGAACCTATGGATATCAGTTACATTGTGTGCAAATGGGTTTGGATTCTCAGGCACATGAAGGGATGTGAAGGAACACTTGTAGAATCATTTAAGAAGAGGATACAAAGGTATATTTAAAGTGGCAATACAGTTGAATTCAGTTATTTTCTGGCCCAGTCTCTGGAAAATTTCTGAGGCACCCATGAGAACCATTTAATATTCCCACGTCGTAGTACAGCACTAGATCTTTTAGAAGATTTCACTTTTGACGGATTACTGATATCAATAGATTGATGACACCTCTCATCTTCTTCATGCCCTACGGCACACCTTTGGAACAATATGGAGGACTATGAACTTACTTAGCAAGTCTACAGGGAATATGTCAGAATCACTCAAGGTAGAATATTTTAACAGCACTGTCTGGCCTTTTGTTTTAGGAAGGGAAGAAAGGTAACTTTTATGTTTGTTTGCTGAGTAATGGGAAAATAATTGTAATTTTTTTCTAAAGATGAACACCAAAATGTGTGTGTGTGTGTGCGCGCGTCTAATGCAACTTCTTTGCATGTTTAGGATGTGGTTCAAAAGGCATATTTTCCTGATGGAAAAAATATTCCCCTGAGTATTCTTTAGACTATATATCTGGATCTAACCTGTTCTGACTGGAACAGTGAATGGGTTGGCAACCTCATAAATGTCAAGTACTTGTAACCTGAGCACTTGAGAAGGAAGATTTTTTATTTGTTTATTTTGGTGAGGGATATGTGGTTTTTTTGTTTGTTTGTTTTTTTGTTGATGAATCTCCAGCCCATGAGAAGCAGTAGGGATAAAAAGATTCAAACCACATTTTTTTTTATCGACTAGTATTCCAGTTTCCTGACACTTTTAGGAAACCATCACCAAAGACAAGGAGATCAAGGCCTAATATTCCTGATTCTTTTGAGGTGCAAACCAAGTAGGCCTTTGTTTAGTAGGAAAGAACAAAAAGCACACAGCAGCAAAAAACCATAACCTGGGATATTTTTTTATGCCATCCACCTTTAGCAATATACACTTTTTTCACTTTCACTTTGCATTTTCACTTTTTTTTTTTTAACAAACTTTGACCAGTCTCTTATTTTTCCCTGCTCCCACAAAATTCTCTCTCTCTTACTTCCTGGTACCAATGGATGAGGATGACGTTTCAAACTGTGGTTTGTGAGTGACATTGTCTCCACTAGTTTGCAAGAGTTTCAGTTCTGTTGAGTGTAAGATGCCCCATCCTCCCTTCTAGTTCTCCAGCAATCAGAGTAGTTTACTCCCTGCTAAGACCACATAGTAGTGCACTGGATAAAATAACCAGGAACAGCAAGGGACTAATTAAGTCCAGTCAGGCAATCACAGATGGATAGAAAACTCTAAAACGAACCCCTTGAAAACTCTTTGAGGAGACAGAATTAAACACTGTTGTGACCAGTCTAGCTTGGACTCTTTTCTGTTATCTCTAGTCATGTCATATCCTCTATTGTAATCAGCACACTGTAAAACCTCAAAAATACTTGAGAAAGACTATGCTGCTGAACCAGCTGATTTCATGATCAGCAACTCCAGTGACTTCAGTGACTTCAGTTAACATTAATATAATGTAAATCTAAACTTGGCCTATTTTTATACAGTTTTAGATTAAAGGGTACATTAAAAAATACTCAAGGGCTGACTAAAATGAAAATTATAGGAATGCATGCAGCCTTTTTTCCATCTTATAAGCTTTAGATGTCAGGCAAAGGTTTTCTCCTATTTAATGTAGGTACAAGGCCTACTTAAATAGGGCTGAGCCCTTGAGGTGCTACAGATATTCAAATAAATGAAACTTGGGAGAAGGAAAAGGCACTTCCTCTTCATATGCACTGACAGATGCACAGTTTTGTATTTCACACTGTCTGGTAGCTCTTGGTGTTTTTTTTCTTTTTTTTTTTAAACAAATATTTTACCAGTTTCTATGGTATGCATTAAACCTGCCAGGTACCTATGCAAAATGTCTAGTTCCATTTTTAGTGCAAATGTAGCATCCATTAGAAAAATATCTTAATAAACTTGCAACTTTCCTAAAAGGATGAACAGCTCTGAGGAAAATCAGTCTATAAACTGAGAATAGAAACAATCTGTAAATAAAAAGATAATATTGTGCCTCTCCTGCAATACAACTGTAGCTTGGATCATGAAAGGTATTTGAGCTGGCAAGATAAGGTTTTGGTATCAAGAAACCTAAGTCCCCTCATCCACCAACATAAGCCAGAACTGTGAGTCAGAGAATCAAGTCCAACATGTTTTGATGAAGCACTTCTAACTGGATTTTGGCTTAAAGATGTATAGATGTGTTAAATGTCAAGGCATGTCAAAAAGCCCATTTAGTTTCAAAGTCTTTCTATGGTGGGCAGAGAGGGACCACAAGAGGGAAAGAATGGTTATCCAAGTGGGTCAGCAAGTCCAGCTTGCATTTGATAATTTTTGTTCAGTCTGTATTTAAGGCACTGCAGGATGCTAAATCCTGTTGACCTTGGCCAGACCTTGCGCCTTGTTTTCACTAAGATTTTACAGCAAGCCGTCTTATATGGATTATTTATCACACTGTGAAATCTCCCTCTCCACCTTCTCCTTTTTGGCAGAAAAGAAATATAGGCAAATTCACTTGCTCAAAGTTACTTTTTTGCCTCCACAAATTATTCCACTTAGTTCAACTATCATCAGGTCTCAAACTTCTTACATACCAAAAAAACATAATTTGGTACTGAAAACATAACTGAAATGCTAATTATACTTTGTCCTATGATCCAGTTACAAAGCTGTTAGACCACAGGGATGCTAAATACTGTAAGTACAGTTAAGGTAATGTAAGGGAGTTTATGGCAAAATGAAGCATGGTACATGCTCTAGTGATCATCTTAGAAGCATGAAGAGTGCCTGAAGTCTAACCTAAAACCTAGCCTAAAGCAATGTTGAATGCCCATTTATATGTAGGAGCGCGGTGCTTGTGACAAAAAGGAAAGGTAAAAGCTAATTGTAGCAGGGCACTAAGGTGCCTGCTACTCGTAGAGCAGAGATAACTACCCAGGTGCAGGTTGCTAGGGCAACCAGAGTGAGCCAGGGACCCACACTTGCCATTGGTCAGCTGACCGGAAGGGGCTGGGCCTGGCTCACATTTAAACCCCAGGGCTGAGATTGGGTAGGTAGTTCCTTGCTGGTAGCTAAGGGGGAAGGAGCTTTGCCTGAGTAAGCAAAGGGCAGAGGCCTGACTGCATGAGCAGCTCCTGATACTGGTGAGAGAAGGAACACCCCTGGGGTGGTTTGAATGATGTTTTAGCTGGGTGGCTTGAATCTATGTTATAGCCCAGGGGCTTGTGTTTTGTTTTCTGTTTTAACCAGTGGCTTGGGAGAGGCTATTAGGGGATGGAGGAGGCTTCATAGGGGCCCTAGGGAAGTGTGGGGACCTGGTCCCCAGGGAAGTGTGGGGACCTGAGTGCCAGAGAGGGTGCAGTGTTGGGGGTGTGCTGACCCTGAGCACCAGTGAGGTGCAGAGTGAGAAGCCCCAGAGGGGGCAGTGAGAGAAGCCCCAGGGAGGGGGAGAGCGAGACTGAAGAACGTCACTTCCATCAGTGAGGTTTGGTAAAGGGGTGGTTGGAGCCTTGCATAGCCCATAAGGCTGGAGTGCACCAAAACACCTATTACAAGAGAGGGCCTATGTACAGCAGGAAAATGGTATCCAAGAGGATGGAAAAAGCAGCCTCCCTCTTACATATTTAACATCAAAGACATGGTGGGCGAGAATTGAGGGTGCTTTTTAGGCTAATTGGGCATGGTATGGGGGCATTAGCGGAGATCATGGCCAACCCTAGGATGCCATCCTGTTACACTATTTTATGATGGTCTTACTGCATTTGAAACAACTAGCTGAAGAAAACAGAACACAGAGGAAACTTGGGAAAGTAGTCTTTAGGTCAGTCTACCATTTTGTTGCCCCATGTGTGAAAAGATATGACTTGTGAAGATTGCTCTGTTTTAGTCATGCGAACCCATATTCAAAATTAATGAGAGAAAATTTAGCAGAAGAATGGTGGAACATGATGAACAACTGCTACTATAATTACTACTCTAAGTGATACTTGCTTGACAATTTGCTCCTAAAAGGGACAAATTATGCCACATTACTCAAATTGAGTCAAACCACATATATTTAAGTAGGTTTTTTTTGGCTATGTTAACCACTAATACTGTCTTTTTTTTTTTTTTTTTTTTACCATTCACCTATATCTACTGAAAGACCACATAGCAAATATTCTATTATCCAAAAATTAGTTACTCAACACTGACTGATTTAGATTTGAATCAGGTGCAGAAGTCATATTTTGACACTTTTACATTTGGTGACTTGTGGAAAAAACACCCCCAACAGTTTTCAGATGGTCCCTTTTTAAGAAGGGTGAGGGGTCATAGTGGGGCCCCTGGCACGGTTCTGAGCTCTCATGGGGCACTGGCCAGGTACCAGAAGATTGGAAAAGGGCCAATGTGGTCCCCATTTATAAGAAGGGGAGAAAAGAGATGCATTACAAGCCAGTCCAGGGAGGATCCTTCCCATCTATACAGCATTGGTCAGCCTACGGTTGGAGTACTGCATCCAGTTTTGGGTGCTGCACTTGAAGAGGGATGTGGACAACATGGAGAGGGTCCAGAGGAGGGCCACTCGCATGATCAGGGGGCAGCAGGGCAGGCCCTATGAAGAGACGCTAAAGGGTCTGAACCTATTCGGCCTCCACAAGAGAAAGCTGAGAGGGGATCTGGTACCCATTTACAAACTCACCAGGGGGGAACCAGTGGGAATTGGGGGAGGCTCTGTTCCCTGGGCACTATCAGGGGTTGCTAGGAATAATGGTCACAAATTGATAGAGAGAAGGTTCAGGCTGGACATCAGGAGACATTACTTTACAGTTAGGGCTGCCAGCCTCTGAAATGGGTTCCCAAGTGAGGTGGTACTATCTCCCACTTGGGGGTCTTCAAGAGGAGTCGGGACAGATGTTTGGCTGGGGTGATATGATACTGGCATCTGTTCCTGCCTGGGGCAAGAGGTCGGACCTGATGATTTGTTTAAGTCCCTTCCATTCCTAAGTACTATGATACTTTGAAGAAATTGTAAAATAAATAATAAATTTAAAAATAGCCTGAAAAACTTACAGTTGCCATGAGAAATTTTCAGATTCCAGTCCACATAGAAAAGGGTAATAATTCTTCTGTCTCAAGAACCTGACACTTACCCCAGGACACCAGGTTTAACAGTTTGATAACACCTCATGATAAAGATAAATTGTGCCCAGAATGCCCAAACCCAGTTGTATGGTTAGTGGGTTCAAAAGCCAAGGCAGCGTTTGAGGACTAGGCATTAATATCTATATGGGTGCATCCACACATGCTGGCATGTGAGCTTGTAGCAGCTCAAATAGAAGCTGTACAAATCTGAGCTGGGGATTCTTGCCTCAATGCATGCCCAGACATGCACTTCAGTGTGGGACAAATTGTGCCACTTGGGGCAAAATAACCCTGCCTGGCTCTTCCTGGATCTGCAGCTGGAGGTGGGGTTAGAGCCTGGGCCTAAGACCTTTGCTGGCCCCAACAGTATAAAAACCTGCCCTAGCCAGCAGCTCAGGGCTACTCCCTCTGAGGAGCTTCTTGGAGGAAGTTAGCCACACCCCTTCCTGTTTCAGGCTGCTGTTGTTACTGCTACTGCTGCTGCTAGCTTGGTCTCAGTAGTTTCTGGGGAGAAGATGGCAAGACCACTTCCTGCCTCTGGCTAATGCTGACTTATTCTCAGAGCTTTTTTGGGGTAAGTTGGCAGCACCTCTTCCTGCCTTGGGCTGCTGATGCTGCCCTGCCCCATGTGGGGGAGAGGGTCCTCTGCTGCATGCCACTGCCCCCCCTTTGTGGGGAGCCCACTGCGTTGAACTGCACCCCAGCAGTGCACTTTAGCTTCTTCACTCCTGTTCCAGCCTGCTGCCAAGCTGCAGTCAGAGGATAACCTGGGGAGGGAGCGTGCACTGCCTGTGGGCCTCTACCCCACCATCACTGTCAAAGCCTAAAGGTGCCTTGCCTGTCCAAGCTGCCTTGGCAAGACACCCTGCACCTTTCACCTGAAATGCACCCTGAGTGGCTGAACTGGATGGCTGCTACCACCACGACTGCTGTTGTTGCTGCCACTTGTTCTGCTGCTTCTCCCTCTCAGGAGAGAGGGGGTTTCCCTGCTGCACCACCTTGCACCACTCAACACCACACCTGCACTGTATTACTCCCTAATTGACTGATTGGTCCTGCCTTGCCCCACAGCTGCCTCACTGCATCTGATCCTGCTTTGTTTTCCTACTGCTCTGCTGCCAAGTACCTGACTGGAGGCCTGAGGGGCCCCTGGACTGATCTGCAAGAAACAAAGCCTCTCCACCACTCCAGCCATCTTGCATCTGCCTCAGCAGCCTGCCCTGTGTAAGATTTTTTTTTTTTTTTTTCTTTTTTTCCCCTTGTGGTAAGTCTTCTGGTCCACTCCCCCTGCCCTGGCACTTGACTCAAGCAGGCTTACTCAGCCACACATCTCAGAGTGTGTGTGTGTGTGTGTTTTCCCCCTCCCCCAACGTTCCCCTGGTGTAGCCTTCCTGTTTTGGTTTTGTTTTGTTTTGTTTTGTTTTGTTTTTTTTCCTGTAGGGCTGTAATTAAGTGAGCTTCAGACCCCCCTCCCCCCC
>NW_017728950.1:35041046-35042448 GCF_001723895.1 Crocodylus porosus
ACAACCCCAGCCTTCCCCTATTAGGTTCACCAGCCCCACTGTGTATTTTAGTTATCTCTTATTGTTTTCTGCTCCCTCATGTGAAGCAATGGCAGGGAAGGAACCCCCACAGAACTTCCTGCAGTAACCCTATAGGGACATATCCCAGCCTAGCCCCCAAGGGGATGCATGCCACTGCAGCCCCCATCCAGGAGATAGAGTTGAACTAACCTCCTCTGGGGGTAGAGAAGCCTGCAACCTCTTCTGCAGGGGCAGGCAAGACTCCAGCAGGGAGCCCACAGGGCCAGGGGGTTTCCCCTGGCCAGACCCTGCCCCAGGAGGGTTTCCTAAGCCCCTTCCCTCTCCATCAGAGACCAAGGGCAAGGACACTGGGAAGGGCTTCTTTTCAGCCTCCTCCACAGCTAGGGGTGGGAAGTGCAAGGCCCCTGCCCCCAAGCCTACTGGCATCTGAGGGGACCAGATGCACTACACTAGCCAGCTCACCCACTCAGTCTGTCCCTGGCCCTAGCCCTGACCCAACCAATGTGCCCCCCCCCCCCCCCCCCCAGCAGGAGAATCACAAGTGGCTGCAGAGTGATCCAAAGCCACAGGGCCTGAAGCCTCTACCACCGGCCCTTCCAGCTTGGGTACTGGGGCTCCCTTTCTGGCACTTGCCCACAGGCACAGGGTAAAGTACCAACTTCCCAAGCAGGAGAACCTGCACTTTGAGACATGGGTATAGGCCCTGACTCGGGTAGTGGGGCCTCCCAAGATCATGGCAGCCTTCTACTTTCATGACTGGGAGGGGGGTCTTTTTCCTTGCTGCTGCTGCACAAAAGGCAATGGAGAGGGGGCCTATGGTGGAGGGCAAGTACATCCCCCTCAAGCCCCTAGAAGAGCTGGGGACCAGGATAGGCTTCAACTCCATCCCTCCCTATATCTACAATTTGGGCCATGCTTCCCAGCTCCAGACCCTGGGGAGAGTTGCCTCTCCAATGGTGGCCCTCTCACTGGGGTGCTGAGTCCTTGGCTTCCAGTGCCAGGTTATGATCCAGATGGTGGTAGAAGTGCAGCTGGAAGCTGAGGGGTGCCTTGGCATTCATTTTCAAAGGGGACTTCATGGTGTGTGTTTGTTTGTTTGTTTTTTTGGTTTTGGTTTTTTTTTAATATGCCAGGGGACCTGCAATGCTTTTGGTGCTGTGTCCCTGGGCACTTGCATTATGAGTGCCCCATGAGCCAGGAGGAGAGGGCATCCGGGGGTCCCACTAGTGAGAGGGGTGCCTCTGCCACCAGGAACCCTCCCTTGTCAAGCCCCCCTGGCACCCCAGCCACATCATTCAGCCCCACTGAGCTCAGGGGACCCTGCCACCAAACCAAGTTTGGTGGGGTCCCGGGGAGGGCAGAAGCAGCCAATGGGAGAGAA
>NW_017728950.1:35042548-35111393 GCF_001723895.1 Crocodylus porosus
GTGGATGCAGGTCCTCTCTGGGAGCAAAGTTAAGAGGAAGGCTCAGGCTCAGCTGGAGCCCTCTGATATGGAGGACTCCTTTTTCCCCCCCCCTCCCAAGACCTCCACGTGGGGGTCGAAGGAGTGGCCCAGCTTCTGGGGGCTTCCCCAGCTGTGCCTGACACCCCATCCCCAGGTAAGATAAAATGGGTGATTCCCCATGGAGTTTTCAGGGCTGCTAGATGGTCCTGACCAGAAGGGAAGCCCATGGAGGTAGCCCCTCATTCTGCTGATCAGGGCCTACACCCTGAGACCCTTTGGGCAGGCGTAGGCCAAGGCACCCATGAAGGCCTGGCGGTGGAGCCTCCTTCCTCCAATGGTCTGGGTGATGCAGCGGCCCTGGAGCTCACCCTGGTGAGTACTGAGGAGGGATGTCCTGGGAAAGGGGACCCTGAGGCAAACACCAAAGCCACTCCGGTGACTGATGGGCCTCTTCCCTCCCAGAAAAACCTTACTTCCAGCCTGCCTGCCCCATGGTCCTATGCCAGAAGGGGTTAGGGTGCGGTCCCCTAATCAACAGTCTGATCTTGTTGGGGACCCTGTGCAGACCGCCTGGGGTACCAGCTATACCCTACCATCTTGTGAAGGAGTTCCATCTCCACTCCTATCCTAAGACGTGTTGCCTTGGACTGCTAGGGAGATTTTGACAGTGTCCTCACCACTGTGAGAGTGCTGGCAAGGGAAGGCAAGGGGCCCAAAAGCTGCAATGCCTGGATCTATAGGCAGGCCTAAAGTTTTATAGATGCCCTCTATACTTGGGGAAGGGTGCTGTGTGAGCTGGTGGGGTCCCATACCGGACATTGAGATGTATGAGGCCTCTGCTGAACCAGCTGCTCCATGTCCCCAGCTATGAGGTCATATTAAGATCACTTCCCTCAATGTCCATGGCTACAGGAAGGGTCTCCAGAAATGCTGGGTGTACCACTTCCCTCAGGAGGTAGGGTACCCTGTAGTATTGTTGCAGGGGACCCTGACAACTCTAGCCACTGACTATCCTCATCAGCCAGAGTAGGGAGGCAGGGTCTTTTTTTTTAGAAGCCTCTTGGCCACCTTTTGCAGGGTGGCCATCCTGTTCTCCCCAGGCCTGCAGCCAAAGGTTCTCCAGGTTGTTGAGGTGGTGCCAAGCCCCTTGCTGCACCTCCCAGATCCAAGTGCAGGGGCTAGTACAGAACCTTGTGAATATGTATGCCTTTGCAAGGGACCTGGAGTTAGTGGATTTTTTTTCTGCCAGGAGGCCTCTACCCTCATGAGTGCCTGGTCCTTGGTGGGTATTTGTGACACTGTTTGGGTAGGGAGCGGAACCAGGCTGCCGTGGGTGTCCTTGGGGAGATCCTGATGGATGTCTGGCATGTTTGTCACCCTACAGACCCCTCTGCTGTCACCTATGTGAGGGTGGGGGATAAGCAGGCATGCTACTCCTGGTTGGACAGGGTTTATATCTCTTTGCCTGACTTTGCTGAGACCCACTCCTCTGGCATCCTTTTCAGTGATCAGCACCTTGTTTGGGCCCAGGCCATAGTAGAGCCTGGGCATCCGGGGTTGGCCTACTGGTATTTCTGTGTTGGTCTGATGAAGGATATGGGCTTCAGGGAACCCTTCCAGGAGTTCTGCCTGGCCTGGTGAGAGCAACAGGCAGTTTTTTCCTTGGCCCAGTGATGGTGAGATGTGGGGAAGGTGTCTATCTGGCTTTTTTGCCACAGCTATACTTGGGGGCACACCTGGCACAGGGAGGTGGTCCAGGGGCAGCTTGAGTGGGGGGAGCTAAAGCTAGAGAGGTACCTAGCCACTGACTCAACCATACCATCCCTCTATGGAGAGTGTTGGGAGAGGCAGGGACAGTTCTATCAGGAGATGGACCACAGCTCCTGCTGCTTTTTCTATGCCCTGGGGAGGAGGCGGGGGGCCAAGAAGTACAGCACTTGCCTTCTGGTGGGTGATGGCACCCCATCACAGACCCGGATGAGATGCACTGGCACATGCAGGCTTTGTACAAAGAGCTCTTCTCCCTGGATCCAACTGATGCTAAAGCCTGTCATACCCTGTGGGAGGGACTCCCACAGGTCAGTGTGGACAGGTGGCTGGGACTGGCTGGAGGCTCCTCTCACTCTAGTTGAATTTTTTGCTGCCCTCCACCTGATTCCTGGCAACAAGACACCAGGCATCAATGGGCTGACCGCAGAGTTCTACCAGACCTTCTGAGATGTCCTGGTCTAGGCCAAATCCAAGGGAAGTGGGGACTCCCCCCATCATTCTAGAGGGCCATGATAACCCTTCTGCCAAAGAAGGGGTATCCCCATGACCTGAAGAACTAGCATGCAGTGTCCCTCCTTCTGTATAGCCCTTTCTCATTCTCCTGCAGAGCTGGGTGCTAGGGTTAATGCTCTGGGAACCAGCAGTGTGGGTGGTTCTCTCAGCATATGCTGATGACATACTCATTACAGTCCAGGACTTGGGCAACCTGGCACAGATGGAGGCCTGCCAGGCATTGTACTCAGTGGCCTCCTCTGCCTGGGTTAACTGGGTTAAGAGCTTTGGCCTGGCAGAGAGTAATAGGTGGCAGGTGGGCTCACTCCCACCTACACTTTGTGGGATCTGCTAGAGCATGGGCTCACTGCTGTACTCAGGGTTCTACCTGTCCCCCACAGGAGAACTGGCACCAGCTGGAGGCAAGGGTGGGGGAGAGGCTCTGGGTATGGTCAGGGTCCCAAGGTGTCTCTCCTTTTGTGGGAGAGTGCTGGTGCTGAACTAACTGGTCCTGCCCATGCTCTGACACTGCTTACACACCCTGCCTGTACCCCCTCAGGTCCTGGCAGGGCTCCAGAGCTGGGTGTTGGAGTTTTTCTGGCCAGAACAGCACTAGGTCACTGTGGAGGTCCTGAGCCTCCCCTAGCAGAAGGGCAGCAAGGGTTCACAGCCAGGTCCTGATGTTCTGCCTTCAGGCCCTGCAGCAGCTGCTATATGATGTCAGTATCCATGCAGCATGGGGCCACCTGGGGCCCAGCTTCCTCTGTCACTATGAAACTTCTGGGGGATCCAATATGTCTGACAGCTCCTCAGCCTTTGGGGCTTTTCCCTGCAGAGTTCTACCAGGACCTCCTCTGGGCCTGGAGGCTGGTTTCCACCTCCTGGTCCCCTTCTACACTCACTCAGCATGCTGACCTGCTGGTTGAGCCCCTCCTCTGGAACCCCCAGCTGGAGGTGCTGATAGGAGAGGCACCCCAGTTGCAACAGAGGTTGATTCTGGCTGGTGTTACCCATCTCAGAGACCTCCTGGACTGTGATAGGCAGGAGTGGGTGGACCCCATTATGCTGGCCCGGCTCATGGGTCTACCCATGGCACGTGTGACCCACCATCTGATCCAAGAGGTGAAAGCTGCCTTACCACCCTATGCCCTTGCTTTTTGTTGACCAGGTCCTGCATGGTGGTGGTTCCCCCACATTCCCCATGTCCTTCAGTCTACTGGAGTTTGTTGTGGGGCCAGTGCCTCGCCTAGCCTCATCAAGCTCCCTGCTCCATCACCTGACCTGGCTGTAGGACACCAGACTGGTCTGCTTTTCCACTGTCCATTGCCACCACCTTTACATGCTCATGTGCCACATGATTAATCATGCCACGCTTGCATCCTGCCCAGACACCAAGTGGTGGGATCTGGTCAGCAAGAGCATGGCTGGGGTACCCCAGTGGCTGAATCTGTACTCCACCCTCATCCCACAAGCCACTGGGGACCTCAGCCGGTAGCTCCTCCATGGAGCTGTTGCCACAGGCATGTATGTGTTGAGCTTCACAGATACCTTGGTCTCCTGCCCCTTCTGTGGGTGTGATCTTTGAGTGTGCCAGGCTGCAGCCACTCCACCTCCACCTGCAGAACCTTCTCCTGAGGTTCTGGTTGAATTTCACTCCCCACCTTTTTGCTTTTGGTCATCCCATCCACAGCCATCCAAGTCCCAAGACCTCCTGGTCAACCTCCTTCTGGCCCTGGCCAATTGGACCCTTTATTTGACTGGGAAGAAGGCTGTGGCTGGGAAGGTTCCCAGAGACTGTGGGACTGCTTTCCTCTCGCTTGTCCATGTATGTTTCTGGACAGAGCACCAGTGGATGGTGTCCATCGCCTCCTTGGATGCCATTGTGGACAGGTGGGTGTGGCCTGTTGGGCTCTGCTTCATGTCCCCTTGTGGCAGGGCACTGTTTGTGCCTGCCACTTTAAGACCTAAGCCAACAGCCAGCAGGTGGCTGATTGCAGCAACTATTTTAGCTTCAGGGCTGCCTATATAAGCAGAGCATTTGCCTGCAGGCAGGCCAGGCAGCAACATCGCCTGGCTGCAAGGCTTCATGGAACATCCTGGAGGTAAGGAAGGAACTATAGGGGATGGCTAGGAGTCTCCTGGTCCTGGGCAAGACCTAAAACTGTACCTGCCAGGAGTGGGTGGCCTGGTGGGGCTCTCAGTGGCATGGGAGTCCCCAGGAAATGCCAGTTACCACCCCAGTGAATGGCAGGTTGGGGCACCTTAACCCCAGCTCCCACAACTGGGTGGGTCACCTGCTAGTAGGGTCCAGAGAGCAGACCCCTGAGAGAGTGGGGCTAGAGGCCTGATGTAGAGTACCTTCAACAGGTCAATGCTGGAGCCAGGACCAAACCATTCAAAAGGGCCAGGGGCCCACTGTGAGGGATGCCCATTGCTAAGGGCCTGGGGTTCCAACTGGCCTTGGAGGTGAGGCCAGGGCCTGTGTGGCCAAAGGTCGCAGGGGGACCATGACTGAGAGGGAAATGGTTCAGGGAGCTAAGAAGCCCTGAATGAGGGCGGGGTAGGCCACCTGAATGGAAGGACCTAAGGGGAGTCCTGATTGGAGGATTCTGGGGCCCAGTGTAGAGACTGGTGATGATAAGAAAGTGGATGCCTGAAGGGCCACAGATCCCCTGCACAGAGCTCACAACTTACCCTCTACAGCAGCAGCAGAAGTGGGGACTCAGAGACTGCTGCTGCCAGCCCCCGCCCACATCTGGCGTGGGCCAAGCAGCTAGCATGTATTTGCATTTGTGTGTCCTGCTCTGGTGGAAAGCCAGGCTAGTGAACCATGCCAGGTTGGGCCAGATCAGGTCCTTCCACATGCCACTGACTCTGCTGCAGCTGCCATGTGCCACCAGCTCCACTGTGGCTGCTGCATGTGGCTGGCTCCATGCTCTGGCCACTCACCACCCCCCCACTCACCATCCTCCAGCCCCGCACAGGCTGATATGCCCTGAGCCCCACACAGTCCTAGGGACAGCTATAGGGCTGCTGCATGCCTGCTCCCCCACCTGGCAGCCATGGCAGCAGGCAAGTGGGGCTGTGGTTCTGCTACAGACACAGCCAGCAGCGATGCGGCACTGTGTGACCCAGGCTCCACAGATGATGAATGGACCCAGCCTGGCTCATCCAAGGCCATGCAGTAGTGGGCTGGGCTGGGTCCGTTCAGCATGTACAGGCCCCAGGTCACACAGTGCCACATCACTGCCAGCTGTGCCTGTAGCAGAGCCACAGCCATGCTGCCTGCTGCTGCCAGTGCCACAAGGGCTGGGGCGGGGGCAGGCGTGGCAGCCCGTTTGATTCCCTCCATGAGCTCATCCACATATGGGACATCCCCTTCCACCATTTCCCACACCCCCTGACATCCCCTTCCACTCTCCATAGCCCCTGACAACCCCCTCCACTCCTGACACCCACCCACACCCATAAACCCTCACCACCCCACATCCATAACTTACCCGTGACCATTCCAGGGGCAGCAGAAGCATCACAGAGACACTCTTTCCAGAAACCAGCATGTCCTGGAAGACCGTGCCTTGCCCTGCTTCTTCTGTGGAGTGTTTGGGGGTGGGGGTTGACCTTTGGATATTTAGGGGTCTAATTATTCCTCCATGCTGCAAACTTTCAGCATGAAGAATGTTTGTTTTTTTTTCCCCTCATTTCTGGATGTGCCTCTTGCAGCATCTCAAAAGGTTTGAGATGCTGTAAGATGCACATGCAAGCTCATGTGGATGCACCCTATGGCTGTGTCTACATGAGATGTTTACTGCAAAGTGGAGTAATTATCTCTGAAGTAAATGTCTTGGCATCTATATAGGCAGGTCTATTAGGCTGGAGTAAACTAATAAACTCCACAGCAGGGTAGTACAAGTATTACCCTACTGTGAAGATTTTTACTCTGCAGCAATGTGTGTGTAGATGCTGACATAGCTGGCTGGGACATGAGGGTACTTCAGTGCAGGGGCTACCTGCTGCCTAGCTCTGAACTGGAGCACCATCATGCACCAGCCAGCCCCTCTGCAACATGTTGAGTTGAGCAGAAGCAGCCCTGACCTGGCAGGATGACCCCTGGAGCACCCTGCCAACCAGGGCTGCTCTGACCTGGGCAGTCCCAGGCACTTGTTCAATCAGTGTCCCCGGGCGCAATAAACTCTGGTGCAATAATTGCCAGTTTATTGCTTTGCATTAATTGCATGTGTAGTCACCCCCCCACCCCCACCCCCAAGGCCTTCATCTCTACATTGCTTCATACCTTTAAAAGGTGTGAACTTCTGAAGATTCCTCCTAAATTGTTTATACATTGCCTGGCTTTCAATTCAATTATGATTTTAAGTACTACCCTGAGCAGGGGATTTAAGCACTATCTGGACCCCCATTCCAACAAGACCCTATGGCAGTAGCATGATTCAGACACACTTGTGAGTGATGTTTTTTCTACTTCCTCCTTGCTCTGAGGTCAGTTCCATTCATGTCCTTTCTTCCTCCTTTATACTGCTGATGAATACACTTGATAAGGCGTGATAGATACAGCCAGGTGTCTCTGCTTCCAGCTTGTTTTTGCCCTTTCCCTATGCTCTTACATCAGGAAATATTTGCACAACTGATTCTAATCTCCTCATAGTGGTTGAGAAAAAAGGAAAATAAGGTGGAACTATGCTCCCACAAGATGCAATATGATCAGGCCAGAGCACTGGACCTAGCCAGTCTCAATCAAGGGATCAGGGGAAGTCATCCACAGAACAAGTGCCACACATAGCAAGCCAGGAGCGTGCCCTACTCCCAGCTGTACTGAGTGAGGTAATCAGGGAAGCTGATCCCCTGAAACCACAGACAGCAGGCACCACCCACTCCAGCACTTAAAAGCCAGGACCAGTCTCTAGTTCCTTTACCTGGCACAGGCAAAAGTTCTTGTTCATCAGGTGTGGGCAAAATGCGGCCTGTGGGCCGGATGTGGCCTGCGAGGCCATTCTGTCCAGCCCACAGGGCCCCTAAAACATTTAGAAAATTAATATATATCTGCATCTGACTGCCTGTCATGTGGCCCTCGATGGCTTGCCAAAACTCAGTAAGCAGCCCTCCACCTGATATAATTACCCACCTCTGGTCTACATGATGCTAGGCATGTGTAGATGAAACAAGAGGCCTGTGTGCATGACACTTTAAAGTGGGATAAATGCTTTTGCACTGCTTTAATGGTGTCGGTGTTTGTACATTTTGGTGGCATAGTGTGCATTTATTCTAGCCGCTGCAGGAAATTTGGTGGCATAATGAACCTTAACTGACTTGGAGAGCAAGGAGGAAGGAGTTTTAATTTGCTGCCCTTACAGCTGCAGAGTGAAGCACTGGGCTCTGTGCAGCTCAGGGACTCTGCAGGCAGCCTGGCAGCAGCCCAGGAAAGCAGGCTCCACCCAAGAAAAACAGCAAAGACAAGTGCAAAGTGCTGCACCTGGACAAAAAAACCCACCGCACACTTCAGGCTAGGGGATGACCTCAGCAGCACAGCAGTGGAAAGGGATCTTGGAGTCATAGTTGACCCCTAGATGAACATGAGTTGTCAATGTGAGGAAGTGATCAACCAGGCTAACTTCATCGGCATCTGCTAATGCATGATAAAATGCACAGCTCCAGGGATATGATGCTTCCCCTCTATGTGGCATTGGTCAGGCCGCAGGAGTACTGTGTCCAAGTTTTGGGTGCTGCATGTCAAGAGGGATGTGGATAACCTTGAGAGGGTTCACTTGTATGGTCAGAGGCCTGCAGGAAAGGCCCTATGAGGAGAGACTGAGGGACCTAGATCTCTTCAGCCTTCACAAAAGAAGACTGAGAGGTGATCTTGGGGCTGCCTATAAATCCATCAGGGCAGGACAGCAGGGAATAGGAGATGCTTTACTTACTAGGGCACCCCCTGGAGTAACTAGGAATAACGGCCAAAAATTAATGGAGAGCAGATTTAAGTTGGACATTAGAAAGAACTTCTTCACAGTAAGGGTAGCCAGAATCTGGAATGGGCTTCCGAGGGAGATGGTGCTCTCCCCTACCTTGGGGGTCTTCAAGAAGAGAATGGACAGGTACCTAGCTGAGGTCTCTGACCCCAGCATTCTTTCCTGTCCAGGGCAGGGGGTTGGATTTGATGACCTACTCAAGTCCCTTCTGATCCTGACATCTATGAATCTATGGTGAGGATGTTCCAATATTACGCTGATGAGTTCTGTTATGGGAATCAATATATATACCTACATGTGATACACCATTGTGCTGAAAATATGAGAAGTCGCAATGACATAAAGTATTGTAAGGAATAGTTCATGTGCTAGAGGGAGAAGTTTTTGAAAACTTACTAAGTTATGAATTTCTGAAGGAGATGCTTAAATATTCCTCCCACAGTGCGTGTGTGTATATTGCTAAATATTGTACTTGAGAAATAAATCTTCCTCTTTTCTCTTGTTATTTTAGTCAGCACCAAATGTTTTGATGATGTTTATGTGAACAGAAACATTTAAAAGCTTTGCACTTTAGGAAAGGCTGAAAATGGAATCTGGTGAACAGTGTTTCTGTTAATATTTTCTTGAATTTAAAGAACGACAACCCTAAATTTGGTTCAGCTATCTATCATGTGTTTGCTTTCCATTAATATTCTAATGTATAAGTTTCTTTGCATGCATATTTATGGAAGGGCTAATTTTAAGTCATTACTAGTATTTCAGAATATTGGCAGGACAAGCCTATTTCCAAAACTCATTTAAGTCAGTGGAACGTTATCCATTGACTTCGGTGAGCTTTGGATTTTGAACGCACAGAACATGAATAATTCACAACAGAAACCTGAATTTGAAAATTGCACTCATTTAATTGGGTAGCAGAAACAATACAATGTAATATATAAGAAATGTTTATATCTGAAGAAATATATAAGGAATGTTTTGTGTTTTACTGTATTTTATTTATAATTTTGCTGGCTGAAATGTGCTTTATAAAATAGATTTTTAAATTTTCCTATACTTTCATTGGCTATCTTCACCTTAACACCTTTTGGATCTTCTCATATGAAATGTTTGACCTCATTAATAAAAACACATCAAGAGGTGTTCTAGAGTCCTAAAATGAATTCTTGTTGGATTTTTAATACTGTACTGGACTCACTTTTTCATGATCTCTGTAATAACCAGTTTTTGGGGTTTTTTTCCAGTAGGCCATTGTATAAGTCCTTGTGTTATATTATTGTCTGGCCAATTTCACACATACTTATAGAGACATCAGAATTTTTATACTGAGTGGGAAATTATGTGTGTACAGACTAGAGGACCAAACAGATTATTTAGAGTTGCTGACAAAGCTAACAAAAGGCTTGGATTACAAAAACTTGTAAAATTGGTTTGGTAACTACCAGTAGAACTCAGACACAAAGTTCTGGGAGAAATAATTATAATTTGGATACACAAGGTATAGACTAATGTAGCATTTATCTCAGTCAAGGTCTTTAACAAAAATGGTCCTGGCACCAACATGGAGTAAGTTACTTGCCTGGTGGCAGGGACCCTATGAAGTCATATGCCAAGCGGAGCCTGTGGACTATGAGGTGTACCAGATAGAAAAAGAAGCAAGTATACCATGTCAATATGTTGAAGAAGTGAGAAGACTGGGACATGCTTCTTCCATACATGATTTGATGACTGGTGGCATGCAGTGCTGCTTCTCTACCAACAAGTGGTTTGCAAGAGCAAAATTCCTAGTGTGCTTCAAGGTGATGTAGTTTCTGGAGGCTTCCAGGAATTCCCCATTGTGGATAGAAGCATGTGTTGGGTGATTAGCTGACTGGAATTGACTAGTCATTTCACATCAGCTCCAGTTAGCTTCTAATCTGTAAGTTCTGCTGCTACTAAGACTTCAGAACACATCCATGCCAACTCCTTGCCATCCGAAAGAAGTTCTAGCCATATGGCAAAGCAAGGAATCTGGGATGCTGTGGGAGTGACTCCAAACCATAGAGCAGTGTTTTTGGTCCAGGGAGATAAGCAGGGACTGATGGCAGCAAACTGCCTTGGCCACCTGGGACAATGAGCAGTAGCAGATAAACTTCTGAATGACATGAGAGAATTTCATGGACATCTGTTCTGAGCTGACCCCCAACCTTGAGCAGCAAGCCACCAGGATGATGGTTCCTCTGACCATGAACAAGCATGTCACCACTTTCATATGGAATTTGCTATTCTTGATAGCTTCCTGGTCCAAGGCCAATCACTTTGGCATCAGCAACTACATTGCAAGATCAGCAGCATGGGACATATACCTAGCAATCAAACTCATTGGGTGGTCATGGCCAGTTTCACTCACCTGGTATTCCCAAACTATGTGATGGACATCACTGGCACTTGGCAAGCAATGTTTTTGGCAGTCCCAATTATGGCCACAGGCTGCCATTTTCCACGCATATGCCACCTGGTTCCAGTGGCTGGACTTCTCTTCTTTTGGTGAGTAGGCAGGGATGGCAACGTGAGGCCTGCATTTGCGAGGTCAACTGGTGCTTGCACAGTTGGTGCTGCCAGGCAGGCCTTGGGTTCCTAGATAATGACCCATGTTTTCAGGCGGGGGATTTGATGTGTTGGGATGGGCTTCACCTCTCTCCTAAAGGCAAGCGTGTCTTCTCTTCCAGGTTGGCTGATCTCATACAGTGAGCTTTAAACTAGCCTCGCTGGGGGAGGGGGCCCCAGGAAGACGAGGAGACACCACCCAAGCAAGACAGGTGACAAATGCTAGGAGTGCCCAGGTAAGAAACAGGGATCCAGACAGTCTCCCAAATTGTGGGGTGGCACACGCAGCTAGGCAAGGCCTTAAATGCCTATATACCAATGCTCATAGTATGGGGAATAAGCAGGAGGAACTTGCCCTCAGAATAGCCAGTTCAGACCCAGACATAATAGGGCTCACAGAAACATGGTGGGATTCATCCCACAACTGGGCAGTTAGCATTAGGGGCTATAGGCTTTACAGGTGGGATAGAGAAGGAAGGAAGGGTGGGGGTATGGTGCTCTATGTCAAGGAGCAATACACATCCTCTGCCAGCAGAATGGGGTCAGAGGAGGGGTAAGCTGAAGTGCTCTGGGTCAAGATACAAGGGGGCCATGGGGAGAGGGATCTAATGGTAGGGGTCTACTATAGACCCCCCAACCAAGGGGAAGAGCTGGGCTGGGAATTTTCAGGCCAGCTTACGGAGGCACTTAAGGCAAGGGATGCAGTTGTCATGGGTGATTTACATTACCTGGATATCTGCTGGGAGGAACAGTCAGCCAGGTTGGACCATTCCAGGAGGTTCCTGGCTGAGATACAGAACCTCCACTTAATTCAGGAGGTGCACAGTCCCACCAGAGGAAATGCCCTGTTGGACCTGGTCTTGGCCACAGGCAATGACCTCGTAAGGGGCCTCAAGGTTTTTGACCACCTGGGTGATAGCGATCATCGCTTGCTGGAATTCACCATCCAGTGCAGGGCGTCAAGGGCCAGCAGCAAAGCGGTAGCCCTAGACTTCAAGAGGGCCAACTTCAATGAGTTGAGGAAATTAGTGGGAGAGGCGCTAGGGTTCTTGAGAGCAGGGGAACTCAGTGCCCAAGGTGAGTGGTCGTTCCTTAAGGAGACGATACTCAGGGCCCAAGGGGTAACCATCTCAACAAGAAGCAAGGGGGGCAGGAGTGCCTGAAAGCCCCCTGGTTCACCAAGGGTGTCCAGGAATGCCTGATTGACAAAAAGGTGGCATACAACCAGTGGAAGCGGGGTGCTATCTCCAAAGAGGAGTATACCTCCACTGCTCGGGCCTGTAGAGGGGCTGTCAGGAAAGCTAAGGCCGACATAGAGCTAGGACTAGCATCCAAGATCCAAAAAAATAAAATGTCCCTTTTCAAATATATAGGGAGGATGAAGAAAGCACTGGGAAATGTGGGGCCCCTGCAAGATTCTCTGGGCAATCTGGTGGTTGCACCAGAGGAGAAAGCAGACCTCTTTAACCAATTCTTCACCTCCGTTTTCTTGGGCAGGGACCGGGACTTCCCCACCATGATGCAAGACGGACTCGAGGGGAACACCTCCAGACCTCAGGTTGGGGAGGAGTGGGTTAGAGAGCTTCTGGAGGGGCTGGACATGTTCAAATCAGTGGGTCCAGATGCTCTCCACCCCAAGGTGTTGAGGGGGCTAGCAGGGGTTATTGCAGGGCCCTTGGCATGGCTTTACAAGCACTCGTGGTACTTGGGCCAGGTGCCAGATGATTGGAAGATAGCCAATGTGGTCCCTATCTTTAAAAAAAGGAGGGAGAACCCAGGCAACTATAGGCCCATCAGTCTTACCTCAATCCTAGGGAAACTCTTTGAGAAGATTATCAAAGAGCACATCTGCAGTGGGCTGCCTTCAGGGATGATGCTCAACGGCAACCAGCATGATTCCATTAGGGGCAGGTCATGTCAGACAAACCTGATTGCCTTTTATGATCAGGTCATAAAAGCATTGGATGCAGGTGTTGCCATGGATGTAGTCTTTCTGGACTTCAGCAAGGCCTTTGACACTGTCTCTGACCCCATCCTCATTGAAAAACTAGGCGACTGTGGCATTGATGCCTACACAGTCAGATGGATTGCAGATTGGCTGAAGGGTCACACTCAGAGGGTGGCAGTGGATGGATCGTGTTCAACCAGGGGAGAAGTGGGCAGCAGAGTCCCCCAGGACATGGTCCTTGGGCCTGTGCTGTTCAATTTCTTTATCAGTGATTTGGACAATGGGGTGAAAAGCAACCTGTTTAAATTTGCTGATGATACCAAAATTTAGGGTGAGGTGAGCACACTAGTAGGGAGGGAAAGACTGCAGCAAGACTTGGATAGGTTACAGGGGTGGTCTAACAAAAACAGGATGTGTTTCAATACTGACAAGTGCAGGGTGCTGCACTTGGGCAGTAGTAACCAGCAGCACACTTATAAGATGGGAAACTCCCTTCTCGAGAGCACAGAGGCAGAAAGGGATCTTGGAGTCATTATTGACTCCAAGATGAACATGGGCCGACAATGTGAGGTCAAGGTTGGCAGGGCTAACTGGACCTTGTCGTGCATCCAGAGGTGCATCTCAAGTAGGGCCAAGGAGGTGATCCTCCTCCTCTATGTGATGCTGGTCAGGCCACAGCTGGAGTAGTGTGTCCAGTTCTGTGTGCCCCACTTCAAGAGGGATGTGGACAACATTGAGAGGGTCCAGAGGAGGGCCACCCGCATGATCCAGGGACAACGGGGCAGAACCTACAATGAGAGACTGCGGGACCTGAACCTGTTCAGCCTTCACAAGAGAAGGCTGAGGGGGGACCTGGTGACCATCTACAAACTCACTAGGGGGGACCAGAAGGGTTTGGGAGAGACCTTGTTTCCCCTAGCATCCCCTGGAATAACAAGGAATAACAGCCATAAGTTGTTGGAGAGGAGGTTTAGATTAGACATCCATAAGAACTACTTGATAGTTAGGGTGGCTAGGATCCGGAACTAACTTCCAAGGGAAGTGGTGCTGGCTCCTACCCTGGGGCTCTTTAAGAAGAGGCTTGATGCCTACCTGGCTGGAGTCATTTAAGCCCAGTTTTTCTCCTGCTCAGGCAGGGGGTCAGGCTTGAAAATTTACCAGGTCCTTTCCGACCCTACTTCTATGATTCTATGAACATCTGTTGAATTTCTTCCCACCCCTAAATGGGTGTGTAGGTCTATTTACCTCCTCTCAATTCTAGTTGATGCTACACTTGGAGTCAGTGGTTGGTGAAGCCATGGTTGATGCATGTTGTGGTGTCTGTTGGGAATGTTTGTATATACTCTGGACTGCCTGCTGGCTTGTGTTCAAGAACTGATTCCACTGTTAACTTCATGCATGTGGCTGGTGAGGACAGAATGGCTGACAAGTCATTATGTCCAAAAACAGCTTGGCCAGGCTAGCTGTCATCTCTAGCAAGTAGAGTTTTTAAATGAGTACCAGAACAGCCAGCAATGGTGCTCTGTGGGATCTGATGTAGGACCTGTTGGGCAGCTTGTTGTAGGATGCCCTGGCATGAAACTGTACAGATGTCCTTTGTGATGTCCTGGAAAAAAGGTTGTAGCATTTTTTTCTTACAGCACTTCAGCCAGATGTGTCAAAGGTCAGCAGCCATGGACATGGAGTCAGCAGCCATGGACATGTGAGTATGCTCATGTTGCTGCAGGAAAAATACAACTCTCCATGACAAATTTGATATCTGTCCGTACCCTCAGTCAGTTAAATTGACTTATTGAAACAGGGATCTTATAGTTGAATTGATTGGTTTTTGTTGTTCTGTTGCAAAAAAAATGTGACTTTATTACAAATGTTTCATTGACTGAGGCATATTAAAGTAAGGCAATCATGGAATCTTAGAAAAGCAGGTCTTGGGGGGACCTTGATTGTTTCTAATCCAGTATCCTTCTCAATACAGCATCATCCCAGCCACATGTTTGTCTAATCTGCATTTAAAATTCTCCACAACCTCTATAAGTACCAGTTCTTCCTAATATCCAAGCTAAATTTTCCCTGTTGCAATTTAAGATAATTTCTATCTACTGTTGACCCAGAGAATAGCAGATTGCCATCATTTTTATAACAAACTTTTTTTGTACTTGAAGATCGTTATCAAGTCCCCTGTTAGTCCTCTCTTCTCCAGACAAGATAGCCTCAGTTATTCCAATATTCCTTTGTAAATCATGGTTTCTGGACATCTAATCATTGTTGATTGTTCTCCTCTTCATGTTTTTCCATTTTGTCCATGTCTTTCTTAAACTGGATGTAGTACTCTGTGTGAAGCTTTGCCAGTGCTGAATGCAAAATCATGTCTAGTAACTGATAACTGATGTTCATTTTAATACATTCTAGTATACAATTTGGCCTTTATTGGCAACAATAACACATTGTTCACTTATTCAGCTAGCAAGTTATTATGACCCCTAGGTCCTTTTCTAGAGTATTTCAGCTTAGTAGATCATTCCCCAATTAGATTTGTAATTTGATTGTTGTCCTGAGCACAATACTTTGTACCTGCCTTATTGAATTTCTTGTGATAAACTTGAGAAATTATCTGAAATTAATCAAGGTCATTTTTAAGTCTAAACCTATTTCCCACTGTGATTGCTATCCCACACAACTTTGTATTGTCTCAAAATTTACTAAGAATGCATTTGATTCTGTCCACCAAATCAGTAGTGAAGTTTTTGAAACATTAATCACAAAATGTGAAATGAGACACATGGAGTAATGCAACTTTCAAATTTTTTTCTGATTTATAATTCCACATCAAACAGTAAACAAACTAAATGAGAAGATAGAACAAATTGCCCTATCTGGCATTACCTTCTATAAGGTGTCTATGACTCACTAATATCTACGGTTGTGTGCAGACAAAATGAGAGGTGTGTGTGCATGACACTTTAAGGTCAGCTAAATGCTTTTGCACCACTTTAATAGTGTTGGTGTTTGCATGCCTCAGCAGCATATTAGACATTAATTCCAGCCGCTGTAGGAAAACTGGTGGTGTAATGTGCCTAAATGACTTGGGGCACAGCAAACTAAAACTCCTTAAAGGAGTTTTGGTTTGCTGCCCCTACAGCTACAGACTGAAGCACCGGGCTCCGTGCAACTCCACAGCTTTTCAGGAAGCCTGGCAGCAGCCCAGAAGAGTAGCTGTGCCCAAGAAAAGTGCCGAGCCTGATCCTTCCTCTTCCCCTTCCCCTTCCCCCTCCCTTTCCCACCTGCCTTCCTGCTTGAGCTGTGCAGGGGTCTGGTGCTTCCCTCTGTGGCTCTGGTGCCCTCTGGGATGGCCCAAGGCAGTTGCCTGTGAGTGGGTGCCAGCTTGGGGTGGGGGTGCTGCTGCTGTGGAGGGAAGAACCATCCCCCACTCCAGCCCAGGGACCGCTCTGCCTGCTGACAGCTCACCCTCCCCTCCCTGCTAGAGGGGCAGGTAAGGTGTGTACATGACACAGGGGTTTAATCAGCCCTAAATATTTTTTTAAACCAGCTGCTTCAGTTTAGGGCCCCTACAGAAGCACTTCTCAACTTCATTAGTCTCAAACCACCCTTTGGAAAATGCCAGCTCATAGCTTCCACTCACCTGTTGACTAGAGAACAAAAATGTGAACTCTGTTGATCCTATTTGAAATATCTGGGTTTATCTTGTGAAACATGCATGGGTGTTTGCCCACCTAACAATAGTAATATTTCACAGCACCCTATAGCATCCTTGAAAAAAAAAAAATCTCACAACAACCCAGGTGGCTGTTGTACCTTAGTTGAAAATCACTGATCTAGGGAGTGTATAATTTTCTGTAAAATAGCCCATTTTTCCTAGAAATAATTAGAATTATTTGGAATCTCAGAGTCCTTTCACAAATATTAATAGATTCAGTTTTATAGAGTTTCCTCTGGGAGAACTATCTCAGTAATGGGCACATTGAGACAGAGAAGATACTTCAAGATCCATCAAGGTCACGTTGTGCCTTGCTTTTAGACACAAACAGTGACTGAGAGGTAAGGGAATGCTTTCCCATTTCCTTGTGCCGAAAGAAATAAAA
Organism: Crocodylus porosus; assembly: GCF_001723895.1. Lineage (NCBI taxonomy): Eukaryota > Metazoa > Chordata > Crocodylia > Crocodylidae > Crocodylus > Crocodylus porosus. The sequence continues at coordinate 35,059,450 of NW_017728950.1, forward strand.
AGAGACCTTCCTCTTATTCAGGATTATTAACTGTTAGTAAAAAAAAATCAGGCTAAAAATGGTCATCAATAAAATCAACTAAATAAAATTAATCATCAGTAAAAACATTAAGCCACAGCTTGATTGAAGCTCCAGTAAAAGTCTCACAGCAGTGCCAGCTACTGTCTAAGTGGGAGCACAGAACCCTGCAGGGAGCATTCTCTCAGCCATGTGCTGCTGCTTCTGTGGTGTCCCAGGAAGCTTGCAGTACTGTTGGATGACAGGCAGGCTTCTTTAGGTGTCCATGCCAGGGCGGAGAGAGTGGGGTTGGAGGAGGTAAGTTTGGGGGATAGGTAGTGGCGTGCATCATGATGCAGGGTACACTTGAGGGCATCAGGGTGAGCATGAGTAGGGGGATACAGTGTAAAATCATTATACTACTTAGGGTCAGAAGGGTCCTAGACAAATCATGTCTTCCCCCCTGCCCCAGACAGGAACAGGTGCCGGGATCATATCACCCCAGCCAAATATCTGTCTAGCATCCTCTGGAAGACCCCAAGGTAGGAGAGAGTACTTGGGAGCCCATTACAGAGCCTGGCAGCCTTAACTGTGAAGTAATGTCTCCTGATGTCCAGCCTGAACCCTCTCTCTAACAATATGTGACCATTATTCCTAGTAACCCTGGGAGAACAGAGCCTCCCTCAATTCCCACTGGTCCCCCCTGGTGAGTTTGTAAACAGCCACCAGATCCCCTTTCAGCCTTCTCTTGTGGAGGCTGAATAGGTTTAGGCCCTTTAGCCTCTCTTCATAGGGCCTGCCCCACTGCCCCTAGACCATGCGAGTGGTTGTCCTCTTGACCCTCTCTATGCTAGCCACATCCCTCTTGAAGTGTGGTGCCCAGAACTGGAAGCAATACTCCAGCTGTGGCCTGACCAGTGCTCCATACATGGGAAGGATCCTCCCTGGACCTGCTTGTGATGCATCTGTAGATAAACGACAAGGTGCAGTTAGCCTTACCGACCACTTCCTCGCATTGGCGGCTCGTGTTCATCTTGGAGTCAGCAATGAATCCAAGATCCCTTTCTGCCACTGTGTTTACAAGATGGGTGTTCCCCAGCTATAGGTGTGTTGCTGGTTCTTTCCCTCTAAATGCACTACTTTGCACTTGTCTGCATTGAATTCCATCCTATTTTCATCCACCCGCCCCTGTAAATTGTCTAGATCTAGCTGGATTCTGTCCCTCCCCTCCAGCATGCCCACCTCGCCTCATAACTTGGTGTCATCAGTGAATTTGGACAGAGTGCATTCTACACCCACATCCAGATCACTGATAAAGATGCTGAACAGTACAGGCCCTAGGGGAAAAAACCCTGGGGGACTCCACTGCCCACATCCCTCCAGGTTGAAAATGACCCATCCACCATCACTCTCTGGGTGCAACTATCTAGCCAACTTCCCCCCATCTGACAGTGTAGGCATCAATGCCACAGTCACCAAGTTTTTTTTAAGAGAATGTGGTGGGAAACTATCAAAGGCCTTCTTAAAGTCCAGGAAGTCAACATCCACTCAGACACCCTTGTCCAGGGACTTTGTGAGCTAATCATAAAAAGAAACCAGGTTATTCAGGAAGGACCTGCCCTCAGTGAACCCATATTGGTTGCCCCTGATCGTTACCTCCCCTGCTGGGCCCTTGTAGATGTGCTCTTTGATAATTTTCTCAAAGGTCTTCCCAAGGAGTGAGGTAAGACTGAGTGGCCTATAATTGCTGGGGTCCTCCTTTCTCCCCTTCTTGTAAATGGGGACCACAATGGCCCTTTTCCAATTCTCTGGTACCTGGCCAGTGCCCCATGAGCATTCATAGAGCTGTGCTAGAGGCCCCGCTATGGCTCCTGCTAATTTCCTCTGCACCCTTGGGTGAAGATCATCGAGACCTACTGATTTAAACATGTCCAGCCCCTCCAAAAGTTCCCTAACAAGGTTATCCCTGACCCTAGGCATGGTGATGCCTCCCCTGGGTCTGTCTGCAATTCTAGTGGGGGAAATGTCCCAGTCCCTATTCAGGAATATGGAAGCAAAGAATTCATCAAACAGGTCAGCTTCTTTGTTTGTCATAATCGTGAGTAGCAGAACTTGGAACCCTGGCTTATGGCACCCTGGTTTAATACTACACCTTTTCATTTGGATGTGCTGGTGTAGTGGAAAAGTTGGTTCAAGTTTTGTGAGAGAGAGCCCTCTTTGCAGTATGATTTATCTATAAACTTGACTACTTCACAACAAAAGAGGGATTGGGTTGTGTGAGAGATCTTTTTTTCTCTCTTAGGTTTGAGAGAGAATTTATTAACAGGATTGTGAGATTTGCTTAACTAGTTTACCATAGTACAGATTCATAAAAACAGTCTTGTTTATGCTGCAGACACAATCCTCCATATGGGCAGTACTTCTTCATATATAGTTGTATTCACAGTCATCCAATTTCTGCTCAACCACTGGCATGAGTTTAGTAAATATTTTGGAAAAGTGAAGTGGGCTCTTAGCTCTGGGAAAAATAAAAAGGTAACATTATGCCAACAGAGACACTAGGTTCCTCTTGAATAGGGCTGTTTCAGAGCTAGTGCCAAGTACTAAGTCAACCTGCCCAGAAAGAAAAAAGGGAGCACTTTTTTGTGTCAAAAAATTAAATGAGGGGAAAAATTAAACCCAAAAAGGAAATAAAATCTGGAGAAGGAAAAAGGGTTTGTTTTTTTTTAAATATTTCAAGGCTATATTGCCTTCCTGTTCCCTTTGGTAATCCTTTGGTAAGCAATGACAAGATATGTTGTAGCGTAATAGCCATATCTTACCTTTCACTATTATCTGGGAACTGAGATACAGGCTTTGGACCCAATTGTCCTACCATAGGACAAATGTGCAACAAACATCTTGTGGATTAGATCAGGAAAGATTGCTATGTCTTGGGGGTACTAAAAGGGCTTGAAAAAAGAAAGAACACATAAAAACTCTACAGGTTTGAGACCAACAGTTCCCTTGAAATCCTTAACTTCCCTGTTTTTCATTTTCCTTGAGGTTTCATGTGGGGCAAATTATTCTGGGTGGGGTAGGGAAGTTTGGGGCCAGCCAGGCTCTGTTTCTGGTTGCACACACTACTGCCACATGTATCACATCACTTTTTTTCCCACAGCTTTTTTTGATACTGGTATCTCCTTGTGTCAAATTTTGGCACTGCATTGCAAATTATTAGTGTGGCAAACACTTGAACGTGTGCTGAGCTAGTGCCAAACATTAAGTCAATCTGGGCTAGTGCTCAAATGCTAAACTTTGAAGCAGTGCAAACTGCATGTGCATGCTCATCTGGATGTGCCTTTGGTGAAGCAGAGCAACTGTGGGGACGGTGTTGCTTCTGTTCCAGTGGTTCAAAATGGTTTCTGCACAAGGTTCTTCATCTGATTTAGCAATATGGGAAAGGTAAGGTGGCTGCAACCCCTTGAAACCTATTGTCAGCCTTCAAGTTGAGATCACCTGCCTTAGTTTAACCAAACTCTTTTTTTCAGTACTAAAAGAAAGTGGCTTTGGGGTTATTTACCTCTATCACATGATCTTGTTACAGAGATTTATTTATTTTTATTGCATTTGCTTTTTCTTTGCTCAAAAATGTTTTTCATGTACTGCTTCTTTAAAAATGACATACAATATCTCTTGTTGATCCTATCACAGCTATCTGAACAAACTTGCAGTTTTCTCATATTGTGGTAAACCACAAGATAGACAGTGCAAGTCTGGTAACTTGAAGAAGGCTATAATGCCTATTTTTTTCACTTCAGAGGCTGAGGAATCTAGCAAGATCATGTATGGGTGGGTAGATAGGTGTCTTTATTGTATGATATTTCTTCTTTTTTTGTCTCCTCATCACCTGTGAGCCTTCATTTTAATACCTGTCCTTTTTTAGTTTTGATTGACAGTGAGGTTTTGGAAATGATTGAAAGCTTATTTTGAAAGGGATTGGAATCTTATCAGGACTAGCTCCTCAAATCCCTCAAAGGTCTTGAGCCAAACTACTACTAGATACCTGTTCCTTCAGCTACTGTCATTGTGATGGATTTACAGATCTGGTTTATTAAAGGCTCCTGAGTTCAGAAGGATAGAGAGAGGGCCACAAGGAGGATACTGAATGATATAATTTTGGACAATATAGGTATCAGTGTACTGTAAAATATGAACAACCTCCCCAAACCTGTCAGGGTTAATGTAGAGATAGAGTGATATAAATGAAGACTTAAATTGATGAGGCACATGTGTAAATTGATAAAGGGAGTCTGATGCACCATAACATTGAAATTTATCTAAATTCAATATTGTTAAACATTCTTAAAGATCAGATGAATTATACATGAAGTATATGGATTATTTGTCCCAGGCAAACAATGGTGACATTTCTGTCTGTCACTTAGTATGACAAGGTTAGCATGTTTTATTCAAAACTTTTAAACAGTAAAATGATTTGTATGCATAACTCTTTCTTTGGACTGTCATGGAAAGCAGAAAGTAACATAGTTATTCAATGACACTAAGTCAGCTTTTGTAAAAAATGACGGAACAGGATTATTTCCGACATCCATAAAACTCACACTTCAGTTTTCTGCTCATCTGGGGTGGGGGTGGGGGAATGATAATAAGAAGAAAAGGAAAAAAACAAAGTAAAACAAAACAAATTGAATCCTAAGTATAAAGGAAAGGAGAAAAGATAGTGAGGTGGTAGAAGCAGTGGGGAGCCAGCCCTCCCCCTTCACCAGATGAGCCACCCGTGGTCCTGTCCCGCTCCCTGCTAGGGTCCTGCAGCCCCACATTGTGGCCCTGAGCCACAAGCCCCAAGCACCAGCCAGCTGGGCAGCAGCCCCAGCCCTGCCCAGTTCTCTCCCTACAAGGACTTTAATCCCCCTCTCACCCCCACATTCCTGCTGGAGCTGCTCTGCAGGCTGCCTGGGTCCCCCATCTCACCACCTTCCTCCCACTCCCTCCCAGTTCCCTGCAGGCCAGAACTCTGCCAGCCCGCAGAGAGCTCATTGCATTATTGCAAAATCTGTGGGTTTCTCTGGTAAAACGAGAAATCCGCATTTGACTGGTTAAAGGTAAAATCCACGGTTTACTCTCTTTCTGTAGGAAACAGAAAACCCAGATCCCTGGAGATGAGCATATTATTTGCTGAATAAGTTATTACATCCAATTTTTTTGGAGCAAATTCATAATTCTGGGTGAAGTAAAAGTAAAGAAAAAACATTGGGACATCATGCATGAAATGGAGAACACGGATGCCAATGTCATTCCTCCTTATACACTAGAGCTCTTATGGGTTGTGAGAGACTTGAGTTCAAATATCTTCTCTTTTTTAATTCCAAAACCCCCTTTACCACTGAATTATAGGATGTTCTTGACTGGGTTTTTTCAACTATCCTTTGTTGAAGCTGTTCTACTTTCTACAAAATACTTAATTTTTTATCAAACCAAATAGGAGAAGAGTGTGAGAATGATTATATAGTCTGATTTTAAGGGAGAAGACTTTGAATAAAATCTATGTTCAAAATAGCAGAGAGGAGATTTGGACCTCCTATGTCCCAGATGAATGGTCCAAGTACTAGATGAAAGAGTAATGGGAGGTTATGCAAAACCTTTTCCCTGATGGTTTTCATACTGGTACCTATGTTGTCCTGTGAATCAAGATGTTTTAAATATTGAATATATTTTAATAAAAACAATTCATTCTAGGTTGAATGAAACTCTTTTTTAGGTGTTGAACAATTAATTTTTTTCCAAAATTTTGGTTTCAGGCAAATGCAAAAAAACTTTAGGTTGGCTACCAAACAGAAAAAGGTTAATTACATGCACAACCCTATTCTTAATTTTTCATTAGGAAATGGACAAATGGACTTGGTGTTAATGTAAATATTTGTGAATTTTATTACTCATCACTATCCATCCAAAAATTCATATTATTCATCGGTTTCATAGACATTAGGGGCTAGAAGGGACCTCGCAAGATCATCAAGTCCAGCTGCCCTCCCCCCCCGGCATAGGCAGGGAGTCTGCTTGGGTCAAATGACCCCAGCAAGATAAGCATCCAAAAGTTTTTTTGAATGAGTCCAGAGTAGATGCTTGCACCACCTCTGGGGGGAGTCTGTTCCAGACCCTGAACACTTGGACTTTAAAGACATTTTTCCTTATGGGCAGTCTAAATTGGCCTTCCAGAAGTTTGTGGCCATTAGACCTTGTTATCCCTTGGGGAGCCCTGGTGAACAATTGTTCTCCCAGATCCTAGTGTACACCCCTTATGTCCTTACAGGCTGCCACCAAGTCTGAGCCTTCTATTCTCCAGACTGAAGAGTGCTATGTTCCTCAGCCTCTCCTCATAAGGCTTACTCTCTTGGCCTTTGATCATGCCGGTGGCTCTCCTTTGGACCCTCTCAAGCTTATCCACATCCCTCATAAAGTGGGGGGCCCAAAACTGGATGCAGTACTCCAGCTGCAGCCTCACTAAGGCCAAGTAAAGTGGGAGGATGACGTCCCTGGTTTTGCTTGAGATGCATCAGTGGATGCATGACAGCATTTGCTTTGCTTTGCCAGCTACAGCATTGCATTAGTGGCTCATGTTCATCTTGTGGTCAATCAAGGCCCACGAGTCTCTTTCAGTCATGGTGCTAGCTGGTGTAGCACTGCCAAGCCTATAAGTATGACGCTGGTTTTTTCTCTAAAGGTGGAGCACCCTGCACTTCTCTGCATTGAAAGCAATCAGGTTTTGGTCTGCCCACCTTGTGAGCCTGTCCAGGTTGGCCTGTATCCCCAGCCTGTCCTCTGGTGTGACTGTCTTCTTTCATAGTTTAGTGTTGTCTGCAGATTTCACCAGTCCACATGTGATGCCCAAATCCAGATCATTAATGAAGATATTGAAGAGTACTGGCCTGACTACTGAGCCCTAAGGGACACCACTGGTCACCTCGCACCATGTTGATTTGCTCCCATCAACTCTTACTCTTTAAGCCAGACTCTGTATCCAGTTTTCCATCCATCGGACCATGAGATGGTAAAAAATTATTATTTGTTTTGTTATTGGTCAGTTTCCTGTTTAAAATATTTCAAACCTTCAGTCAGGGACAAGAAGCAATACCATATAATTTTGGTAACTAGCCACTGTGCACAACTATGAAATTGGCCTGAGATCACAGGAACTGCCATATGCTGTGTTCTGTCTCCCATGCTGGCTGACACCAGGGCTAAGTACAGGCATTCAAGAAGCCCACAGTAGAAATACTTCAACTTTTGAGCTTTCACATAGGCAACGAGAGTGATGCCTGCCTCTCATGCAACTCCCTGTTCCCTGGGGTGATGGAAAGCAGGTGCTACACTCCTGGGATCCCCGATTTCTTTAATGGCAACAACATCACCCCCGCAGTCCTTGTCAGGTGCCTGGCCTACTTTCTCCTATCTTAGCTTCTGAGGCCTTATGGAGAGCAGTTGGACTAATGGAAGTAGCACTTCAACTACAAACTGGGTCTGGCACTGTGAGCAAGTGCAATGCAGGGTTGGGGGAGAGGGCCCACTGATGTGTGTGGCTCTGGCTTTGCACCATGGCAGGCTGTCCAGATCTGTGAAGCTCTGGCTGACTGCCTCCTCACCTGCATGTACAGGAAGCAGTCCCCAGATGAGTAGGGCTGAAGGGCTTCAAGTGCCAATGCCCTAGCACTGGGCCATTGGTCTCCTGACATGGGATCCTGCCCTGTATCATGGGCAGGACCACACTGCCCTCCCCTGTCCACCCTCAGTCCCTCCCAGGGACATACACTGTGGTGTGGGGGAATGAGGTCTGAGGAAGAGACATGCCTCAGCTTAAAATGTTGTGGTTGCCAAAATTGTCCTGTGTTTAATAAAGACAACCTGTTGAACATTGCCTGAATTCAACAAACATGAAACTGTGAAAGGGAGTGTAATATGGCCTGGCCCTGTTACTAGGGGTCTGGTGGATCCCGATTAATTGGCCCCTTACCTTGGAAGCATTCTCCATGTCCACCCCAGACCTGGAGGGACTCACCAGAGGCGGAGCATCCAGATCCTGGAATGCAGGAAGCATCCCAAGCAAAGGAGCTAACCAAGATGTGGTGAATGAAGAAGAGTTGGACCATGTGAATTTCCATCTACTTACATTCTCACTGACATCCTGTCACACTTTTAGCTTCTTTCATTCCTTGGAGATCTCAGAAAAACAGCAGTCTCCCTATGCCTGAAGAACAGCATTTGTGCCTGAAAGCTCACAAAGAACTGTGTTCCAACTACTCGGTCTAATAAAAGATGTCATATCTATCCAAAGAACCTTGCCTGCCTACATCTAGATAGGTAGTTTATAAACCTGAACAAAGTAGAAAGTTGGGGTGACTCATGGTAGCAGATGCTATATGGAGAGGCATAAGATTTTAACAGAAAGGAGATTACAAAGGAAGTCTGAGACAGAGATAAAAGGAATCACCTCTCGTTACTTTCCATCATCTGGAGCTGTAACCCTGCAAAAAGAGACATAGGCAGAACTATTATAGTGTTGGAACCAACATTACATGCCAGATTCAGATCTAAGACTCTAATGCAAACACTCTCCCACGCACTTAAATTGAAATTTCATATTAAAGGTTTTCCCCCTTTGTACGTGAAAGTGATTTTGGAATGAACTAAGCACCTACAGCAAGTTTTTGATTCAGAGTTGAGAACTAACCTAAATCTCAGGCAAACACAAAATTGGTTTTAACGAGCCACTGTTTGCATCAGGACATTACAAAATACTTCTGAGCATAGTAGCTGCTTATTGCATCTGATGCCTCTAAAATCACTCTGGAGAATGCAAGATAAAGAGAGTAGACATTATGGATCGTAGGTCCTGAAAACAAGAAATGCAATTTACTTTTTGTTATCTCCCCCCCCAAAAAGCTTCAAATGAAGAAAGTGGAGTGCTATTAAAACATTTCAAGCAAGATTTGTTTCCTAATTTACACCCAAATACATACCTGGTTGTTATGCTTATTTTCTTTACAGGTATATAGAAATCAGCAGCTTCACCTGATAAGCCTTAGTTGGCTTCATTCACCCCTGAATATGCTGTAAAAAATACAGTACAGAGACCAATCCTGCTTTACCCTGATTTCAGATTTAATTGTCACTGTATTTAAAAAACTTGCATGCAACTGAAGGCCTGTGTGATAAACATAAACAAACAACGCCTCCCCAAAGTTCACTGCACTATCCATTAGACCACTTCAGAAGAAAACACACTTGGAAGTATAATTGCCCCAAGTGCAAACATTTAATGCCTTTTAGAAACCGTTGAGCAATTTCTTGGTAAATAGTAGGGCTGTGCAGAGCTTTGGTCCACGATTTGATTTGGCAGAAATTTGGCTCAATTTGGTGGCTGAATCTCTGAATCCGAATCAAATCAGAGGACCCTTTAATCTCTCTGAATTGAACTGGAACCCTCCAATTCAGAAAGATTCAGAAAGATTTGGCAATTTAGACATAGACACAGTTTCAAATGTTTCTTCAACATACCTCAAGGTAGCAGGCAACTCATGAAAGCTATGATGTTGGGACACATGAAGTGTCTCATAGAGGCACAGGGGACTCCCCAGCATGCTCAGCAGAAGACCTGGAAGTGGACCAGAAGCACTTCCAGTCTACTTTTGGGTACACCGAAGAGCACTCGGGGTGGGGCAACCCCCCCATCTCAACAACTAGTGCCTCCTCAGTCTGTGGGGGGGGGCACCCAGGGTCCTCCCATGGCTGACTGCTGAGCCATGGGGGCATAGGGGAGGGGTGAAGGCAGCACGTTCCCTGGAGGATCCAGAAATGGACCAGAAGTATTTCCGGTCCATTTCTGGGTTCACTGCTGAGCATGTGGAGGGCCCCGCACACTCTTGTGGGGACACTTCATCTGCCCCAGCATCGCAGCATTCACAAGCCATGCTGGTACCTTGAGATATGTAGGAAAAACTTTTAAAGCTGTGTCTATGTCCGAATTGCTGATTCTCCAAATCAGCACCAAATCTTCAGATTCGTATTCAGCCAAATCAACTAATCGAATCACTGTCCCTGATTTGGGCTGAATCTGAATGCAAATTGAATAGGGCCCATTTTGCACACCCCTAATAAACAGTGTATTGTCCTGGGCTGGAGGATCATGGCTCCACTGCCTGTCCTGCAAACATAATGCCTTCAATTGGTTGACAATTTAGGGCACCTGCTAGTTAGGCAATTAAAAAAGAACTGAAGGAATATTGACACAGTTCCAAGTATTTGATCATCCTGTCATCCTTTCTGGGGCATGAGCTGGCAAATGGGACAACCTGATTGCCTCCATGCACTAGGGCTTTAGAAGAGTGACCCTGTTTGCCTGCTGGCTTCCAAAATTCTGTACAGATTTTAGGGAATCTACTGGGTTCAGAAGGGAAAATCAAATCACTGCTTCTTTTGCAGGAAGCAGATTGGGAAGACAGGAAAAGAGATTCTTCTCCTCTCATTGAAGAACGTGAGTTGTTTCCTAAGGGGATCATCATAGATTCTGTGTCCCAGAGGTTTTTTAAATTTTTTTTTTTTTTTTTGCGGGGGGGGGGTTGGTTGCTCAATGGGTCTAAATAAGGAATACTAAATTAAGATGAGCAAGATCATGGAATATTATTATTCATATACCCAGGAAAAGCAACAGCTAAAAAAATGGTAACTAACAAAGGATGTGGGACCTTGACAAAAAAGGCTAGCTGCCTTGCGTATATATGCTGCTGGGAGTCCCAGCAGCATACCTTAAAATCTGTAACAGACTGTCTAAATCACTTTTCTATCGAGGCCACATGGTTCCAAACCATTATTTGAGTGACCAGAATTATTAGAAATTGGCTTTTAGACATGAGAATGGAGAAACACTCTGCCTTTTTATGTGCCACAGAATGCATCCAAGGTTTCTGGGACTTAGTGTTTGTGAACTGAACTCATAGATTTCTGGTCCTGCATCCTGTATTGAGCACAGGTAGTATAAGTGCTTACAACAACCTACATTTATCTACATTTTACACATGCATCCAGTTTCTCCAAGATGGAGAGGAGTGATGATGAATATCAGTATGTGTAGATGTGCTGATGTAGATTTTGGGCATGTTCAAGTACTTTTTTTACTTCAATTAGGAAACTTGCCTATTGCCAGAAATCAGTGAAGATAAGTAAGTTCTTAAAACTGGTTATCTGTGAGCAGAGGCAAAATAGCAGCAGACCCACATTCAGCACTTACTCACCTGCATCCATGACAATGTGCAATGAGAGAAATTCATCAGTAATCAGTTTTCTTTGGTGGATGGATCTGTGCTACCCACAGGGAGGACATGGGCAGGCCTGGGGACAAAGATTTCATTGACTTTTGTCAGTAAGAGCCCAGGGGTGGTGCTCAGGCAGAGTTGAGCCTCTGGCTGAGGTTAGAGCACCCTAGGAAGTGGGGTGAGTGGTGTGTCACAAAGCCCCATGGGTTGCTGGCTGAATGTTACCTGAGTCTCAACGAGTGCATCTACATGAGCAACTAAATGCACAGCAGACTAATTCTACTGTGCATAATGTGCTAAAGCACAGTAGAATTAGTCTATTGTGTAGTAAAGTCACAAGAAATGTGTGTGCTGGCACTACTGCACAGTAGCACCAATTAAAATTCATTTAGTTAGTACCTGTTATTACACAAACTTAACAGTGCACCATAATTACAGTGCATTAATGAACATGTAGACATGCCCAGAAAGTGTGTCGAAATGTACAATTAATGTGAAGGAATACATTCCAGAGGAATTGGGGCCAGAGTAAACTACTCCTGGGTGCAGTATCTACACATGCTCCCATGACAGCAGCAATTTGAGTCAGGGAGGAGCAGTCCTAGGCTTGCAGGGGGCACTGGGAGTCAGCCCCGGGTTCTGGGTGATGGCACCAGGCAGCAGAGAGGCTGGCTAGGGCACAAGGGTGCTCAAAATACAGAACTGTGTCACCAATGTGACACAGAACTGAGGCACCAGGCAGGAGTCTGGCCTCTAGCTGACTGGGCTGACCAGATAGAATTTACAACCGCAGTCTACACTTGTGTTTAATCACAGTGAATTACTCCAGCATAAGATAGTACTGTCCTTGACAGTACTACTTTATTCTTGCATAAATTAGTTTACTGTAGCCTAATATTGTTGCACAGGTAGACAGCGATGCTTTATTCCGCAGCTAATTAGTCTACTCTGCAGTAAAGTGCATGTGTAGATGTGGCCAACAGGATACACAGTTGGGATGGGTTCAGATGTTTGTTATGACATTCTAACCTACTACATCCACCTAGGGTTATCTTCCATTTTTATAGTGCTCTATGTGCCCTGACCATCTGTTCAGTTACAGTTATAGAGAGCTTACTGTGCACATACCATGCAATAAGTATAACATTCTACCTGGCCCAGATTCTTAGCCAATATGCTTTCTAATAGGAAGAGGTGGGGTAATCTCATGCTAATACATAACAAAAATTGGCTTAATTCCTGAAGCATAAAGTTTTATATCCCTTCTGGGTTTTTAAATATTATTTTCAATGTTTTCTGTTTTATTTTGCATTATCTCTAATTCTGGAAATCTGCCTCTTTTTAAGTGGCAGAACTGAGGCAGCCTCCACAGGCACCAACTTGTATGTGGGTTGGGGGGCGGTTGTGGAAATAAGTGGTTGACACTGCAGACACATGATCATACCAGCAGTGTGGCAGCAACCAGAAGTCACTGCTGTCCCTTTATATATCAGCTACCCCAAGTGCCAGCCATAATGTTAAGCCCCTGAGTAGAGCTCATGGAATTTAGTGGTTGTGAGAGGGGATAACATAAGGATAAAGAGACTAATTTATTTGTAGAAGATGTGTAACATTGGCAAGAGCGATCATTTTTTCCCTATATCCTTTTGCAAATGAGCTTGAGACCTGAACTGAGGGCATCCCGTTTAGGAAAGAGCTCAGTCTATTTTTTTCACTCCCATCTTGACTTCTCTGCTAAAGATTACTTTCAAGAGTATCTATGATAGTAGCATTTTATGTAATATAGTCACCTGGACTGATATTAATCCACTTAATTCCCTCTCTTTCAATGACTAAAAACCAAGGTTGAATTCAGCCTAGTGACCTAAAAATTATAACCTAGGGCTTCTTTGCTATTTCCATTCTTTAACACAATTACTTTTAGTGTTTCCGTTAATCACTCAGTCCCTAAGAATATTCTACTTTTATCTTTATGAATACTGTGAAAAGAGCCACATCAGGGCAATGAGAATCTAAACTCTGGTGTTGCTGTTAGTGTTTTATCATAAACTAAGTAAGAAACTGGCTTAATTTTTTAAACTTGAGTAGTAAGTGTGATGCCAAGATTTCTTTATTAAAATTGTTTGTGAATCAATTTAGAGTACGTAGAACAGGAAGAGCCACAGCTCAGCTTGCTACTATCTTAGGTCTCTCATTCAGAAGCACAGAGCTATGGGGAAGCATGCTTCTCTGTTCCCCACTCCTGCTGTGCTTTATCCCAGGGGCTCCATGTTGATATCACAGCCCTCTTCCTTCCCCAACTTCAGAACAGGAACAGGGTGTACAGAGGAAAGCCAGAGACCTCGTTAAGCTGCCTGGCCCAGGGGAGAACTGGTAGCACTTGAGGGAAAGAGGCCAGGCAGTATGGGAAAATGTCTATTAAACTTGGGTAACCAAGGTTAATTACAATTTTCTGTGGCCTTTGCCTGGCTTGAGGCAAAATGTGCAGCCTTGTCTAGGGGAAGGCTGGGGTGCCCTAGATTAGATGGTGGGGGGCTGGGATTGGGTCCACAGGTACTGGTAGAGGGATCTCTGCAGCACAGCCCTCTTCTACCACCACAAGACAGAAATGGATGAGGGTGTACAGAAGGAAGTTATAGCTCTCATACCTCTTTACCACCCAGGTCCATATTCAAACCACTGCAATTCCCATCTTAGCACTAGCAAGGCCCCATCTGCTCTCAGGTAGTGGTACACCCTGGACAGTAGAGCTCAAGAGGATGGAAAGTACTGTTGGTGCCTGCCACTTTAAGGGCAGTCAGGTGGCTTCCAGGTGCCTGATGGTGGCAGCCATTTTGAGAACTTAGTATATAAAGGTTGTAGTTAGCTGCTGCTAAGTCAGGCAGTAGAAACAGTCAGGAGGTAAGGGAAAGAGCTGATGGGGGATGGCTAGGAGACTTTTAGTCCTGGGTATGACCTAAAACTGCATCCTGGTGGGGATTGGTGGCCTGGTGTGGCTCCCAGTAGCACAGGAGTCCCCAGGAAATGCCCAGACAGTTACCACCCCAGTGAAAGGTGGGTTGGGGTGCCTTAATAACCCCAACTTCCACATTCCTGGTGGGCAAGATTGAGCATAGGGAGCCCAGACTTGCTGTGGAGCAGTAAGGCAGGGCCCAGGTTTGTGAAGGGACCTGTGATGGCACCCAGACTCTGTGATGGAGATCTAAGGCTGCATATAGGAGCCAGCATGAAGCTCTGAGTGGGTGGGGAGCTATTAAAGAAGCTCCTGGGGCCAGGGATAAGGGGATTGCCCAGGGAGAGCTTGGGGACAGGGCTCAGAGCTCTGAGAGTGTGGAAGGGCTTGGAGCCCTGAGAGTGTTGTTTTGTGTGTGTATTGAGTAAACCCAGCATGAGGGTGCTGGGACTAGGAGTCCCTGTGGGACTCCAGAGCTTGGGTCCTAACGCTAGCTAGCTAGAGGGAACACCTGCAAGGCTTGGGCTGCAGTTTAGGGGAAGAACTGAACCACAAATAGTGCCCCCTGGCATAGGCATGAGAAAATGGGCAGCCTCCTGCCTAATTAACACCATAATTATGTATAAACAAGGTGAGGCAGGTGGTTAGCCCAGAAACAGGTGGGCAGGCCAGTGTATGACCGGGCCTAGGAAGGCCCACTTGTTACAACATGGAACAGGAGTGTGGGGGGGAGAGTAGGGCTGGGACCAATGTCCTAGGATGCTAGAGAACATTGCTCATTATATCTCCATGGAACAGACTGAAGTTACCCCAACACGAGCTGGGTAACATGGGGTTGGAGTTAATATTTGCCTAAAATGGTGGAACTCTGAGATGCTCTTAGCATAAGTTAATATGCTTTAACATGTGGATGGACACTTTTTTTTGTCTTAAGTGCCCTTAGTATAGTCTAAATGTAAAATGTAACTTCACCCTAAAGAACAGAGTATTTGTTTTGTAGCCTGAATAGTTATGGAGCCTTTCTGTAGTCCTTCCTCCTGGCATTTTTTCTTAGAAAGAGAACTTGTTACTCTTCCCCACAGCACTAGGTGTATGTATAATTGTTTGGCATATATTTACAATATTTTTTTTTTTTCAAATTGTGAAAATTTAAGTGTTCTTTTTTGAAGACGAGATATCAGTTTAATACGGATTATTTATTTTCACATTCGTGTACCTATTTATCACTCTCTGTCCCAGGCTAAGTGGTCTGGAGTGCCTCATTTTTTGGGTGTCCAACTTAAGACACTGAATAGGCCTAACTTTTTTTAGAAAGTTCTGAAAACCTACTTATTGGTTATGCTTATGAGCAATGTATACCCATGAGAGAGACAGAGATGACGATGATGAAGATACTTGTATATTCCTGATTTAGTTACTTGGGGGCCCTGCCTTCTGTCTGACTTCAGGCTAACAAAGCTAACTACCACTGTCTGGATATCCCAATGCATAAATTACTTTTCACAACATTAGCTCTGCCTAATCTGTTCATCTGTACCTTCCTCCCCATATAGAATATTCATGTAATAATACTTTCCCTAGTCTCTGGACCACCTGCTTTCATTGAGAATGGAAGTTGGTAAAGATGTTTCAGCCAGTCTAAATCCTATTTGTCTTAGTTTTGCAGGTAGTCTTATGCTATAGAGAGAAAGACAAAGACTTCATAACAGTATAACTTGTTTCATGTTTGATTTTTTCGTGGGTAAAAAATGTTCAAATATTCTTTTAAAAACACTTATGTATATCTGTGATGCAAACAATAGTGACCCACCTTACTACTAACTCCTCATTAATGAGTAGCCTCCTCATTATATTATGCACCCAGAGCTAATGGCTGTAATTGATTAGAGTCTCATCCAGATTCAGAGGATTAAGTTGTGCAAATAGTTTTTGCAGTTCTTTAATAAAGCCTTCTTAACAAGACAATCAAGAGATTTCACTGCTAGCTCCCTGTTTGGGGCTACTGAGAGCTAGTTGCTATTGACTGAAACCTAGTTCTGCCATTTCTGTTAACTCTTAAACTAATTGAAAATAATTGCCATCTGTACTTGTAAATATTGCTATCTTGTTCATTTTATTTATTTTTAAAAAGAGAGCTCAGCTCTTTCTCACCCCTTTTTCTCTGCTTCCATTTTCTCCTACTACTTATGGTGACTAGAGAGATGGATAGAATGGTACAGTGCACTCAAAAGGGAATTTCCAGCAGATAAAATAATTTATAGAGAGGGGTTAGAAATTAATCTGAATACTTGCTGTGCCCATTGGAACATGTAGCTGTCTACATAAATAAAATAACCAGACATATAACTTAATATACACCAAACAGCGTCAGCATCATGTCATTTGTACAGGTGCCTCTCCTCTCAAATCTAGAAATAATATCACAGCAACAGCCTTTCTGTACTGCTGACATCACATCTACTGAATACAGTATTTCTAGGAATGAACTGAGCCAAATGTCTGTTTCTTGAGAGAGACCCTCTGGGGTAAGGACTTCAGCACACACCTATCTTTAAGCATGTCATAGTCCCTTTGACTTCAACATTTGCAGCTCAGAAACATTTGCTAACAGTTAAGTATGTGCTTAGCCACCATATTCCCTGGGGCCTTAGTGAATATCTGAGAAGGTACTTTTATCTTCTGTGGACCAAGAAAAATCTTTGGGTATTTGGAAACTGACTCACCTGAATTCAATGGAAAATTTTCTGAGTCATGCTCAGTACAGGATTAAATAGATGATTTCTGTGGCTTGTGTTATGTAGAGGCAGAAGGTAGGGTAGGATGGCACTTTAGAGATTCATTGTTTTAGATGGTATAAATAGATGTCAAAGCAGATCAGCTCTGTCGAGATCAGCTTCATTGGGTGATATGCATGGCACCCATTCTCCTATTCATCAATCATGCAGGGCAGTGCTTACAGACATGCACCCAAAGATTCCCAGAGGTCCATCTAGAACTGGGGAAAGCTGTGTAGGTGCTTCTGGGGCTTTTAGAGGTTGGATCCTGGGCAGGAATTCCCAGAGTTGGTAGGACTGAATCCCTCAAGCTCGAAGAACGCCTGTCTAGAGAGTGCAGGAACTCTGAGCTACCTGTGCTGTCTTTCCATAAAGCAAATACTTGTATGCAGTTTTTTTCACAGCAGACATCTAATTATTATTGCTAACTACTAATTACTTATTACTATTATTATTACTATCCAGTGCAACAAAGGGCATGGATGTCTTTTTGCTTTTGCTTTACAATGCCATAAAAATTGTTATGATGGCACAGAGGCAACATCTGTTTGCAGCTAGAGAGGGACAAACTCTTGTTGGGAGCAGCCTACTTCTGCAGATACCATAAATGGGCGCATTCAGACAAGTGCACACATGCCTCTTGCAGTGTCTCGAACCCCTTTGAGATGCTCCAAGAGGAACCTGTGGGAACAAAAAAACCCATTCCCTGCACTGCAAACTTGCAGGGTGGGGGCAAAATTATCCAAGGGTCAAAAAATACCCGGGGGGCGGGGGGAAAGCAGGGCAGGGCATGGTCTGAGACAACCAGAGGCTCAGCCCTCTACAGAGATGCTCTGGTAGCCATCCAGCCCCAGATCCCTGTGTTTTTCCCTTCCCCCCCACCCCCCATGCATGCTCCTGGTTCCCTATGGAAACAAGTCCCTGGAGATGAGCTGGAGATATTTCCCTGCTTGTCTCCAGCCTCCTGAAGCTGTGGAGGAGCAGGGGGAATGTCTCCAGCTCACCGCCAGGGGCTTGTCTCCATTCCCCTACTCATTTCCTCTGCTTCTCCTCATTTCTCTGCATGGCCCAAGCTTACTGGCAGTGGAAGCAGCAATGGGGCCACTTGGAGCCTCATGGCAGAGCCCCCACTCATGTGGTTGGGGGGCAGTGGGATTTGGCCCTGGCTGCCTGGCATGTGCTGCCCCATCACACGGGTGCCGCACACTGTCTGGCAGCTCTGGCTTTGACCTGAGCCAGTGCTGCTCAGCTTCAGCAGCCCTCAGCTGCCAGACAGTGTGCAGCACTCTGCTGAGCTGGTCTGCACCCATGCAAGGTGCAGCACTGGAAGTATGTGGCAGGTAGAAAGGACCTATTCCTGCTACATGGGGGGGCTATGCCATGAGGCCCCAGCGGCCCTGATGACCACTGCTGCAGCCAGTGAATGTGCAGATACTGGGGCTGGGTGGGACAGTGATTTGGTGGTGGGGAGGGAAAGGAGGGGACTATGACCAGACAGGGAAATGATGGGAGGGGTGGAAGAGTGAGCTGGGGATGAGTGGGGGGCACATGGGCCATGCTGGGGAGGGGGCATGTGGCTCCTGTTGTGGGGGGGAGCAGTTCATGAGCTGTGCAGGGGTGGGGGCTGTGCCCTGCAGAGGGCAGGGACACACCCCTCCTGAGCAGCCCTCCATACACCCTCCTCATACCCACAATCCCCTCACAATCCACCCACATACCTGGTCCTGTGGGTCAGGGGGTGAGGGGGCTGGTGTGGGGGGCAGGTTGTGGGTTGAGAGTGAAGGGCAGGGCACTGGCATATTAGTGCTGCACATCCTGGTAAGCGAAGGGGGTAGGGGCGGTTCGGCTTTTTCTATGACAAAAAAGCCAAAAGTCAGTGCCAAACTGTATAGATATTTACAAATTATTTTACTACGGTGATACAGACACTGGTAAGCTGTCAAATTGCTTTAAAATTGTAAGCATATCAATAAAACATTGCCCAAGAGATTTGATCCCCCCGACCCCTTTGTGCACTCTGTTTGTATATGTATGCATGTCTACTGGCCTTTTGTTTTACTTGTGGAAGAACATGGGTTTTGGCGTATTTTGAAGAGTGACTTTGGGATTTTTTTTTTTTTTTTATAAAGGCCATTCCTGCTAGTGAGGCAAGTGGCAGGACCCAGGCAGAGGATCCTGCTCAGAGCTGGAGGTGGCTGACCTTCTGGCTACTTGGGGCCAGGAGGATATGCTTTGATGGTTTAAAGCAGGCCACCACCCTGAGAACATCTTCCAAGTGGTAACTGACAAGATGGCCAGGCAGTGACACACATGGCAGTAGTGCTGCACAAAGGCCAACTGGGCTGCCACATCCCACTGGCAGCTGGCCCAGAGGTGCAGATGTCTCTAATGTCCATGCTGTCCCCATCTGGGTCTGGCAAGCAAGCAGCCTTGGGGCCACTTGCTGGTGCAGGTGGCAGCAGGCGAGGCAGCAGCCCCCCTTGCCAGACTACTGCAGTGGATAGAGGGTGCAGGGAACTCTCAGGGCTGCTTCAGCAGTCCAGCTGGCACAAGGGGTAGTGTCCTCGGGTACCAATTTGGTGGGCCCCAGAAGCTCCTATCTATTTGTCCATCTGATTATCATGGGCAAGGCCCATGTAGCTAACTAGTAGCCTGTTTTTCCGTTGGGTAATGGATGAATGGAACAACTAAATTCTTGGGACAACTAATGGAAAAAATAAACAAATGGGATAGGAGTGTTTTGTGTGTCAAAGGGTCAAAATGTGAAAATAAGTGTGCCTGAGGGGGACACAAAGCAGAGTTCCCCTGGGCTGCGCACACAGCTCCTCAAAGGCAGCCAAGGAGCCCACTGATGCTCTGCCCAAAAATGTGCATGGACAGGTGAGAGGAAAGTGGCCCCACAGTCTCCAGGCACCTCCCGTCAAAGTCTTCTTCCTGGTCAAGTACAGGATCCACTTGGCCAGGGTCAGGAGGAGGTTGACCAGGAAGTTCAGGGCCGTGGATGAGGTGACCAAAAACCAAAAGGTGGGGGGTGACACTTGAGCAGAACCTCAGGAGGAGGTTCTGGAGGTGGAGGGGCTGCAGCTTGGTGCACTCGAGAGTCACGTGTGTCAGGGTCTCCCTCTGCCTGCAGAAGGGACAGGAGACCTGGGTGTATGTGGTGAGCTTCACATATACACCTGTGCTAACTGCTCCATGGAGGAACTGCCAGCAGAGGCCTCCAGTGGCTCATGGGATGAGGGACTAATTATGTTGTATTAGAGATATAAATACATTTTGTAATGGTCCCTTCTGGCTTTAAGATCCATGAATGCTACCAAAATCCTCCCAACTTTATGGGTTTAGATTTTTTCAAAAATGTAAATAATTTTAAAAAACAACCCTTTGCTATCTTGGCTGGCTAGACTAATTTATTCACTATTCTCTGAATGGAAGAATTATTAATTAAAAGATGTCTGGTTTTAAACATTGTTACAGATATTCTTTCCTCTTAAATAATGAAATTGATTATTTCTTTTTCTTTTGACTCCTGAGTTTATGGAAATTTCTGTACAAGATATAGAGATACTAGTTGCCACTGAAATATGCATCACGCTGAGATGAACTTTCCTTTTCTCTTTCTTGTTAAATTGGTACAAGAATTACTTTTATAGCTGCAAGTATGTCATTGATTTATTTATGTCTGAGAGAGACTTAAAGATTCTGTTTGCATTAATTATGGAATGGAGATATTTTTTGGGGAATGGTATTTGGACTCATTTTTGTTTGCAGCTGGGGGAGGGGCAGAAAATTTTGGTAACTCGGGAAAGAAATGGAAATGAATTCACTCTGATATAATAGTAATCTTGATTAATTTTACTTACCACATAGTCATTTTTGCATGCTCTTTCTCTGTTTCTCAAATTTTTGCATTGTGCATTTTGCTCTTGATGTAGCTGCAGTTACAGTGAACAAAGCACTAAAGCAATCCAGCCCCAGACTCATCTCTAACGAGTAGATTTCTCTTCTTCCATTGCTTCAGTCAGGATGAGGGATGCCCAGATGAAATGGTCTTATCCTTTATTCCTGATTTCACCCAAGACCCTAACTATATACCCATAAACCTTAGTGGGCAGTGGACTATGAGAACTGAGCCTTCATATACATATGAAGATGGAATCTAGGCTCATTCAGGAATTTAGTCTATAGTAGAAAAGCAAAATCCTTTATTCAGTTTTAAAAACAAGTAGACAAAATCCTAGAACTCAGCTTTATATACATTGTAGCTTCATGTCTGTATCAAGCTTTATCGAAGTCACACATGAAACGGAGATGGCTGAAGTATGTAATGACTTTTTTTGCTTCAGTTTTCACAAATAGGGGCAGCTACCAGATGCTGAGTGTAGCTGGCAGAGATAGGGAAGGAGACAAAGAGCCTAGAGTATAGGCAAAATGGGTAGGGATTACATAGAGAAGCTACATACTTTCAAGTTGGGGCTGGATGGGATGCACCTGAGGGGTGTGCCCCCACAAACACACATGTCCATTTCCCTGGGGACAAATAGCAGCGCCAGATATTTGTGGCACTGCTGCTTGTCCCCGGTCATGCCTGTGCCTGCGCACAGTGGCACACAGCAAATTGCCCTGGGTGGGGTAGGGGAGACAGGGACCAACACCTGGGTTTACTTCAGAAGCCTTACCTGAGGTCCTGGTTGCCTCCCAGCACTACAGTGGTGGCAATCTGGGTGCACAGAGCCTAGCTGGCAGCTAGAGTGTGGCTCTGGCCAGCCAGGCTTCGGTTTCAGGTGGCACATGCTACTGCCATGTGTGCCATGCCACTTTTTGGGGCCCCTTTTTTTTGGCTACCAGGATTTCCTGGTATCTAATTTTTCCCCATGCTGCAAATGTGCAGTGCAGTGAACAGATTCATATACAGCATGTGTATTTGAGGTACCACGTACTTTGTGTTTCCGCTCATGGGGATGTGGCAGTATCAAGGATACTGAAGGAATTGACTGAGGTAGTTTTTGGAGCCATTGGCTATCTTTTTTGAGTGCTTGTGGAGTTTGGGTGATGTCTCGGATGACCGGAAAAGGGCGAATTTAGTGCCCATCTTTAAGGGGAACAAGGAGGATCTGGGGAACTACAAACAAATCAGCCTGATCTTGATACCTGGAAAAATCCTGGAGAAGGTCCTCAAACAATCCATTGTGAAGCACCTAGAAGAGAACAAGGTGATCAGGAACAGCCAGCCTTGGCTTCACCAAGAACAAATCTTGACTGGCCAGTTGGTTTTCCTTCTTTGAAAATTCTCTGTGGAACACAGGAGAGCAGTGGACATGGTATACCTTGATTTTTTTTTTTATTTTTAGTATGCAAAAATCTAGAAATCTTGGCTCCAAAATGATGCCTTTTATTAGACCAACTGAGAAATTGCAAAAAAAAATAAATAAATAAATTCTGCAAGCTTTCAGGATCATGCACCCTTCATCAAGTTCAGGGAAAGTTCAAGACCGTAAAAAGTCCCCATGTGTAGAAGTTTCTCCTTTGGTTTAGTAAAAGGTATCATTTTGGAACCAAGAGTTCTAGATTTTTACATTTCTTTGTCTCAGACCAACACGGCTACCACATACATCCCTGAAACATGGAAGATGCTGAATTCTAGCTAACTTTTGGATTGTAAACTTCATTGCTTAACAAGAAAGATTTGTACATTTCCCTGCCTGCCATCTGACACTACCAGCAAAAAAGTCCTGCTTGATTTTACACAACAAAAAATAAGCTCACAAAGATTCTCATGATTCCAGAGGGATTGGTTACAGCTTCTGCTTCCTCTAAGCAAAAATGAAGCTTATTTCTGCATATCTGTGCATAAAATTCAAGTGCATTCATTGCAAATGTAGATGCTCCCCATTGGGTGAAATTCTCTGACTTACAATCTGCAAGAGGACTAGGTGACTATAGCGTTCTCTTCTGGCCTTAAAATCTGTGACTGTGGATTATGATGCACCTCTCATTCTTTGATCATCAAATATTGCTTCCTGATCTGTGCCACTGAAGTGTGATTAAAGGCAATGCAAACTTCTGGGACTTACTCCTTTTGGTGTGTGTGATGTCCCACTTTTGTTTCAGGATCCCATACAGTCGATGACAAAATAGTGTACATTTTTTTTTTTCATACTTTCTAAGAAACACTATTGTACAGAGGAGATATGTTTGGAGGGACTGGTTTGAGATGGGAGAACAGTGTTTTATATCAAAATAAATGAATAAGGCTGCTAAGCCCTTAGAAGAAATAGAGCATAAAGTTGAAAATAATAATTGGATGCATGTTGTCTTTGTAGTGGATTTTGGCCAGCTATACCCAAGTATAAAAACTGAGAGAACTACTCATTAGTTGTCAAGTTGGGACAAGTTTAGAACCTAGAAACCTGTCTCTCAGACTCCAATGATATCTGCCTGAAAACCTCCTAATCCCTCAAGTTGTTGATAAAAGCATCATTAAACTAGCCTGTTGTCAATCCTGGATCTGGCAAAGTGATCACTACCTGAGATAATGGAAGAAATCATGCTTTTTAAGCATCTCTGCAGCATGACTTGTGTTTCTCAACAGAATCTCATTTGCAGATTTACTGTACCAGTACCAAGTCATAATTCCAACAAAGGGAGCAGGGGAAAATAGGATAGCTCACAATAACCTGCTAAATTAGCATATGTTTTCAAAGAAATCGGAAGGTTGCTGATGTTAGTTCCAGGTGGAACAAAAATAAGAAACTTTTCAGAAGAGCAATCTGAGAACATGGTTTGAGGGTCAGGGGGAGAGATCTGTAGCCCTAACTGTTCAAACCTGAGGAACTGCAAATATTATGCTGTATATATGACATCCAAAAAGGAAGAAGTCCTGTTGATGTTCATTATTAATATTAAAACGGTGTTTTTTATTATATTAACATTGGATATTCCCATGATCTAGGCTGTACATGGAGAAAGTAGAAGATGTTCCTTCTCCAAAAATCACGTAGAATAGCAAGGCAGCACTTGGCATAGAACCCAATGGATGCGAGGAGACAAAAATGCCAGTGAAACATCTTAGCTGAGTACTGTTTACAACATGGGTTGTTGTTGCTGTTAGTTTAGATGAGAATGTAACTAACCAAAAAGCCACGTGCCTAGCTACTAACAGTAGACAGGTGGGAGCCAGGAAGGACAGAGGGGGAAAAAGTAGAGATGGTGGCAATTACTCAAGAAGAGAGGAGGAAGAACACAGGTAGAGCTTCCAGGGCAATTATAAAGGTAACACTAGTAAGCAAGTCAGCAGTTACTAGGAAAGGGACAAATTAGAGTAGCAACTACCAAGGTAAAAGGGAAGATGGTTGAGAGACAGCAGTCACTAAGGGAAGAGTGGGAAGAGGGGGGCAAATTAGGGTATGCGAGGAGTCTTGTTGCCTTTTCCCCTTTATTTTGACCCATACAGTTCATTTTCTAGAGCCTTATAACTAGAAAAATCCACTCAAAGAAAATAAACACAGAGCATACCAGGAAGTTTTGCTTCTGAAAATGAGTCTCTTCTATGGGTCCAGAGCAGGGATGCTCAAACCCCAGCCTGTGGGCCAGATCTAGCCCCAGTGCCACATCATCCTCATGTTGGGGCTTCCTATGGATCAATGGGGAGCCCTATGGGGCATAGCCCTCTGCACTAGATTGAGAAAGATCTTGCTTGCATTTCCAGTCTAGTTTTACAAACACAGGAAATATTGCTAGCATGGAAAGTGCTGAGGAAGAACTCAAACTTCGGGTGCTTGTACTCGTCTGAATCTATTGAGGGTCACAATACAGCCCAGGATTCATCCTGCCTTCCAGTTCATAACTGCATATTTGTGATCTGAGGGGAAACAGATTATTAATCTCTTGTTTCATTGTGACCTGTCATTTATTCTTTCCTTTTGCAGCCAGCTCTTATAATATTTCTTTAATAGATAGTAATTTCATATTTGTGTATGGAAGTGGTAATGCCTTGCATCCTAAAAAATCAGAACATTTTACAGAAAGGAATAGCTTTGCACACCACCTAAGTATAGTCACTCTCTTGAAGACATTATGACATGGCTGTTTTAAAGGATAAATAAATTATAGTCTCCTTTAGTCACTATTAGTGTAAATGGAAGAAAGGGTAATATTTAGGAGATATAAGCATTCATTTTCCTGCTTGCATCTAGATATCGTTACTTAGGATGATAATGGACAGATTTTTATTGCATTATAATTTGTTAGGAAAACATCTCTGAAATGTAATTTCCTTGTAGCTTCTAGTTTGTAAACAGTCACTTTTTTTTTTTTTTAACTGACAGCACTATAGTAGCATAGGGAGTAAGCCAGGCTGTAGACTGTGCATTGCACACCAAGAAAATGGTTAATTTTAAAGCCCAGATTTTACACAAGTGCTCTACTAATCCCCCTATAATTGCCAGTTCCACTCCTTCACTCTCCTCTTACATTGTTCATCCCACAAAGACATGCAAGCATGGTGAGATAACCACTTTAATGCTCAGAGGAAACTGGGATTGATGAATGTCAGTATAGTGTAATTTATGATTTATGATATAATTTAAGAGGAAATAGTGCAGAAAACTGTAGTCGCACTTTGCCTGTGTAAATCATGCATGAGACTTGCAGAAATGGGACAAACATTTTTCTCATGAGTTAGGCCCTTTGTCACAAGAATGACAGCAGACTCCTAAAGGCCGTTTCTGAACCATGCACATGCTTGGAGCTCTGTCTTGGGAGCTGCTGAATGCTCTCAATTCCTTGCAGGTTCTCTTTTGTGCTTCTGCTTCTTTAGTGGCCTTTTACTGGGGCAAGGCATTTTACATGTAGTATATTCTAACTGACCATAATCCCTTCCATCTTGATACTTTGGGTAGAATAGGGTGGAATCAAATTAAAGACATTTTAAATATGTATCATATACAAACACAATTCACCAGATTATCCAGGTATTAAAACAAAAAGGAAGTTATGGAAATGACTGGTGTCATAAGAGATAAATGATTTCAGAGAATGGGAAAGAGTGAATCTCTTACCATTTTAAGTTGCATTTCTCATCACTGGCACGTGGTACTCTGAAAATATAACATGTTGAAACAAAGAATATCAGCCTCTATTTGGGATTTTCTATATTTAGAGAGTTTATCAGTTTGGTTTTTCTGAGGATTTTTCATCACAATCTTTTGTGTCCTTAATTTATCTGTATAGTAAGTGTCTGGACTGAGACAGGGCAAAAAGTCTACTCCATCACAGAACTCCGAGGGAGTGAAGGGAAACAGAGGACTTACCTTAGCAATGAGTCTGAGGAGAAAACGGGACAAGGATACTGGAATGGAGGAGGGAGGGGGACCTGGATGAAAACAAAAACAAAGAGCGGCACGTGCGGGGGGAGCAAGGAAAGAGTGCCAGCTGTGAGAGGGAGGAGATGGCCGGAAGGATTTAAAGGGGAATGGAACCCAGAACTAGTTCTTCAAAAAAGAAGAAACCCAGAAGAAATATGGAGAGACTACAAGAGAGAGATGGCAGACAGCAGAGAGAAGGGGAAGGAAGAAGGGTCCTGGAGAGAGACTTACCTGGGAAGCTGAAGTATGGTGACAACAGAGACCTAAGAGTTGGTGAGTCTGATACCTGAGGACATCTGGTACTGTCTCAGGGACCTAAAAAAAAGAGAGAAACAAGAGTGGACAAAGATTAGCAAAGAGAAGAGGACCCCACATTTTGATATCAGTAGAAAATATAAAGTGGCATAGGACTGCTATTTGCTTGAGACCCATGTGGAGGAGAACGGGGCAAGCAATCAAGAAATAGAGAGCTCCCAAAGAGAGAGGGAACTAAATATATCTAAGACCCTAGTTGTCTAAGAGACCTAGAAACCGTACAGAAGAGTTATTTTTGCTAAACCACAGACACAATATCTTCTTTGCATCTCAGGACTGATGGAATAAGGTAGGGAAATAAACAAAGTTGTGGTGGACAAGAAATAAAGGAAATTAACCAGTTCATATTAAAACAAGAGATTGTGATTTATTTTGTGGGCATAGCTTAACTCTCACGTGGACAATGAAAACAGATTGTATACACACACAGTTTAGGTGGAAGGTGAGAGGATGTGCACTAGAGAGAAACCAGATAATGGTGAAGAATGAAATGATGTATTTTGACTAGTCTCAGCTAAGTCATCTTAAGCGGTAACAATAATTTTAAGCATGTGTTTAACTACTTTACTCAATGGAACCTGAAGTAAGTACAGCAAGACCTGTGTTATCCAGCATCCGGGGGAATGCGGAGTGTTGGTTCATCAAAGTTGCCGTTTAGCTGAGAGGCGCCTGTTTGTGCCACCACCCCTTCCGCTGCATCTGGTGCATCAGTGTGCTGGGGGTACAGAGTGGGGCCCGAACAGAAATGATGAGTAGCAAGGAGGGCATTTTAATTAAAAGTGTACTATTCCCTTATCAATGTGTGATGGGGGACAGGGAGAGGGGACCCACAGAGGCTGCTTTGCCCTGGGCTGTAGGACTCGGCAAAACTAGAAGTGCCACAGCGGGACTTCCAGTTTTTGCTTCTGCCGTGTCCATCGACATACCAGTTCATAGAGCATGCTGGTTAGTAAAGTGCTGGATAGCACAGCTTTTACTGTATTTGAAACTTCCATGGAAACCACTTAAAAAACCCCACATTTATTACTGCTCAACACTTACCGCATCTTCAGCTGTTTATATAGGGCTAAAACTCAGTGCTCTGGTCTGAATCTGACCTTTGTAACTGTCACTATAGAAGATGAAATCTGAAAACTATTATGCTTTGGGAATTTTTGAGTTTTAAAACTACATCATTGCACTCAGACTTAACTGTTCACTTGTAAATACTTGGTGTTAACATAGCAAATTCTTGCCAATACCTCAGTTATTATTTCCAGCTCATCTAATATGATACATGTAATGTGTAGTATATTTCCAATCTGTACTAAAGATTTTGCTCTTCAGTTCCCAAGGAATATAATTACAAGCCAGTTTTGTTCCATCTAATTGTGCTTTGATGGCAATTCTATTATAATCGGAATGTTACCATATTGCTTTTGAATTATTGTACTTACCCAAATTCAAGACTGTTGAATATATGATGACCTCTTAATAATTAGATTTTGTACATGGAAAATTATAAATTTGTCTCAAATTAATTCTCCTTCTCTGCTTCCCTCCCACTGCAGTGGCAGGAAAAGGAGATTTCTGTCTTTTCTTCTCCCACCTCCCCCACAACATATGTCCCCAGCCACTTGTTTTTCTCCCACTTCTGCCTGCCCAATTCAGCCAGGATCATGGTGTATATGGTGGCCTCAGCCACAGTTCTAGCCCCTGCCATGCTAGGCACCAGTGTCAGTGGCAGCTCCTGCTGTGGCCAGGAGCAGTAGGTGGCAGCTAGTTGGGTCTGAGCTGGGCCGGGGCAAGGACCAGGGCTTGGAGTTGGAGCCAAAGCTGCAGCAGATCCCATTCTACTGCACAGTATGTCTCCTGCATTCCCCATGTTGTGTACCTCCTCCCCCATACTCTCACCATGCTCCCCTGCACTTCTCCTGCTGCATGTCACCCTGGTCCTGGCCCAGAAATTCGTAGCTTCAGCTCTGGTTCTGGCTCCAGAACTAGAATCAGAACTGCAGCAGCCCCCTGCCCTGTGCTGGTACTTGAATCCAAGATGAAGGGTTTTTTTCACCCATGTTGAAAGGGGGGTGGAGGGGTGGAATTATCTTGAATTTGAGTAAATACAGTATACATTTCATTGTTAATAAGTTGTTGTTTAGGGGCTTCTAAACCCTGTGCTACAGTTTGTTACTGGATGGGCAAAACCAGACTGCTTACAGTCCCTTTCTTGTGCTTTAAAATAAGTTAATTTGTGTGGAAGAGCTGAGACTAGATCCAGGGTTTTCAATCTTTATTCGTTTGCAGACCCCTAAAAAAATTCAAATGAAGATGGGGACCCCTTTGGAAATTTTGAATACAGGTGCAGACCCCTTTGAATTGTAAATGCTAGTATTCACATACTTTTTATTGGTCATAGTCATATTTTGCAGACCTTGTAGACATAGTCTGTAGACCCCCAGGTGTCTGCAAACCACAGGTTGAATACTGCTGGCCCAGAAGAATGGGAGCTGCAAAAGGGAAAATTTATAGCAATGTCATTGTTCCCCTTTAGTTCAACACCTGCTAGTAATTCTCTGCCTTTGGCGATGGTTTTACTACTGCCCTTTGGGTTACCCTGTTTCTGTCAGGAGCAAAGATTGGCTTGAGGGAAACTCTCCAGTTTTTCCTTGGCTTCATCTCAAAAGCTTGTTTCTTGCACCACCAAAGTACAATTTGAGTTAAAATGTTCTAGCCACAGAATAGCAATTTCCTTTTGTGACAATTGCAAAGCTTGTGTATCTGATGCAGAGCAAAACCAAGACATTTAAAATTTTCTCAAAAAAAGCTGGAGAAGTGTCATGCACATATGCATTTGACCTGTACAATGATTTATAGTAGCTCAGTGGCTAATGTATTTGGCCACACTGTGGATAACTTGGGAAGAACAGGAGTTTGAACCCAAGTCGGAACAAAAACTTGAACCTAGGTTGTCCACATCCCAGGTGAATGCTGTTAACAACAATCAGGCTATTTGGGGATACTTATCTGAATCTTTCTGAATGAAATATTTTGGGGGAAAGAAGAGTTAATGCCTCTGAAATATATCATTTGGGGCAAATGCTTAGAGAAAAAATCATCCATTTTTTGACTGCTTAAAAATAAACACCAAGTTTGTGTTGGGTTTAGTTGTCTTGTACAAGGATTCTAAAATTCATCTCTGCAACCTGCAGAGCACTGTTCTCATCACAAAAGGAATATGTGCTCATTTTAGCTGTCATTGTGCTGTGTTTGATGTCTTGGACATTTTGGCAGCCGTTTCAGATTGTCTGACTTTGTGGAGACAGGCAACATTGTGCTTGTGACATTAGGTGGAAAAAAAATCCCTTTACGACTCGTATGTCTCATACATTTTCAAAAACCAAAGGCCCAGCAAGGTGGGTAACACCTAAACTAGAAAATACTGAAAACTTTACATGCTTCTGTTCTTTGAGGAGGATGGGGGAAAAATGACATCATCCTTCTCAGATTAGAGGGCTTTTCTGATTTTGAGATGAATACTGTGTTTGTCTGTCCCACAGCACAGCAGTCACTAAACAGCTCTGTTTGTATTCTCTGTGAAGTTGGCAGTGAATTTTTCCCAGCATACATCATTTACAACTTGCTAAAGCAATTCTACAGAGTCACAGATGTGTAACCCAAAGAGAGAAAGGGAAAAAAATAAACTCATATTTTGATCGATTTCTTTAATTTTAAGATGGTGCCACTGTACCTATTATAAGTGGAATATTATTCTATTTCCTTTCAGTTTTGAAATTAAACATAATACAAACCTGTCATCCTCCTTAGTAGAAAGGGTGGAAGTCGGCAATTAATTCTCAGTAACAAGGGCCAATACCAGTGTTAAGTTTACTTAATGTCTCATAATGTAGCCCTTAAATGGTGCATTGTCCTTATACTGGCTATACTGGTACAGGGGTGACTTTCTCTTCAAGAGGATAGGTTAAGACAAATACGTGACTCGGTACAGTACTTAATATGATGAGACCCTGATTTCATCAAAGGCCCCTAAGTAGTACATATATTACCACTGCTGGGAATATGGGATTGCTTACCTGTGCAGGTGCTCAGTGTCCTTAAAACAAAATCCTTTATTTCAGTTACATCAATAAATACAACCTTGAACAGAACTAATCAAATGCATCTACTTTATAAAAAACGGATTATGCCTTCTTTAACACACAGTATGTAGAGTAGTCTGCTTTGGTGCAGTCTTCAGAGAATCCTATCCTTGCCCTTCTCAATGTCCTAGAAGCAGTCTTGCTACTTATTGGTGCCTACAGAGCCAACACTGGGGAAAGTGGTGCCCTGGGTGAATTTGTACTTTGGTGTCCCCCCATGCTGCTCCCCACCCAAGTCAGCACAGCTGTAGTAGGCAGGTGGGCGGGGGCACAATCCAGTGGGGAGGTGCAGTGGCTGGAGACAGGGGAGGTAGAGGATTGGGCTGAGCTGGGCACCCATAGTCCTGCCGGGGTGAGGCAGGGGGAGGGCACTGCTATGAGCATAGGCTGCTCTCACAAGTGTGCATGTGTGTGGCTCCCCCCGACCCCATGGCAACCTAGGTGGCTGCCCATACCTCCCCGCATCCAGGCTAGCTCTGGGTGCCTAGGTATTGAACCAAAGCTGAAATAACAAGGCATACCTAGAAAAATAGTTGTATAAGGCCCAAAAGAACGCTAATTACTCCAATGGTAAAATGTTAGTTATGCGAGTAATACTGCAGAAATCAAGTAGGACTGCTTGTTAGTAGGAGTAAATGTTCACAGTCTGACCTGTGTTGTGGGATGTATTCTGCTCTTACACACATCAGAGCAACTTTAGTAAGGTCAGAGAACTGAGAGGGAAAAAAACATGTCCTTGAGTTCTGTCTTTTATTATTCATTTGTCTTCAGAGTGCCACTTACCACTGTTTTTCATGTGGAGCTGGATGGGGTGCAAGGTGGCCTCCATGGCTAGGAACAGGAATTACACAACAATTGGTATAAGTGATTGGAAACCATTTCAAATCTGTAGCACAACAGAAGTTCACTATACATAAATCACTTTCAAAATGACTGAAACTGGTTTAAGAGAAATCTGGATGGACTTAACTGATCAGTTTATTGTACTTCTGTTCCAGATCCATAAGAAACTTGAGCCTTATTTCAAAGCACATGGAAGTCAATGGAAAGATTCCCCTAGATTGCAATGTATTTTGAATCAGGCATGATTGAGTGGTACTACACAACCTTATCTCTCACTACCTTGCAGGTTCTGACCCAAAGAACTGTACTATAGCAACTAAACTTGGAAGCTTTTTACACAAGACTAGATGATGACAGTATTAGTTGTGATAGCTCTATCATGACATGTATATTGCTCAGGTCTCTGCATATATATGGCATACTGTATATGCTTGAGAAGAGTATGCGAGAAACAAAGATTCACAGTCCATGTAACAAGTGTTTCCCTCCTTCTCTGTTCAGTTAAGAAACACCTTTTATCTTTTCTTTCCACGCTCTCTCCTGTATTGTTTCGGCCTCTTTTCCACCTCTGTACTACAGCACCAGTCTGAATACTGATGAGACAATATTGGCATCAGTGCTACGCAGTAATTTTACATACATTTTATATGACTACTATACATTTATGTGACTACCAAACATAGGTAGGGCCTGGTATAAATTGTGGGCCCAGCTCAGTAATATTGTGGCAGAGGGCATTTATTTTTGCACCCAGATCATAGTGCAGTGGCAGGTGCTGAGGGGAGAGAGGGATCCCTCTCCATCCCCTTTAGCTGGGACTTCCCCCTCACCTCCACACCCAGCACAGGGTGAGGAGGGCATGGAGCCCCTTCCCTCCTACTCCCTAGAGATGGGGGAAAGGACACGGGGGGGAGGGGGGGGAGGGAGGGGCTAGCAAAGGTACTGCCAGGCTTGGCAGCAATGACTGTTTCCTCAAAATGTGTGCCTCTATAATAACTTTTTTGACAGTAAATATGAGGCATCAGCTATACGGGTGAGTGATTTGGGTAACTGCCCATGGTGCTATGGTCAGGGCTGCGACACACACATGCGTGTGCACACACACACACACACACGTGAGCAGCCCATTCTTACAGCAGTGCTTTTCCCCCCACCCAACCCTACCCAATGTGGGAGTTTCAGTGCTCATCCCAGGGCCTCCAGCTGCTGTTCAAGAGGAGCTGGGCTGGGCACTTGCAGGCAGGGTGGCACCTGCTCCAGTCCACCTGCCTTGCTCCTGCACACTAGCAATAGTGCCTGCTCACCTGCCTGCCTGGTGCACCATGCCACTCTGCTTCCCTGCTGAACTGTGCCCCATGCCCACCTGCCTCTGCCTGTAGCAGCACCACTGACTTGTGGGAGATGCCAAAATACAGGCTCATTGAGGGCCCCAGTTTCCTTAAGGCTGGCCTTGCCTTTGTCTGCCAATGGAGAGGTGTAATGAGCTTGGAGTAAAGGCACTGGACTGGCAATCCAGGAATTTGGGTTCAGTTTCTGTCTTTGCTACTGATTCTGTGATTTATATTTTTTTGGTAATCAATTAAGTCAAGAGTCAGTAAAGTACTCAAGCAGGTGTCTAACCTTAAGTTTTAGGATACCTGTATGTCTGTAGATCAGCCACATGCTTAAAACAATGTGCTCAGGTACTTTTATTTCTCTGTACTTTATTGTCCCCTTTATTAAATGGGATTAATTGTCTCCCATTCCTGATATATCTTGTCTTTGGAATCTGTAAACTTTTAGGGCAGAGAGACTGTCTCATCCTATGCCTTTGTTCAATTGGTCTTCTCTTTTATGGAGTCTCTGAATTCCACAAATAAATAGGTTGGGATGTTCACTAGAAATTAGACTTTATAGTTGGCTTTGAGAGAGCTCAGATATGGAGAACAAGCTGAAGAATAGAGGCAAATATACATAGTTCTAGAGACTCTCTTGTTTCTGATAATGGTGCTACTTACTGCTCTTACTCAGCTTCTTGGGATCCATGAGAAACAGTCAGTGGCAATGGCACATTTTTTAAGTCAGGCACTGTCAGACAAAAGGCTCCAAGCCTAATTTAATTTGAGTGGCAAACACCCAAGCTGACTTGTTTATGTGAAAACACTGTCACTAGCAGCAAGGCAACCTTTTCCTGATTATGAACTAGTCTATGAGTAACACTTGCTAACCACCACTTGAACGGCTGCCAAGCAACACATACTGTATTCATTGCTGAATAAAGACATTTTGAGATTTTATAATATTATTAATAGCTCCAGAAAGATCAGCTAGATGATTATGAAGGATGAGAGAAGGTGTCTCTGTCATTAATACTTTGTTCTGATTTCTTTCAAATATTAGACACCACATTGAAATAAATAAACAACTGTGTTAGAATGATCTGAATTGTGCATCCTTGGCAGAAATAGAATGTGATTCATTTAATAGAAAATTTTATTTAAATGATCAGTCCAATGATCAGAAGCTTCTAAAATTACATTGCAGGTTCTGTGTTTGTGTGTTTATGTAATACATACACAATATACATTATATGCAACACACACATGCAAACATGTTTTAGAGTATCATGTTTTTTAGTACATAGCTTGTTTTGATTCACTTGAGATACTTGGGAGGGTAGTGTTATGGCACTGAAGGTTTTTATACGTTTAAATTAGAGCCAAGCAAAAGCCTTAGTTCTCAACTCATAGTAAATGTAAGTCAAACTTAGAAAATTGTAGGAAAACTGGACTAGAAATGAGGTCATTTAGTCCACACCTCTTCCTCAGGGCATGATCATCCTTTCCTAAAACATCCCAGTCAACTGTTTGTCTAATTTGCATTTAAAAACTTCCAGTGATAGAAATGCCACAACTTTTCTTGGTAATCTCTTTGAATCCTTAACCACACTCAGATTTGAGAAGTCTTTCCTAATATTCAATCTACATTTTCCTTGTTGTAATTTAAGACCATAACTACTTATCCTCAAGATTAACCTCCAGGTAGCCATCACCATCCTCTTTACAACCCCTTTTGTATTTTGTACTTAGTTGATTTGAAGCACAACATTTCAGTTTAGTTTTGCTAAGTGAAATATTTTGATTTTGTTCAACCTGATTAGGTCAAAATACTTTATTTTTCCATCGGGAAAATCCATGTTCAATAAAACCCCCTTTTTTGCACAGAAAATCCTAATAAGAATGAATTTGTTGTTGTTGATTTTTTTTTTATGTGGTTTAAGGACACTGGGGCACATTTACACATGCTACGATACATTCTGATTAGAACACTTCAGAGCAGACGCAATTCATCTAATGTCCCCATGTTTCAAAATGGTGGCAAAGGAGCTTTAACTAAAGCTTATTTGACAAGCTTGTTGAATGAGCTTTAGTTAAAGCTCCTTTGCTGCCATCACTGCCATTTTGAAACACAGGACACTGAATACATGAGATGCTGTGGGCATTTCAATTACATTGGCTCATGCAAGCCAGTCTAAACAAAATGCCTCCTTCCCCCGTCACCCTGTCCTCCCCTGCCCACTCTGGAGCACATGTATAGGTGCCCTGGGAAGCCATCCCCTTCCCTGACTACAGGAAGAAGATTGAAAGGCAGTTAGAAGTAGAAGTATAATTTAAAATTTTGGCACCCAGGGAACCCTGCTGGGATTGAGGGAGCACTTACCTCCTTACACAGTCTGTGGTGGCACCAACTGCTGCTGCCTTGGCTCAATATTCTCCAACACAGGTTTGGTAGTGGGACAGGTTCCCTGTGGGAGACCAGTATGGTTTTAGCTCAGTCAACTCTCCTTCCATCCCCACAAGCTTTGCTACTGAATATAGGGCCACTAATGTTAGTCTAAACCAATGGTGGCCAACCTTTTTTCCCCCATGGGCCAGATGAGTCATGTCTAGTTGGTCTGCAGTCCGGATTCAGCTCATGGGCCTGAACCAGTGTGTGTAGAAGGGCACAGGTTGGCCCTGATCCAGGTGTGCAGAGGAGGACACATCCCAGCTTTGCTCTGGCTTCACTGTGTAAGGGACAGTCCAGGCCAAATCTACCTCATTGTCCCAGTCCAGCCCTAATCTGGTCACAGAAGGGGTCCCAGGCCCAAACTGACCATGGTTGTGGGGGGAGGTACAGGCCTGGCACTGATTGAGCCATGTAGGAGGGTGTTTCCCAGGCCCAATGTGGCTGTGCAAGGCTTGGTACTTTGGCAGCAGGGGAGGGGGAGCAGTATTAATCAGCATTGCTCCCCTACCTCCAGATGTCCTGACCTGTGGGGAGCCCTGTGGACCAGATACCATGGTTCCATGGGCCAGATCTGACACTGGGCTGGGGTTGAACATCCCGGTCTAAACCCTCAAACACATGCCATGATCTGGGTCATTGTCTTTTGGTGGCTGTATTTTTCTTTTTTTAACATAGGAAATATTGTGGTTCAGGTAGTAATGTCTACAGTATATTTGATAAAGGCATCTGAATAGAAGAAGTAATATAATGTATGTATTGCTGTACAGGTCTGATTGTGCAGGAGATCTTTGAATATGTCTGTACATCCTTATCAGGCTGTTTGAGATGAGAACTGCATTTATTAACACAGAGCAGTATCCACTGATCTGCTTGCCTTTGTCTCAAAAAGAACAATCGTTGCAATAGTAATACATTGCAGAGGAAAACCATGAAAGGCACCATGTTATCAAATAGTCAAGATGTATACACTGTGTGCCATTTGTTTTAATATCTAGTTAAAACATGGAAAACAATTTTGACATTTGGAACATGTTTTTATTTTGAGAAAATCCATTTTAATTAATTTCTTTTAATTTGTATTGTTTCAAAGATACTGAAAACATTATCAATAAAGTTACAAAAATGTATACTTTTCTACAAATCTAGTTTTTGATTAATCTAAAATCTCAGTAGCCTTTTTGATAGGGTTTCAATAATTGTTCCAAGGCATTTTGAAAGCAAAAATTGACACTTCCCCCCAAAAACTGTAAAAGGTCTATAGTGTTGGCAACTCCTCCTTCTTCCTCCCACCAGCCCTGCCCCCTTTGTTCTTTTTGACCAAAGTCAAGTTTATTGACAAATGGGGAAACAAATCTACTGGGACTCTTAGAATGCCATTTGTAATACAGCAATACATTGTTTTAGTATAGGATCTTAACAGTAATCAGCACAGATCAGTCACAGGACAGGTAATACCTATCCAACCAAGTGGAATTTTGAAAAAGCTCTCGTATTGTAAATTTAGAAGCTTTCCTGGATAATGTCCATTTTGGGTATTAGCTAAAGTAGAAGCACCTATTTAAAAATAGATTAAATTAAATTCATTAGGTGTTTCATAAAGAATCAACTGGACCAGTTAAACCCAGTAAATAAGCCAGGGTTAAATATGATGGATCAACAGTGAAATACATGACATTTTGTCTTGTATGTATCACTACCAATTCTTTCTCTCCTTGACATGCATACAATAGTTTGTTTTCTTAATACTTAATGAAAACATTTTTGCTTTACTTTTCTCTGGGTTGGAGATATCAGGGGAATAAAAAAATTGCAAGTAGCGAATTTACTCAAGATTACTTGCTGCACAGTAGTACATGTGTAGACACCTGATAGGAAAAAAATGTGCTTCCAGTCAGCTGGGTAGTAGAGGGTAGGAAATTGCTCTCTGCCCTTGGGAGCTGCCTGCTGCTGGGGCGGTCTCTGTCACTGGAGCCTGAGCAGGGACAATGTCCTCCTGCACTAGCAGCAGGGAGCTCCCAGCTCCCACTCCATGATCTTGGGGCTGGGAGACACAGACACCGCAATTGTGGAGCAGGGACTGGGAGCTCCCTGCTGGCAGGGCAGGGGGACATTGTCCCCACCCAGGCTCTGGTGGTGGAGCTCACCCTAGCAACAGGCAGCTTCCAGGGGCAGGGAGAAATGTCCCAACTCCCACCAGGAGATAGCAGTCTCCTGGCCCCTGGGCTAGCACCCAGGGAGATCTTCCTGGCTGCTGCAAGGGCTTGTTGCAGGACTGCAGGGAGCTGAAGCAGTCTGCTGCTAAGAACATCAAATCTACTCCCACGTCTCTGCATATGGCTGAGAGAGTTTACTTTTCAGTAGTTTACTCAAGACTAAACTGGTCCCAGATTATTTGTATTTGTAGATACTCCCATAATTACCATTGAAATTCAGCAGTTTCTTTATATAATAGTCTAATAGACCACCCATTCCAAGACTGGGAAACTTGGGTTCTCAGCCTCAAGACATTCCATTATCCTGTCTTTTGTCTGCCTTTCCTACATAGGTTAATTCTTTAAAATGATAATTTTTATCATTTGTGTTATATTAACACTTAGACACTATCCAAGATCCCAGCGCTATTCTGATAGATGTCATAGAAAGTGATAAATGCTTTTTTCCAGAGAATTAATAATATAAACAGATAAGGTTAGGGGTGGCAACCAGCTGCCACTGCCCACATTGTTCAGGCTGCAGCAGCAGCTGGGGTCTCCAGACTCCCCCTCCCTCCTTCAGCTTTCACTTCCTGCCCCCACCCCAGGGCACAGTGTAGCCCAGTCTAGCTGGTGGGGTGGAGCTCACATCCAGGAAGCTGAGGGTGGGGGTGGAGCACCCAGGTGGTCCAGCACAGTGCAGTGTGGGGTACCTATACAATGTGCAGCCCAGGGGACCCATGGCTTGCACTGTGTGTGGCCCCCATAGTATACAGCCCCTGCTGGTGTGTGCTTCACCACCCCTCCAACCACTCAGAAATTGGACAGCTCTGAGCTCGATGGTACAATAGTTTGTATCTCTGTTACCCACTTAGACTGTATAATGTGCAGTGGCTGGACAACACATGTCAGTGTCACTTTATTACTGGCTCAGACCTTTAAAGCAAATAAAGGAAAGGAACACAAGCAAAACAGGTGTCACCAAATTCATGTATTTGGATGAGGATTCCCAAACCAGCACATGAATGCTGGCCTCTTATTAAAGTCCTTGTGACTCTCTATGGGTAAAAACATGAACTAAGTTTTTCCTAAGATGCATTTGACCAGCCAGTATTCCTGTTCTTTTATTGTTATTATTTCTATATACAACCCAGTAATTCCTGGTATTCAAAAAGTAACTAGAAAAGTTGATGCATGATAGTTTTAGAGATTACATCTCAGAGCTTTTCAGAGCTTCCAGCATTCCATTACAGTTCTTCAGTTTTCTGCACTGTGGTGTATAATGCCAAGCCTCTGGCAATGCCTACAATATCCCTGCTGCAGGCCAGGGGCTGCCTGCTATGTTCTGGGTTATTTAAACGGTAGAAACACAAGGAACTTGCTGCAGGTGCCACAGTATTGCAGACAGGTTCAGCATCTGCCACTGGATAGTCTATTTATTACATATGTAGAAATGTTAAAAAGAGTTTGAGAGAGAAAAAGAAATAACAAAAATGAATTATTTCAGTAAAGTATTCTCCAAGGCTGACTTCATTCAGCATTTATATTCAGGAATTGTTTATAGTGTATCAAGCTGCATAAACTTGTATACTAATTCTTAATTGTGGTATGCAGTCTGTGACAACCATCTGTTTTGAATGCTACATTTTTCTCTCATTCAGTCTCAGTGAAATTAAAATATTGACAGGAACAATTTCTACAGGGTGAACAAGTTAATAGAGGAGCTGAAGTTATGTTTTTTTTTTTTTTATTTCAAGTTATAACGCACACACACATGCACCTCAAGCAAGACACATTTTTAACACAAATATGGACATAACACACAAAGCAAGAATAAATACATTTTTCTCAACTCCTGCATACTTAGACACTTAGAAACAAAAGCCATATATCACATTTATTAATTCAATAGCATAATATGGAATTTACTAAGAAAATAGGAAATAAGTATTGACTTGATTCTGACTTCAGTAGAGCTGTGGAAAAAAATGCAAAAACATGCAACTCTTTGTTGCATTTCCTTGATGGAACATTTGGATACTCTTATATATTGCAGTAGAATAACTTTGTATAAGGTCTCAGGAGGGTTGTAATGGCTCTTCCTACTCTGGCTTAGGGAATTGGTAATGGAATCCAAATCCTTTTATCTGTAAATTACTGGTTAAAATCCAGAGTGGGACAGTGCTAACCAAAAGTCATTACCATCTGATGCCTCTTCAGTGGTATATGGGAAAAGAATTTGTGGTCCCCATTCAGTTCCTAATGGACAGGTGTCCATGTCAGAAAACCATCAACATAATTGTATGTAATTAGCATCCATTTTGACAGTGGGTGCAAAAGGCAGCAGACTGAATGGACATAAAGAATGAATTTCCTTGTTGATCCAAACAGTGAACCCTAAAAATCAGTGCCACATGCCCATAGAATATGAGAAAACATGTATTCCCTGTACTTGCAGTTGTTCAGTAGCCAAAGCAGGAATCCTGACTCAATGACTAATTCCATGAGCTCTGCATTCCTTTTTAAAAATCAGAGGGCCAGAACTTCTCCCAGTGTAAACTGAAGACAATGACTCAGTGCCAATGTATACCAGCTGAGGATATGGCCAAAAACTGAAGAACTGGTAAAGCCATGGTAAATTCCCATTGGCTGCCTATACACATGCTGGGGGGGCGGGGCATATGTGTGTAGGGGGGTGCATTTTAATTAGACCAGTTCCCAGACAGCCACTCTAATTAAAACAGATCACTATCATGTGTATTAAATCCCTGCATATTTCAGAATGGTTGTGGGACACTTTATCTAAAGCTCCTTTAGCAAGGCTTAATTAAAGTGCCCCACAGCCATTTTGAACCACATTACGGCTTAATACTTGTGACAGCAAAGCAATACCGGAATGTTCTAATTAGAATGTGAATAGACATGTCTGTAGGCACCCATTGAGCCTACTAGGATTGCAGGAGCAGCATAGGCTCATATGTTCCTCAGGTGACGCACATTACTTTCTGTTGAAAGCTATGAGCTGGTAACTGCATTACCTGGCCAAGGATCAGTATCATTACTGATGTGTCTCATTCCTTCCATACTCTGAAAGCAACTCTCTTCAAGTTGAATGACAAAAATCTATATTAGTGTGACATGCAATGGATTGACCTCC
Source organism: Crocodylus porosus (assembly GCF_001723895.1). Lineage (NCBI taxonomy): Eukaryota > Metazoa > Chordata > Crocodylia > Crocodylidae > Crocodylus > Crocodylus porosus. The sequence continues at coordinate 35,100,259 of NW_017728950.1, forward strand.
AAACCAGGAAGGCCCAAATTATGCTGAAAAGATAGTTGGGAAATATGAGGAGAGCAGAACTTCCCTAGAACCTCCCAGAGTCATCACAGATGGCTAGAATAGTTTGAAGTCTTGGCACTATGCCCCTAAAAATCAACATCTATAATGGATGGGTTTTGGACATCCAGACTGAGGTAATTGCAACTCATAATTTTTTTGTGAGTCATAGGATTTTCATCTGAGGATGATGCCAGTGGCTGCAGTTCTTCAGCTGTAGCAAATTTCAGGCCAGCAGGAGAAAATCTACCCTACTCCCATGCCTCCTGGGAAAGAGAATCCAATCACAGGTGCTGCAAGCTCCTGTTCCAAAAAACAGTCTCTCTTCTCAGAGGAAGAGCTGTATGTAGAAGAGGTACCAGAAACACCCCATCAGCTCATAGTGACTATTCTCTTCCCTTCTGAGTGGTGGGTCATGTCCTTTACTCCTCTTTCCTCATTTCCTAAAACTCCCAGTTTAGGGGAAGAACAAGGTGAGGCATTTCAAGAGCTGCAGAAGGAGCACAGGTGAGACAGGTAGGTAGGGCCAGCATTAGACTCCTGGGGAAGATCCTAGGTAAATGTTAAGGCATAGAGCTGTTTTCCTCCTTTCCATCTACTTGTTAGATGAATTGCACTGTTCCTATGTAGATATGAGCTAACTTAGTTAATGAGTTAACAATTGCAGAGTGAGGCCTGGGAACTGTTGCAGTTAGGGACAGGTCCCAGCCCTGTGCCTTGAGTGGGTAATTGAGGCACAGGGCTTGGAAAGAGTTGCAGGGGTGGGGTAGGCCTCAGCCCCCTGCCCTGATCTGCCGATGGGGCAGCTAGCAGTGAGCTAATCCACCCCATTGGTGGATTGGAGCAGGGGGCTGGGACCTGACCCTCCCCTGCAGCTCTTTCCAAGTGCTTTGTCTGTAATTGGGAATCTGACGCCATGAGCTCCCTGCTGTTGGGGCAGGGGAACATTTTCTCTGCGCTGGCAGCAGGCAAGTCTGTTTCCTAGCCTACTCTAGCCTGGTGTCCAATGGCCTGGCTGTCTCCCAGCTGTCTCCTAGCCTGGTTCTCCTTGCCATCCCCTGGGCTAGCACCCGGGGGAACCTAGAGCTCTCCCTGGTGGTGGCAGGGTCCCATTTCAGGGCTTCAGGAAGCAGGAGCAGTTTGCTATTAGTAGTCAATCTGCTCCCACTTCCTGCACATGTAGACACCTGCCCAGGAGTATTTACTCTTGAGTAGTTTACTTGTGAGTAAACTGCTCCCACATCAAAGGCACGTGTAGACACACCCACTCAAAATCAGTTTTTTAATTCTTTCTTTTTCAGAAGACTTTCATCACTGCATAGAAGATTTTATGGGAGATTTTTTTTTACATAAAAAAATTAAAATCATACTGCACTTTTAATCTGTATTCTTCATTTGTATTTTTGTGAAAAAGTACTATGAGCAATTAATGTAAGGCATATGCAATGTATTATTTTTGTTGTTAATCATAGCAGGTCATTGATCCATCTCTTTTTGCATATAAGAAGCTAAATATGAAATGCAGTGGGTAATCCATCTGAGAAGAAATCCAGTGGTTCTGTTTCTAAACACAAACCTTGGTCTAATAGAAAGAACTAGGTCCAAGAAAGATGTAGATGCATACAAGTCACAACAGACACCCTGCTTTAAATAAAATAGATTGATAAAATATACAACACAATGTGCATTCACCATTTTAAAGTAGATTGTGTTTCCCAGCATAATAAGATCAGTTTGTGGAATTTCCATTTTACACCTAAATAAAAAGTGATACAGCAGGGACTGCTGCATGGTACACAGTCCTTAGGTTAGCATCATTGGAAAGATTGCCATTTGGTTGGGTTAAAGGCTTAAATTTTTTAAGTAAAGGTAGAATTAATTTAATATAGACATATCCTCTGGTCTCCTCAGGCTTCTTCACGGAACCTCACAATGTGCATAGAACATAGTTCCCAGGACCACACCCCTATTCCCATTTTCCATACTCCATTTGAATTACACGCCCACCCTTCTGTGCATTTAGAGATAAAGGTATACTGTTCTCTAACATTACAATTCTCCAAATGGTGGGAAGAGATGCCACCTAGTGATTGATCTCTTGCTATGTCTGCTGTATCACTGCTGCATTCCTTGGCTGCTCATCCTATCCACTCAGCTGTAGACAAAGAGCAGGACAGCATGGCTTCAGAAAACCACCTAATTGTGTGCCAACCAACACGCTGTAGCAAATTTTGATTTAATGTGCCATCTCAGTCTGTATCTTAATACTGTTCTTAGTGAATTGCTTTAATTAACATTATTTAGGTTGGTGGAGGAACATGGACATCTAGATGTGGATTGATTAGCCAGTACTGAACAGCCCTTGCCACACTAGTCTCTCATTAATTCCCACCAATCTTTTAGCAACTAGAGAAGTACACACACGAAGATATAAGAGCATAACCTGAATCTGCTTCACCTAAAAGGGGTCACCTAAGATGCTAAAGTCAACTGGAATGTCTAGTACCTTCTTTTTTTCAATTTTAGGACAGAAGAAATTGCAGCTAAATTCAAGTGGGTAAAGAGAATAAGAAATAGAAAATGTGTAGGTGTAAGGGCTCCGCCAGCAACATAGATGAGTCGATTGCTTTTGAAGGCATTACTACACAGCTGGGATCTTCATAGACTCATCTATGGAAGAATTCTTCATATCCTTCTCCAGTCCCAATGAAAATAAATAAATGTCTCCCTTTTATAAAGGGTAATATGACCAAGAGATCACAAGCACTAGAATTTAACAATGGATGGGGCATGATAGTGAGAAGCTCTTAATTTGGTTTTGTAGGCATTCTGTCTTTACAGACTTGACAGGTCTTCCTGTTCAGACTTGTATAGCAAGAATTATGGCCTTGCCCCTCTCTGCCTTTTTACTTGGACATGTTATATCATGCTGGGCATGTCTACACATGTGGGTTACTGCGCATTAGACTAATTTCATGCACACTTAAGCATCAGCATCTACACATACACTGCAATTAATATGCAGTAGATTAATTTGCTTCAGTGTAGGATAGTTCCGTCAGACACAGGTACTGTCCTATACCATAGTAAATTACTGCACTTAAATGTATGTGTAGATAGGGTGCATCTATACACGTTCCTATGGCAACATTTTTACTGCACCATGTGGTGCAGGGTTATTTTTAGCAGCCAATTTGCCATAGCAGTGCTGTATACTGGGAAGTGCATTACTACAGTGAAGTAGCTCGTGCATTGCGGTTCATGCCCATGGGCGCTACATCACTATAGTGCGTTGCTAAGGTGATGTAGTCTCATGTGTAGATGTTCCCACAGTGATGTTGGGATTAGTTTACTGTGGCTCAAGTTGAGCTGGAGTATATTCAGTTGCACTAATTATATATGTAGACATGCCTACTGATCGACAATTGATGACTTGAAAATGAGATTGCTTGCCAGTGATACCCAGAAAGCGCAAACGAATCCTCATCAGCATTCTCTCACAGTTGAGGATTATTGTCTTCCATTATTGCGTTATCTATATGTTTGAAGATAGTTGATCAGGCCAATCATAGAATCAATGAGTCAGAGGGGACCTAGACAGATCATCAAGTCCGACCCCCCCCCGCCATGGGCAGGAATGAGCACTGGGGGTGGGTGGGGTCATAAGACCCCAGCCAGGTGCCTATCCAGTCTCCTCTTGAAGATTTCCAGGGAAGGTGAGAGCACCACCTCCCTGGGAAGCCTATTCCAGGCTCTGGCCACCCTTACAGTGAAGTAGTTCTTCCTAATGTCTAACTTGAACCTCTCCTCCCTCAGCTTGTGGCCATTGTTCCTGGTGACTCCAAGGGGGGCCCTGGGGAACCCCCGAGTCCCTGCTGGGGGCCCCTGATAAGGTTGTAGGCAGCCACAAGATCCCCCCTCAGTCTCCTCTTGTGGAGACTGAAGAGATTCAGGTCCCTCAGCCTTTTCTCATAGGGCTGGCCACGGAGGCCCTCAACCATAGGAGTGGCCCTCCTCTGGACCCTCTCCAGGTTCTCCATGTCCCTCTTGAAGTGTGACACCCAGAACTAGACACAGTACTCCAGCTGCAGCCTGACCAGAGCCGCATAGAGGGGGAGCAAGACCTGTCTGGACCTGTTAGTGATGCCCCTGTTAATGCATGGCAGGGTGCGGTTGGCTCTGCCTATTGCTTCATCACACTGGTAACTTGTATTCATCCTGGAGTCAGTCATGACTCCACGATCTCTCTCTGCCTCTGTGCTGCTGAGAGAGTCAGCCTTTAACCTATAACCATAATGTTGGATTGAATCAGGATTGAAAGGTTCTATTGCAACTTGGGTACACGTTTCTGTTCAGGGTGCGTGGCTCTGGATTCTTGTTTTAGGTCATGACATGCTGTTCCACTCCCACTTCTCCATCTCCTGTTGTCATTGTGAGTTTTCAAAGTATTGAGATCCTTGCAGAACTCTGTTTTCATTTGGGGCAGTTCTGAACAATAGTCTCCCATGAGTTGATGTCAATGTTCTTTTTTTTTAAGCTGGTCTTGAGGACTTCCTTGAAGTGCTTTCTCTGCCCTTCTCTTGAGTATGTGCCTTGACTGAGCTGGGAAAAAAAACTTGGTTCAGGAGTCTTGAGTTGGACATCTTGATGAGTAGCCATCACAGTGAAGTTAATGTTGGTTGATCTTTGCTACAATGCTTGTGGTGCTTGTTTGTGAGAGGATGCTAACATCAGTACATCTATCTTATCACTGGATTCAAAGGATCAATGCCACAGCTGGCATTGATGGTACCTCCCCAGTGTCTTGAGGTGTCTCCTGTGTGTTTTCCATGTCTCAGCTTCATACAGTAAGGTCGGGATCATGACTGCTTGATAAACCATGAGCTTGATTTCAAATTTGTCACAATCTTCAAGCACCCATTTACTCAGGCATCCAAAGGCTCCACTTGCACAGTTGGGTCAATTTTGGATTTCTTTATCAATGACTGCCTTTTGCAAGAGAGGGCTTCATTGAGTATTTCCTGTACCTTAGTTCTCCAGATTCTCACAATAAATCTGAATTACTGGAGCTGGAAACTTCTCATTAAGAATTTGTTGATGGAGAACCTTAGTCTTCTGAATGTTAAGTGTTAGTCCCATTTTCTTGCACGCCTTGGTAAAGACATTGACGGTTGCCTGAAGTTCTGTTCCCAAGTGAGCACACACTATAGCAACATCAGTGTACTGGCACTCAATGATTGAGGTTGGGTTTGATTTTGACTCAGAGTTAGATTACCATCCATTTGATAGATTAGCTCCACTCCAAGTTGCAGTAAGAAATATCAAGAAAAGTGTTGGAGTGATGATGCAGCCTTACTGAACTTTCTAGTCTTAACCTCAAAAGGACCTGTAATAGAACCAAGAGTACTAGTTTTTTGTATGTCTGTAATAGATCCATTACTTAGAACTAGTGCTTTCATACTATCACAGAGCAAGAGAAGAATGGTAATGAATTTCAGTGGGCATCTGTACCTCAGAAGGATCCTCCACAGCACTTCTCGGTTGACAGAATTGAAAGCTTTCATGAGGTCAAAGAAGGCCATGTAGATGGGTTTATGTTGTTCCTGGCACTTTTCCTGCGGCTGGTGATCTGTGAAGATCATGTCAGTTGTGGTTCTTGATGCCCTAAATGCACAGTTAGATTCCAGGAGGAGCTCTTTAGCAAGTGGAAGGAGATAATTCAGGAAGTTTCTTGCAATGATCTTTCCTGTGCTGGACAGCAAGGTGATTCCTCTACAATTCCACAGTCAGATCTGTCTCCTTTCTTGAAGAGTATCATGATCATGGTGTCCCTGAGGTCATCTGGAATTTCCTCCTCATTCCAGCTCTTTAAGATTAGGGCATGGAGCTGTGATGTAAGTTATTCTTCCCCTTGCTTGAAGATTTCAGCAGGGATTCCATCTGCTTCAGATGCCTTGTCATTCTTCATTTGCTTGTTGGATTTTCTCACTTGGTCAAGGGTTGAAGGGATTCCAAGATCATCTCTTACTGGTTGCTGTGGGATGGAGTTGAGAACACACTTATCGACAACTGAGTCTTGTTTCAGAAGGTCTTCAAAATGCTCCTTCCAACAGGTATTGACGATTCCCCTTTCCTTGATCAGGTCTCCTTTATCCTTAGGTCCCAAGGGGGTTGGTCCCTGAGTGCTTGGACTATAGGTGGCTTTGGTGCCACAAAAGAACCTTGAATATCATGGATGTCAGCGAGATGTTGAATCTTCTTCCCCTTATCTTCCCACCACCTTGGGATCGCCTTGTCATCCCACCATCTTCATATTGCAGGTCCTCCTTTGGACCTTGGCCTGATTTGTTGGTGATTCAGTTTCTTTTGCTTGAAGTAGATGTCATTCTGCCAAGCAGAAAAGGTTATGCACTAGCAGTCAATTAACTCTTGGATCTCCGAGTCAGTCTCATCAAACTACTTTAGGTGTTTCCTGCTGCAGAATCTAAGTCTCTTCACCAGAACTGAGAATGGTGGACTGGAAGGCACCCCAAACACTGCTGACTTTCTCTCATTGTTATTGATTGGAATTCATCAGTTTTTCATTGAGGTGCTAGTGGAAGAGATCTTTCCTGATTGGGTCCTTCAGTCCTTCAATGTTGACCTTCTGTCAGCATTGCTTTTCCTGCAGTCATCATTTGGGAGCGAGTTTGATTTACATAACCAAGTGGATAACTCAGTAGTCTCTTCAGCAATTGTCAGCTTGTCAGATAGCTCAAGTGATGCAGACATCTTTGCAATCCTTCAAAGGCAGATGGAATAATAAATTTCTCCATACATGGTACCTGGGAGGATTAATGCTAGTCCTTGTGCTAAGCCTATAGTGTTAGGCAGCCATTATTTACTTGATGATGAAAGAGCATGACTATTTTGCAGGTATCTTGAAAAACAAAACAAAAAGCGCCATGTGACTGTAGTTCAAAAACTGACAAATATATATATATACTAGCCTAACATATGGTATTGTAAGCATCCCTCTTTCAGTCTGAACTAGCACAAATTGAAACACCTGTTTAGAAGAAGAAAAGCTACCATATACAACTTTTAAACATTTCACAATTATAAATGCTAGCTATGTTGATAGCCTTATGAAGTCATAATGCACTTCGGGTTGTTGGCTGCTCCAAGGGAGTAGGGGTGATAGGGGAGAGGATATCAGTTGTCTGACTAATGAAGGAATTCAAGAATCAGTATTCAAGTATATATTTTGAAATTAGAGCTGAAATGCTGCCACTAGAAATGAAAGAAAATCATTCACCTTCCCAGAAATATGCGTAGCATAAAGCTGGATATTACCTAGCAGACAATACAACCAAAGGAGCCTCTGCAGACACATTACTGAACTGGAGTGTGCTGACTGTTTATGAGCATTTGCCATGACAGCCAGATTGTCAGAGTTGAACAAAACTCTGTTGTTTGCCAACTGCTGACCCCAAATGGCCATTGCCATCAGCAGAAGGGAAAAATTCCAAGTACATGATGTCTCTTCTTAGCTTTGCCAAGAGCTGTTTCTGTGACCACTGAGTTACACACCAAGACCCCTTAAAACTCAAAAGCTTTTCTGGATGTCAAATCAGAACAAAGCTGCATATTGAATGTAAGGTATATGATGACCAGACACAACCCCTGATTAGGATGCATGTTCTGCATTTTTCAAAATTGTATTAAGTTGTACAAAATTACATGTATGTGTTGTTTTTTTTCCCCCGTTGCTCCCAAAGTGGCTTCAATTAATCTCTTTATGTAGAATGCTCAGCCTGGACACGCAGCCTTCTCACGTGCAAAATTCTAATGGGATCACCTTTGCAGCTGTTAGAAATATAACTTTCATTCCTGAACTGCCTTTACTACATAATTCAAACATTTAGAGTTTAACGAAAGGTAAACTAACTTCTAGGGCTGTGTGAAATTTTGTGCGGTGTTTCATTTCAAAGCTGTTGTAATGTGTTTCCAACTTGAAATAGTGAAATCAAAATGAAACAAAACCCTTTGAAACAGCTTCGAAATGAAACTAGGGCACTCAAGACATTTCAAAAGTTTTGAAACATTTTGAGTTTCAAAGCCAGGCTTACTGGCTTCAGTGCTAGTCCCAGCTGGCAGCATCGGCTCTTCTCTTCTGGCAAGCAGATCGGGGTGGGGGGGAGGCTCACCCACACCCACCCACACCCCAGGGAGGGCTGTGGGGGCTGTGCCAGATTCCTCCCAGGGGTGTGGGCCCCTGATCTGCATGCCAGATGACAGACTGGCGCTGGGCGCAGCCCACATCCAGAGCCGAGAAGATTGGTGTTGCTGCTGGCCCCAGGTGGCAGCAAGTGGCTCCTGACATCTCGCGTTCAGATTGGTGGTGTGCATCCCTGGGAGGACTCCAGCGCAGCCCTCCTGGGGGTGCTAGCAGGCCCCTGATCTGCATGTGGGATGACAGGAGCCAGGTGCTGCTGCCTAGGGCCAGCAGCAACACCGATCTTCCCAGCACCAGTCCCAGGTGGCAGCACCCAGCTCCTGTCATCTGGCAGGCAGATCGGGAGCATGCACACCAGAAGTACTCCAGCACAGCCCCTGCAGCCCTCCAGGGGGTATGGGCGAGCCCCTGCCGGCTTGCCAAATGTTATGATTCCCCATTATATCCTATGGGCAAAACAACGTTGAAACACTTTTGACAAGTGAAATGCAACAGTGATTTCAAAATGAAACAAAACTGGAAACAAAACGCTGCTCCGTCAAAATGGAAGTTGAAGCAGAACAATGCTGTTTCAAACAGCTCTACTAACTTCCAGGTGCTCATAATACAATTAGAAAAACTTTGTTTTATGACTTTTCTGTCTTGTCCAGTGTAAAGACAACTTCTGTCCCGAACAATTCTGATGGTCTTTGGTAAGCAAACATTGTTGACTTGTGACTCCCTTTTCTACTATTAGATCAGGCTTAGGTGAAAAACTGAGACACAAATGTGAACCATACCTTAATGAGCAGGCAGTTGCGATCCTTTGTGAGTTCAGTTTTGGTTGAAAGAGCTGTGATGTCACAGCTTTTGCAATTTGACACAGATGTCATATTCAGGAACCACCAATTGATCTGTTGTTGTCTGTTGGAACTCTAAATCCAAGGCAAGATTAAGTAAAATATTGGCCAATTTTATTAGGCTGTGTTTCCAATTGAAAAAGATTTTGTTTTTTGATGTTGATACATATTAAACATTAAATTAAATTTTGTATCTTTCATGGAGTTAGTTACACTGGAGCTGCTCGGCTTCACTCAGAGTTTTAGACACCTTACACTGTTATCTTGAGTTTTACCTTGTGTTTTGAATTTGACTGAATCTCATAGGTCAAAGCAACCTTGGCTGAAACCACTGAGTTTAACCTTCCTTAGGGCTGAGGCCATGTAAAACTACCACTCACTCTTCATGCTTTCATCATTTAATTATATGTCATTTGAATTGTAAAAACACTTTAGTATTCAAAGTAAGGAGTAGGATTCCATTGTCCTAGGTATTGCACAAATAAAGCAAAGGCAGTTACTGCTTCTAAGGACTCCTAATACAGGTTTTAAACAATATTCAACAAGTAGATGAGACAGATGGCAAGGGTGATGAATGGATAAAGTTAATAGCAATGACAGACACATTTATAGAAGTTAGTAGTCACAGGTGGTCACCAACATAACTAGTGCCAGATGTTGAGGATTTGTAAGCCTTACAAAAAAGGCAACTCCCTGGCACCAAATTAGTTCTGGTTTATTTGAGCCCAAATTCAAACTCCTGATAGAAACTGGCCAAAATATTGAGATTTATATATCAAAACATAAGTGAGAAAAATGTGCTTAGTTTTTGTTCTCTATTGGTCTAGACAAAACCAAAGCCTTTACATTTTTGTAGCTGTTCACTGGGTTTTCCCAGACATATAGATTGACTTGCCAGTTCTTGAAAATTCCAGTATAATTTACTCCTAAGGGTATTTTCCTATGTTGTAGTAAGGCAGGTACCTTGAATGATGTGGGTCATGTAGTTAAACAATCTATAATCATGGCTTTGGCAAAAGGCATCACACCATTGACAGAAACCAGAAAGCAGGTGGCCAACACTCTTTTTTTGCCATTTTATGACAGTTTTATTACAAGCAGAACTTTATTCTTGATCTTAGCAGAAGAAACCAATGAACATAAAAACAAGCCCTCTTCTTGCAGTGATGAACAGTATGTGACTCAATATGGTGATTCTTATTCATGTTTTAGGGGTAAAACCCTAGACCGGGGGAAGAGATCCATTCTTTGCCCAGAAAAAGCAATTCCTGGATATTATGACTAATTATAGCTCAAAGGAAAAGTTTACAGAAAACAGATTTTGTTTGTTTTTATCAGATGCTTCCAGGACCAATTTCAAGCATAAAATGCCAGAATTCAAAACAATTCAGCATATAATGATTCTTCCATTTAAAAAATGTCAGTATAATTTCACTGTACAAATCAAAATAAATAAATGTTGTCTATAATGGACCAATTTTTTTTTTTTCCATTTTTCATAACAGTTGGATTTAGGTCTATACTCGATGGTTTCAGTAGGTGTGCATTGCTATCAGAAAGTTAGTGTCATTTGGGAGAGAAGTTAATGAATATTCTTTTTGTCCTGCATTTTGTATACAATGAAAGCTTAATTTTTGGGGTGGGGGAGGGGAGGTTGTGAAATAGGAATAACAGCAACATTTACTATTTCATTATGACAGATTTTAATTACAGTCAGTTACAAAAATTTCAGTAGAAAATTTTTCCATCAAAAGCTGTTTTGTTGAAACTAAAATGTTTTTTATCATATCCAAAGTTCCCAGATACAAAATGGAATAGAAAGAGAAAAAGAGAGAGACTCCCTCAGAATAGTTCATAGCCCAGGGGTTAGGAAAGTCATCTGAGATCTGTTTGATTTGGAACAGGTGCAGGAACCTAGGTCCAACTGAGTGTGCTAAGTCCTGGGATATTGGCTATTTTTGGCAGGTTTTCCATCCTTAATGATATACATGATCTGTGTGGAGTTCTGAAGAACGTTTCATAGTTTCATAGAATCATAGAAG
>NW_017728950.1:35112359-35117137 GCF_001723895.1 Crocodylus porosus
CCGCCCAGTCATGTGTTGGGTCCCACCACATTTCAGTGAGCTCCGCTATGTCTGGGTTGGTGTCATTTAGCAGGAGGGTAAGTTCTTTTTGTTTGTTTCCCATACTAAGAGCATTTTTGTAGAGGCATTTGAGGTTTCAGTTTTCAAATGGGAAGCACCAGAATTCCTGCTACAGAGGTAAGTGGCAGGAGTAAGGCAGAGGAGCCTGCTTAGAGCTGGCACCTTGGACCCAGCTGGAGGTAGCTGACCTCCTGGACAATTGGGGCTAGGAGGACTTGCTTTGACAGTTCAGAGCAGGCCACTACACTGGGAAAATCTTTTGGGCGATAGCTGCACAGATGGCTGGGCAGGGGGCACACATGGCAGTAGTGCTGCACAAAGGTGAACTCTGCAGTCACAGCCCCCTGGCAGCTGACCCAGAGGGGAAGATGCCTCTACTGACTGTGCAGTCCCTATCTGGGTCTGGCAGGTGCTTAGCAGGTCACAGCTAGGCAGCAGCCCCCACTGCCAGACTGCTGCAGTGGGTAGAGGGTGCAGGGAACTCTCAGGGCTGCTTCAGCAGTCCAGCTGGCACAAGGGGTAGTGCCCCCAGTTACCAATTGGTTGTGCCCCGGAAGCTCCTGAAAGCAAGTAGCCCTGAGCTACTTGCCAGGGCAGCTTTGTATATTGATAGGGCCAGGACAGGGCAGCTTTTTATAGTGCTGGGGACAACACAGGTGCTCATCCTGGGCTCTAGATCTCCCTGGCTGAAGATCCAGGAGGAGCCAGGAAGGGTTATTTTGCCCCAAGTGGCACAATTTGTGCCCCACCAAAGTGCATGTCCAGGCACGTGTGCTGAGGTAAAAAGCCCTGGCTCAAATTTGCACCGCTTCTATTTGAGCTTCTGCAAGTGCATGTGCTTGCATGTATGGATGCACCCAGTGAGTTGTAGAGCAGTGCTGAAAAAGGTATCAGGGGCTTGATTCACACTTGCTGTTTCAGGGAAGTGCAATAATAATAATCATACAATAATAATTATCATAACTTGAAAATTACACCTCTTGTATCACACCCAGTCTTGTCTTGTGGCTCAAGAGGATTTTACCTGTATGGAAAGGGACTGGTTCAGGAAACTGCTGTGGGACTGTATTGAAACAGCCTCTTCCCTTTTAAGTCCCCATACTTGCTCTTTTTCAAGTGTCCCTAACACGGACTAGTATATTGTGACAACTCATAGGGTGGAAGTTATAGCTTACAGACTTTCTGCTACAGATGGCATCTGTCATTTTCTGTACAGACAGAGAAAGAAATGGTAATTGTTTTGGATCTGTTGTTGGCATACAGACAGGTGGGAAGAGAGACAGAAAACATATTTTAATGTCCTCTGCTTCCATCGCATTTTTGTGGTGATTTTCATAACAAACCATCTGTGTTATGTAGACAAAATATAGAATGCAGATCTTCTGCCTGCCTGGCTGGGTTATCTTTTGCTGCTCACTCTCTTCCAGGTCCAGTTAAATCTTCTTGAACTCTCATACAACCATCACAATGGTTCCATATTGAAACTTGAAAGAAAATGAACCAGTATGGTCCTTAATATAACTTTTGTGTGACGGGTTTTACATACTTTATACTTCAGTCTGAGAGTCTGGTCATTAGTGTGTGAGCATACACAGCTTTGGATTTTCAGGAGGCTTTTGGTTTTTTGGAATTTATCATCAGATACATTGATTTTCACATGTGTGTTCATTGAGTGAGATTTTCAGTGGGTGTAAAAGACCAGAGATGTATTGAAGTTAGTCATTTTTGACTTGACTGGTGTCTACCCATTGGTTCTGATCCCAATTCCATGGATGTCATTGACATTCAACAGGCAATATATCAACATAATTGCTTAGAGCTTGTCAGACAAGGTTTTTTGGGTAAAGCTGATATATTTATTAGACCAACATAAATAGCTGGAAAAAGTCTTGTTAGCAAGCATTTGGGCACACACACCCTTCATCAGAATGAGGAGGCATCTGCAGATATCATGCAGTTATTTCAGGCTATGGATTGTTCACTGGTTATTTACTTGGAGTGTGATTTTTGACTATACATTTTTCATGATGCCTCTGCTCATGAAGTAGAATTTTAACCCACATGAAAAATATTGTTATGAGAACATTAAAGATGAGCAGTTAAGCCATCTCTCCTTTTTTTTTTCACCTTCCTTACAAATCACTTTTCAGCTCAATCAGTAGCTTTAATTCAGGCAGTGTTTGGGCAGCAACCTTTGTTTTTATCTTACCCTGCTCTGGGCAAATCTAGATGTCATGGTGATAAAAATGCTACAGGACAGTAATTCTCCTGTTGTTGCCACAGTGAAGCCACACTGGAGAAAACAATGGTGTGGGGTATTCTAAGGCATAAAAGGCTCATTTAGGAAGGAGCTTCATATGCCAATGTCCAGAAGAGTCAAAACAGAGGTTTTTTAAACTAAGAAACTGCAGTGGGACCCAGGTGATTATCTGTTCAGTTCCTAATTCTGACATAGACTTCCTGTCAAACCTTGAACAAATTCTTTATTCTCTTTCTGTCCCAGTTCCTTCCCATTAAACAGGCATTAAAATATGTTTCTATTTCATGGAGATATCTGGACATAATTTTTATGAAATGCTCAGATACCACAGGGAGAAGGATTATATAAGTACTTATACAGAGCTGAAACTTGAAGAACTTCAGCCAAAAAGCTGTGGGTAGGGTTTTTTTTAAATGTGCCTGAATGATTTAGGAGCAACCCTATCTTCATAATTGATGTGTGTTAGAATAGTTCTTCAAAAAGGGTCTTAAAATGAAAATCAACATGCACAGACATTGTCTGAATGTGTATATAAGAAATGCACACATGCAAATCACCAGATGAAAATAGACAAAAAAACCCCCCTTTGTTTCAACCAACCAGAAGTAATACTTTAAATTATCTGCTCAACTCTTATTGTTGTCCTGGCAGTGTCCTTTTATAAAATAGATTTTAGGCAAACAAGAATTTTGATTTTTATTTATACACTTGATAAATTGAAACTAAAATTATGGATGTCAGCAGCACATATTTTAGTTTTACTTGTTCTCCCGTTGAGTTTTTTTTTAAATCAATTAATTAAAAAACATTATGTATAACTTATCTTATAGTAGACATAGTTCAGAAATTTTATAAACCACATTCCTCTAATATCAAGAAATTAGTCAGGTTTTGGAGCGTTGAAAAAACCCCATCTCTGCTTTTACTGATATTTAGTCCAGGTCTAAATTAGGAGTGCTTTGCCTTTATAGCTATACAGCTATACACTAACCCATCAAAGTGATCCTAGTTTGGGTACATCTCATGCTGGCAAAACTGGGCTTTTGCCAACTTAGTTTACTCCATTTCTTCCTTCTACTTCCACTTTTGTCAGTATATTACATTAGGGGCTTTGGTTGGCACAACTATGTCAATCACAAATTTCCCATCCTAACACAATTACACCTGCAAAAGTGTGTGGACTAGACACTTACTAGGAATTCATAAATCTATGAATTTCTCAACTTATAAACTCTTTATTAAGTAGCAACTGTAATATTTTAGCCTTTGGCACCATTTGGCATATTTACAAAGCTCCAGGAGTGAGAGGGGCAGGGGCAGTACTTCAATTAGAGTAGCACCAAGAGCCACTCTAATTAAAGTGCTGCTTCATCTCCTGTATCAGCATCTCTGCACTTTAAAATGGTGGTGGGGGAACTTGAACTAAATCTCATTCACTCTTACACATGCTGGGTTGACTTTTACCAGACTAGCAATAGTGGCTTCTGGGCTCAGGAAGACATTTGCCTTTTTATTTTTTTATCACTGTCAGTGCCTATGTAAGGTCAGATCCCACTTCACGTATTAGAGACCTAAGTTGATTTACATGGAATTAGGTGCCTAAGTGTGATCCAATTTCACCTTCTTCAATTCCTTGAAAAATCTGTTATCCTATCTATTTTTGTAACACACTGGTATCATAGTCTTAAGAATAAGTCACAAAATGGGAGGGAGAAGGAGGACTCATTTGTCTTTTGTATAAACAGTTTTTCAAGGGCTTCAGTTGGCTGGAATAGATCATGCTTAGCCACCTGAGTGGCCTTAGACACCTAAAAGGTGGAACAGGATCTTGTTAGTAATGGATAATAGTATGTATTAGGGCTGTGCGAAATGTTACCGGCTGTTTCGTTTTGATGCTGTTTCAACTTTTTTTGAGCTTGAAACAGTGAAATTGAAATGAAACAAAGGGCTTCGAAGCAGCCTCAGAACGAAACGAGGGCAGTTGAAATGATTCAAATTTTGAAGCTGAAGCTGGGGTTGGCTGCAGGGAAACAGAAAGGAAGGAGAGGGAGTGGGGAAGGACTGCTGTCATATTGACTGTGTAGCTGACCAGTGACTGATCCTTCCCTGAGGTCCCTTCCAATCCCAGTGCTCTGGGGGAGGGATGGAAAAACAGCCTAAAAGGCAGCATTGTTTGAACTGGCCTGCTTTCTGCCTTGGGGTATGACAGTTACTGAGCTATCTTCCAGAAGCTCAGGAGCATTAGACAATGAAGGCTACTAGCACGGATCTACTTACTGGTCTAACCTAGCCTAGCCAGAGGGATTCCAGAATACCTTTTTCTTTCTTCCAGATGCTTTTATTTTATTATTATAGTCATTGATTTAATCTTTTCAATTTTATAATTATATTGTGTAGGATATTACTATAAAATTTAATTTATATTAGAAGGGAAATAAAATATAAATGTATTTCTATA
>NW_017728950.1:35118187-35119273 GCF_001723895.1 Crocodylus porosus
TCCCAGAAAACCCTGTATCTATCTCCTTGAAACTTTGCAGACTTTAGGGTCTGAGCAGGGGCTACCATCTCTGCAAGTTTTATCTGAATTGGGCATGGAATGACAAAGTTATAGGCAGTTTCATGCTTCCCCATTATAGCCTATGGGCAAAATGTTGAAATAGCGGCAAAACAATTTCAATGAAATGAAACGGAACGTAACATTGGTTTTGAAACTAAACAAAACATGAAATGAAATGATGTTCAGTCAAAATGGAACAGTTCCATTTCGTACAGCCCTAGTATGTATATTTTAGGTCAGGTTTTTTTTTGTCTTGTATCTTGTCAATACAGCCCTTTGGGTCAATTTGAAAAAGTCCAGGGGTCACTCCAATGGCTGCTAAGGGTGACATTACACGTTGCACTTAGACCATGCTACATCCATGCAATGTTAAGCAGTGTTAAAATTAGAACATATTGTGAGCAATTGCACATTGTGGGTTAATATCCTTAATGTTTCTTGCATGCCCAGCTCTGACTTGCTGTGGCAGGTAGCCACCTTTGTCCCCAAAATCTCGGTGCTGTGACAATTTGATTGGGATGGGCCCAGCAGAGGAGATGCACCTTTACCCTGTCTCTTTAGGTAACCTGAGATGGATACATCCCTGAGGGCGGGGGGAAACCCATTCCCTCTGCCTACGTGATTGGTATCAGCTACCTGGGTGAGGGGCTTCTACCTGGTGGGCTAGAGTCTGCCCAGCAACTAGTGATGTACTTCAAATTGGTTGGCCAACAGCCAACAGGTTCTGGCCTCCGTTGGACCAGGTGAACAAGGTCACAGGGGCTATATAAGTTAAGACTGCCCAGGAGGAGAGGGCAGCAGCCATGTGGGGGACTCAGAGAGGAGCTTTACCATATGAAACTGGCTCTCTCCCCCATAACTCATGAGCGAGGAATGGCCTGCCTCCAGAGGGAATCTCCAACAGCCTCTGGATGATGCTTGTGAGTAAGCTACTTAAGATCTGGTTAGATATATAGCTGGCAGTAACTCAGATGCGTGATCAAAAGGCTACCTCAGCCAGACTGTTTTGCTCTATGGGATTACTAT
>NW_017728950.1:35119548-35140436 GCF_001723895.1 Crocodylus porosus
GTGAGTGTGCTCCAGGAAGGGGGTCAGCAGGATGTGAGGCACCCATAGGGAGGCACTCGGAGCCTGGAAGGTGGTCGGGTGCAGTGAGTTGGCTGGCTCAGTGCAGGAGTGGGGGTTGAAAACAGTGCACCCTGGGCTGCTGAAGGACTGAAAATTACTTGTTTTATCTAGATAGAGGAGACTGAGGTTACCTTAACATGGGCTAGGTAGCATAGCCTAGAGTTAACTATTGCCACTGGTTTAAGTTCAACCTCACCCTAAGAGTTACCAAGGGAATTCTTCACAGCTCAGTTTAATCAGTGCAAAGTAATTCAGACCTTCGTTTTCACATACCTTTCCAGACTTTTGACTACTCCATGGGGGGCTACAGGAAGTAGCAGGGTATATTACAGGGTCCCAGCATAGTACTAGAGATATTCCTTAGAGGCCAGGTAAACCATTTTTGTAGTCCCTTTATGATGGCTAATATTCAGAAACTAGAATTGGGCCTTTCATACAATGTAGTGGAGAAAAGTTATTGCATCAAATTATCAGAAAGGTTCAAAGATTTTTTCACCAAAAAGCTACAAAGAAAAAAGTTGTGCTTTTTAACCCTGGGAGAAAAACCACAGAAAGCAAAGATGGCATGCTGCTATGTAACAACCTGTCACTAGATCAGAAATGGACACTAATGACAAGTGGGCACAGGGGATGAAACCCAAAACACAGTGTGAAGCCCTGTCCAAGCTAGATCACACCTACCTCTGGCAGATACCTGAGGTGTCTGCTCCTTTTACACTTTGACAACACCTGCATATGAGATGTGACTATATCCTATACATTATAACTTAAGTGGCTGAATCCTTCATTCCACCTTGTAAGTGCTAGCACTATATTTCTAGAATACCTAAAAACAAAATCACCCATTTCTTCTTTGGGGAAAAGGTTGTTTTGACAAAACATTTTTTCTGCTGTGTTAAGTATAGCTTTTCCCTAGGAATCACTTTGTTTTCATATTTGTTGCCTTTCTGTTAAAATTGAAAACACGAATGCATCATTGCCTAAAACTGAGGAAATTCACTTTCAGAAATGTACATTTTAATGTCTTTTTATGATTTTGTTTTTTCTTCTTATTTGCACTGTCAGTTGTGGATGAATTTCAGTGAAGTGCAACATTTCTAGAACACTTTATGCATAAGAAAAAGAAAAGGCAAATGTTATTTAGTACAGGGAAATAGCTTTCCTGTGACCCTACTAGGTATTGCTTATGTGTTGCCTTTAGTTGTTCAATGCAGCAGATCGACTTTAACCCTTAACAGGCCATTTCCCAAAACAGACCATATTTTTTTACTAATTAAAGTGTTCTTGAATTGACTCTCTTCCTCCATTATTTCTGAACATAATGAACAAGTTGGGCACTCAGAATGTAAACCCCACATCATTCCAGTTGTCTGAAGCATGGCAGATAGTTCTTACTGTTCACAAAGTAACTCTGTGCTAATTTGTTACTCTCTTGACCTTTTGCTTGTCTTACTTCCTTTATATTAACATTTTACTTCATTTCCTTTTACTCTTTGCATCCTTTCTTTCTCTAGTAACTATCTGTGCTTGTGAAGATTAAAAGACCAGCAATAATGGACTTTTTCTATCACAGGCCAGACACACTCAGACAGCTGCAGTGAAAGCTCTCTAATGGAAATGACATTGCTGCTGTGACCCAGAGGAAAGGCCATCTGTACAGGTGACAATTCATTCCGTTATCTTCTCAGTTCTAGGCCTGCCATAAATACAGTCTCTTAATAGTATATAATTTTGGGGTGGTTATGTGATATGGATATTTTTCCTTTACAGAGTTAGAAAGGGAGGTACCTAAAATAATTTCAATTGGAGTTTCCCAGAATTTGAAACCTGATTAGAGAAGTCAAAAGTGAGACAAGGAAAGAGTGGCTAAAATATCATAGGCTTTAACAAATGTAATATTGGCTTAGACAAAGGCTCCTGCTTACATCAAAAAGTTGTCCTCATGAGCCATCAAGTTTACTGTCTAAGTCTCAGCTGTAGTCATGTTCAATACAAAGGCACAGTACATATACCACTACAGATGTGAACTGATCCCAACTTCTTTTAATGTATTTGTTATTTTCAAGTATTCATCAAAGAGTTTACTTGAATGAGTTTGAGTGCATGGTTGTTTGCTTTACTTTGATTCTTCTTAGTATGAGGCTGTTCACATACCGTTATTTTCTTTTCCTAACTGGACAACAGATATTTTAAAGAGGAAATTATGGATAACAAATTTAAATAGAGAGTGCATCAGGCAACAGTATTTCCAGGTCAAATATAGGTATTTACACTATAAAATAGTCCATTTGTATGCTATTTGTGAGTAGCAAATGAAAAGGGTTTCATGTTCTTATTGTAACATGTCATGGGACATGGTCATAATTTAAACATAGCATTCAGTTGTATCCACTTTCTCCTTCGTGGCTGACACTACAAGCTTTTGACCAGGATCTGGCACACACAGTAATTTGCCATAATGTGGTGTATCCTCTTTCATGAAGCTCTTGAAAGAAAGAACATTAAGCTCATGAAAGGGGGATCAGCCCAAAAATGAATTCTACCTGAGGCAAGCTGAATTCTGCTCCTCCTTGCTCAAATGTCATTTGTTTACCAGATGGAACTTGTGATATTGGCATGATATTGTGGTTTGTCTCTGCTCTGGTAATGAGGAGGACTTGCAGACAATATAATGAGGTCAGAAGGGTTCCAATAGCCAAAAAAGACCTCTTAGCCAGTAACTCAGACATATACAAAAAGAACATACCACTCAGCCTCCTGCTTTGTGATACTTTATAGGTATAAACCTAAAACTAGAGTTGGCTGTTGGGACTCTGTGAAAAGGCAAGCGTAAAATTGGTCCTGTATTTAAGAAATTCTTTTTGGTAACAGGTATGGTTTTTGCTATATTTAAAATAATTAGATCTACAAGAAAAGTTGAAGGGTAATGAAAATAGATGGAGCTATGTATCCTGACAGATTACATTCACTAAAGAGAAAATATGACGAGGACAGGAGACAGATGCGGGAAGTAGGAGGGGGGCAAACCAGCTATTATTTACACTTGAATGCTTAGTAAATTCACTAGAAAATGGGAGTTTTTAAGACTTCTGCTCCACAAAATACACAGCATAATCATTAAAATAACCATGCTGCAAAAGAAAATAGCCATGAGCTTCATGCCTGATATTATTTATATAACTGCATTAGTAATGCTAGGCCCAAGCTTGCAAACAGCGTCATGTCCCCAAATGCCCCTTATTTTAAAGAAAAAAAGGGGTGGGGGGGGGCAGAGGGGAGCAGTGTGGCTTCATAGATACACCTGGAAACTAAGAGATCAATTTCTGGTGTTGGTACTTAACTATATGCAGGAGCACATAGTTACATCGATTTGACATAACCCTGATTGGTTAGATAGGCAGAATCTGGACTCGTTGATCTTCAAGACCCTGGGATCAGGCTGGTGGCAGGTCCACGCATAAGCTGATTTGCACTGGTCCCGCACCAGAGCTGATCCGAGAAGGCGGGGAGAACCAGGGCTGCTCTCCCTGTGGGGCTGAGTCACATGGGGCTGCAGAGCCACTTGGAGTGCAGCCCTGGCTCTCCCTTGCCTGCCACCACTGGGCTGCTTCAAAATTCAAAATGTTTTGAAAGTTTCAAAATGTTCAACTGACCTAGTTTCATTTCGAGGCTGTTTTGAAGCCCTCCATTTTGATTCAGTTTTGCTGTTTTGACCTCAAAATGAGTTGAAACTGCATCAAAATGAAACAGCTGGTGAAGCTTCACACCGACCTAATTCCTAACCTTCAGATAGGCCATTGATGGTATTCTGCTGTATTGTCCAGCAAACTTTGATGGCACAATTTTTTTTAAATTTTTTTTTTAACAAGTATACTGGTACCCAGAAGATGATGTGTTTCTTTACATTTCTCAGATTTATTTAAAAAAAAATAAATGTAACAGTCTTACTATTACTTAGCTTCATCCCAACATTTTAAATGATTATTTTTTATCCCCCTTGATTCACTTATGGAAAAGAAACATCTGAGGAAAAGCTGCAGTTCTCTGGTGTGAGGATGGACATGCATTTAATTGTACGTGCCAGTGGGCCTTACCTTTCGCGAAACCTATATTTTTCTCAAGCATCTTCTCTCCATTGTTTATATTACCAGGCTGTCTGAGTCCCGTCTTATTTGAGAACAGTTACTGATGATAGAAGGGACAGCCTCTATATTATGCTGATGAGTTAATGTTGGCAAGCTACTGCTACATATCTTCCTGGATTAACCTCCATAACCTCTAAATAATATGTCATCATTAGGGAATTAAATTTTACTGAGAGTGTAATTATTATAGGTCATTGTATACCTCATCCTACAGCATTTATAGGCTTGTGGAAGCTTAGAAATGTTTATTTTTCCCTGCCTAATATAACTTTTGAAGGCTGCAAACAGGTGAGTCATATAAGTGCCTAGTCCTCTTCCTACTGAAGTCAGTGGCATAGTATAGAATCATGTCCCTAATCTGAATGAGAGAGGCAGTAACGGACCCAGGCCGTGCTACAAGTTGCTGCTCTCCCCATATAAATCACAGTTATAAAGAAGTTCAGGATTTTTCTTTCAGAGGAAGAATGACTGCTTTGGGAGGCCAACCTCCCCCACCCCCCCAGAAACAGCCCAGTTAAATCGCTCCTGGGAGTTTCTTCTGGGTGAGAAAATTTCTGTATTCATTCTCATCTGAGAGAAGTCACAGCACTTCCAGCATACCAGTGTGTTTTGATCCCACCTCCCACACCATCAAGGAAGTATGCTGCTCACTAGATTCTGCTGTTGCAGCAGAATGTAGAACATGCTTCCTTCACAATCCACACATTGTTCTTTAGGGAGACACAGGCTGATGCTGAACCATGTGGGACAACCAATCAGGGATGCCCTGTACATTACTGTCATCTGTCTCCAGGCAGACTGAGGGAGCCTGTAGTCCATGCTGAGATGTGTGCACAGGAGCCCCCTTGTTGCATGGCATCAGTACTCCATTGGTCAGTATTTTTTTCTGCTAGGAAAACAAAGTTGGGAGAATTCTCCCAGGTCATTTGGACATGTTTATGCAGCCACAGACTTCCTACTCTCTTCTCTCCCCACATAGGTAGCCCTGTCTCCCAGAACTCATGGAAGTGCGAGTGCACTTTTTTGTGGGGATGGACTGTACTACAGATTTTTGTTTAGAACATCATTGAACAATATAGTTATTTACCAACACCTGCCATCAAAGATGTGTTATAGCAGTAACAGTATATGTTATATAACAGTTGGTGGACTCAAACTGACCTCTTCAAAACCCATGGGTATTTTTCTGCAATAGCCAGCGAAGGAAGTAAGTATGTTCATCTATACTATGTATGTGGGTTAGAAACTGAGAATGCTGATTCTATGAAAATTAATACTTTCCCTTTTCTATGAAAGCCTCTCATCCCCAGGTACAACCTTGCTGACTCTCAGAGCAGCAGTTTCTTTTTATTCTAGTTGATTATCTCCTGGTTGGATCTCAGAAAAGCCTTTGTGAACCACAAGCTTTGCAGACAAAGGGAATTGCAATGGAAACCACAACAACAGCTACCAAAAAAAAAGTTCAACCAAGTCTTTTAATGTGAGAGCTGTTTACATGTAAATATTTGTTAGGAAAAGAGCCTCTGTAATCCTCTGCTGATCTGCCTGAATTCAACCCTTCCACTGGGTGTACTTTTAATTCTGCAGCCAGAGTATTAGCAATATTAAACTGAAAATGTCACAGAATGTCAAGTCTGAAAATGTCACTGAGAAGAGGAAGAAAAAAAAGATGGTGACCCTGCACCATAGGCAGATGAAATAAATATGCCTCACTGGTATACTATAGTGGTTTCTTGGTGGATATAATTTTATACATTTTGCATCCTATTAATTTTCATGGCATCGATGGAGAAATATTAGAACAGTGAGAGTGCTGAAGACAAATTAACTCATCAATTACATGTATGGGACAGTGGAGACTGAGTTTATTTCACCATTTCCAATTGCAATAAAACTGTAATTACTAACTCGTGGAATCTTCATGGAAATCTGCATTCATTACCACTTAATTTGAAGTCAGTGGCTGCTGTATGTTTAACTTTTCTAATATCTGATGCTGAGGGCTAGGAGCTGGTTTAGAATAAAGCAGCTGTCCCCACCAGTTCCCACAGCAGCATTTTTTACCTCTTGTTCAAACTGAATTTTGCCCATGACACCATCAAAATTGGTTTGGATTTAAACAACACAGAAAGAAAGAAAAATGAATACATTTGCTCAAGGTCATTGATGTCCATCTCTCTCCCTCTCTTCCTGGATGTGTATGTGTCTCTCCCTGCCCCGCTCAAAACACCCACCAAGGCTGCAGTCTCTAAGGGAGGGGTGTCAAATATATCCTGTGGTCTGGATCCAGCCCCTGTGGCCTATCTGAATACTGATGGCCCCTGGAAGTTGGGAAAATGGCTATGAGGGGGTGGGGCCTGCTGCAGAATCTGGGGCTCCTGGACCTACTAAACATGACCATTGGTGGCAGGAAGGCAAAATGGGCTGTGCTTATACAATCTACTTCCCATGTAGCCACCTAACTTACTGCTGCCACTGCCAAAGTTGCTACCATCACCAGCCTCTCTTGTCCTGCCACAGCAACCAACAACCCTTCCAGCCTCTTTGGCCCCACTGTCAACCCCTGTGTTCCTGTTACAGCTGCCACAACAGTCACCTCATGCCCTGGGCCTACACAGTTCAGAGGCATGAGATGAATTTGACACCACTGCTCTAAGGGATAGATTCTGCCACCTCTACATTGAATAGTACTTTACTTTGAGAATAAACTCCTTGGGCACTCCTACACAAGCTATTACCATACATGAATAAACTGTGGAGCTTATTGCTCTGTGGTTTTTTGCTCCCAAGTGCACAGTAAATATCTTGTCTAGACATGCCCATATAGTCTACAGAGAATATTGCCCATTGTGAAGTAGGCTATCAGGCTGTCAACAATAATTAATAAAAAGGAGCACCAGTTGTTGTTGTTTCCCAGGCTGTTGTTTCTCAGACTTGTTTCTACACAGAAAGTATTTCCTGTCAGAGTACTGTTTTTGGAGATGGTGAAGGAATGAACAAGATCCTTATGCTAGATTAAAGGCAATCAGTTTTTTGGGCTCTGAGCCACAGGAAAGCACTGGTTTGAAGCTTGTCATTCTTGCACACTGTCTTTCAACAACAGCAATCTGATTACTAATCTTTATCACTTTCTACCAGACTTATTAGACATAGGCCAAATAACTTCTTTAGAGCTCTGGAGTTACAGTTGTATCCTTCCCTATAATCATCATGACTATGCAAGCAAACTTTTCATATTACTAGTCGAATAATCTATTCAGGTTCTCAGTACCATACCCACTTCAAAAAGGGAATGTCTGGTGCCATATGAAATGTAATCTTGTGATGGGAATATACCCATGTGTTAAATTGGGTAGGAGATAACAAAGCTATAGCTATTAATGTGTCATTTCTGCCTTTCCCTTTAAGCTGATGAAGTAGAAACCATCTGTTCCAGAAGATTCTGGAAAGTTATGGAGCATTTTAAGAGGGAAGACTTTGTCCTCTCAGCTGTCTAACAGCATGGGTGAGAGAATCACTAGAAAAAAGACTGTGCTTGAAGCAATCCTAGGGAAGAAAGGATTTTGTTACAGGAATTCCAGCTGTGTAGGAATTAGTTTCCTACCAATTCCTACAAATTTTCCAATTGGAATTTGGTGGGTGTTAGGTGGTTGCATATTACCCAATGAATCCACTTATAATAGCTTATGTTGTTTGCATAATTTTTTTACAGATCTTAGTCTCTTAATTTCTCTTGCTGTAGAAGAGAGGTATCTTTAATTTTTAAAGCTAATTTTAAGTTTTTGTTTGTCTGATTTTTGATGTTAAATTGAAAACTTTTTAAGGAGCCTGATATTTAGAAAGTGCATGTGGAGCACTTCCCAAAAATCAGGCCACTTTTCACATTACTTACATGGGGTACAGAGAAAGTGAGACACCCAGATCTATGAAGTGACTTCCGGTGATGCATCTTTTTGTTTTTGCTACCAGTCCTCACTGGTCTTGAATGCCTGCTTTCCTCATCTTGGTATTTTGCAGTGTTGCCTTAGAGCTCTTCAGGACCCAGCAGGAGCAAAAGAACAAATGTAAAAGCAACCTTACTTCTTTGTAAAATTACTTCAGTTGATTATACAATTGGCTTAAAGGTAAGATATCATTATTGTTAATGCCTTGTTTTGTTATGTGATTATCCCTTTTTTCACTTGAGGCTGGAGCCCTAACTAAACATTGTCCTAGTGAATGAATGTATGCTGGGCATATGACATGCCACTAATGTATAAAGTACAAAAAAATTGCACTGAAAATCTTTGCTTAATATCTTTGATGCAGTGAAGCAATGCATTACCAAATGTGTCCAGACAAATCATTAGAGTTGAAGGAAGAGAGAAAGGAAGAGAAAGTGAGTTTAAGGGGGCAGAGGGGAGCGGCATGAACAAAAGGCTAGGAGATGAGGGAAAAAAGTGAAAAACCTTTGGCTGAATTTTTACAATTCTGTTAAAAAATTTTCAGTATCAAGTAGAATTACTTTTAAGGCCCTGATTTTTTCAGCCTGGCCTTACCTGAACCTCTGTTTTTCCTGTCTGACTTCTTAAGGGTGTAATTTATGTCTCTGATCCAATTAAATCAATATAAAGATTTCTGTTGACTTCTGTAGGAATTGGAAAGGGAGAGAGGGTCATCTGGAAGTCTAGTGAATGTAAATCTGTAAGTGGAAATGAGATGTAATGTGACCCCAGTTATTTCAAACTTACACACAAGCTGAAGCCAGGATTAAAAATATGATTATAAGGTTTGAGGCATATTTAATCAGTACCATTTTCCAAAAAAAAAAAAAAAATTCCACAGTTAAACAGTTGACTGAGAAAATCATTCTGGAAATCTTATTCATTTTGGAAAGATTAGATATTACTTGCATTTTGTCCAATGTGCTGCTAATGCTGTAGTGTGTGCATACTCAGAAGGAGACCCATAGGCCATCTTTGACATTTTTACCAAAACATACAAGAAAATGGGACTGATGCTTAACATTCAGAAGACTAACTCCAAAGACTTCTAATTAATCCCCTTCACCCCGACGGGGCGCTGTGTTCTGGTCTTCAGCCAGTAGGTGCCTACTGTGTATTCTTTTTTACCCTCCTTCATTCCACACTCCTCCCTCACAGCATGCAGTTCAGATCAGGATGGGTCTGCTCAGACCAATTATTATTTTTTTAAAATGGGCAACACAAATAATCCCTTAATTTTCTACTCCCTCTTAATTGTTCTGCCCCCACCACCTATAGTGTATATCTTCCCCCACACACATATACCCTCCACCTGCACCCCCCATCATGTGCTGCCACTACAGTGGTGAGTGGGTGGTTGGGTTGGTTTTTGGAGACCACACCCACCTCAGTGTGGTGGGGATGCTGTGCTTGGCAGGTTTTTATGGAGTTGTGGCATTACTGGAAAGAATTGCAAAGAGTTGCAGGGTGGACTGTTATTGGAGGGAGGGAGGTCAAATGCTTGTTAAATGCTAGCTAGGATGTAGTGCAGCCAGCATGTCTTGTAAGGAAAAAGACTAAATAACCCCACCCATCCTCAGCAGCAAGCAGGCAATCTGCAAAACTTCTCTATGTATGAACCTCCCAGGGCCTTTAGACTTTAGCAAGTCTTTAAAGACTTTATTGCATTATAATGCATTTTATATTCATGGTCTCTGAGGGGGGTGAGGGGTTGGGGTTAATGCCTGCTGCCACAGCTCCAAAACAGCTTTTTTTCCTGAGGTTTTTTGTTTTGTTTTGTTTTGCATGTTGTACTGTTATGGAAGGTGCAATGCAAAATGATTTTTTTCAATGTGTTGCTCTGAGGGGTCAGGCCAACACACAGGATTTCAATATTGCACTGTTTGACAGGACGGCATGGTGTACAATTGCACATGCACATGTAAAATCAATTAAGCACACATGCATTCACTAGATGCATACACCCCCACTAGGCATATGCACTCACACTAGCAACTCAGATACACACATGTCCAAAATAACCAGTCTAGGCTTATGCACACCTATCACCAGTTTAAGCCCATACACGCTACACACACCAAATTTAGACAAAATCAGTTACCAGCACCTGCACATCCAATACACATGCATGGATTACTAATTCATGTATCACACACACAATGTTATCTATATGTGTATTCGCTAATTCACACACATACCACCCACCTACACATACACACAGGTGAGTTCCTAAGTTGGGTGTTGTGATGTGTATGTATGTATGTATGTGCTTGGTGTACTTGGGATACCTGGGAAAAGGTTAAAGTAAGAAAGTAGAAGTGTAGGCAGTGAAAGTTACCAGGACCAAGATTAGAACCAGTAAACTAGAGGGGATTGGGCTGCATGGTGGGAGGGCAAGAGGGAGGCAGGCAGGCAGCCAGCCAGCCTGCTTACTGGCCCTTCTTGGTTATGGATGACTGTACAACTTTTATAGGGCCATGGCATTACTGAAAAGTTGCAGGATGGACTGTTATCAGATAGAGGGTGGTCAAATGCTTGGCCAGTGCTAGTGTGCAGCCAGCATTTTCTTGCAAGGAAGACTAAATAAACCCACCCACAAAGCTTAGTTAGGGAGGGAGGGAGGGGCCTTCTTAGGTGGGGGACCCCAGGCACAGTCCCCTAGGGGCCTCCTCAAGGGGAGATGTATGGCCCAACTCAACTGGATGGCTGAGTGAGGCCATGGGTAGGTGGGGTGGGAGAGAGGGAGGGAGGCATCCTGCACCCCCTTCCTGCTTACTGAACATGTCCTAGCAGGAAGATGGTTGGGTCGGGGGGGGCAGGCATGGTCCCAAAGGCCCCTCTCCGTGTGGTCTCCTAGTGGCCCCCTCAGGTGGAGATGAATGGCCCAACTCAGCTGGCTGGGACCCCAGAGGTCTTGGCCAGAAACCAAGAAGAAGACCTCCACAATTCAGAAAAGAAACTCAAGCCTCATCCTCTGCCATTGCAGTGGTCATAGCTGCAGAGCACAGATTGCTTTGTGGCCAGCAATGATTCCAAAGTCCCAAGGGTGCAATGGAGAGGTGTAAGGCAGAGGGCAAGTGGAGCGAAGAGCCTACTAGCCAGACCCTGGAGGTCTTGGCCAGCAACCAAGAAGAAGGCCTCTGCAATTCAGAAAAGAAACTCAAGCCTCAGCTTCTTTAGTGGAAGGCCAGACATGTGCCCTGAGTCTTGTGCAACAATAAATGAAATGTGCTTGCAGAACTTGTCCAACTCATGCTGATGCGGGACATGGCAAGTAACCAGGAGGAGGGTGAGAAGACTATATGAAGTGGGCCTGCAGAACTTGTGCACGTTGTGCTGATGCTTGGGCCAAAGCCAATGAAGAAGCCTCAGCTTTTGCTATTGCAGTGGTCATAGCTCAGGAGTACAGCTTCCTTTGTGGTCAGCAGTGATTCAAAAGTTACAAGGGTGTGACGGAGAGGTGCAGAGGTGGGCAAGTGCACCTACTACTTGGACCCTGGGATGGAATTTGCCAGCGGTCTTAGCCTGCAACAAGAAGAAAGCCTCCACATTTGTGGCCAGGAACAATCCTCTAATTACAATTCCATGATATGCTCATTAGTAAACAGGGCCAGCAACCAGGAGGAGGGCTAGAATAATTTGAAATGGATCTGCTGAACTTGTGCAACTTGTATCATACTTGAGCTGAAGTTTGGGCCAAAGCCTGTGAAAAAAGCCTCCATTATACAAATAGTACTCAGAAGAGAAGGCTCAGCAGTACTTGTGGCCAACAAACAGGAGGAGGAAGTAACAGAAGTTCAGTAAGGGTGGTATGTAAAGCAGAAGGATATATATCTCTTCTCCATGGGAATAAAGGGACCTAGGGAGGACCTTGAACCAGGAGATAGGCATTTCCTTCTCCTCCCCCATGGAGAAAGAGGCAGGGAGGGTGCATAATCACCTGCTTTAAGCTTAGTATCTGCTCTCTCATAGTAAGGAATCAAATTGTAATTATAAGTCTATATAACATAAATCTATATAGCATAAGTCTATATCATACATTAACTATATATATATGGTGGAGGCACAGGATGTGTGTGATGTGTGAAGTGTGATAAAGCAGATGTACCTGCTTTGAAATGCTGTGATAAGGAATTGAACCTTTCAGTTGAGAGAATCCTGAAAGAAGTTTTGTCATCCACTTCATCTTCTCTGTCTTCCTTTCTCTTTCTGCCTCTTGTCACAGCAACAGGAATTGATCAGCCTGAAGCTAGCAGTGAAAGGGGATCTAAAAACTGGAGGGAGGAGAGAAAGAGCATTGGAATTTGTATTGTGCACCTTGCGTACCTACCTTCATGCACATAAAGTTCCACCAGCCCTGTTTACAATAAATTTGAACAAATGATGCATCTGCCCAATAAGAGATGACCCTATCAGGGGGCAGGGCAGTAGCATACTGATGGTGGCAGGTGGCATGACCGCCCTCACACAGATGCAAAGGAGGTGCCGTTGGCAGGTGTGAAGGGGTGCCACCACTCTGTGCTGCTTGTCCCCCCCTTCCCTGCCCGCCATCAATACCACCACAGAAGGCAGCTTGTCCAGGTCACACTTGGGATCTCTGCCCCTGCTGTGCTGTCATCCCTCACCCACCTCAAACCTCCCTCATCAATACAGCAAATGCACACCCCAATCTACAGTGCTTGAGTGGGGAACCCCCCTCCCCTGCAGCAGCCTCATTTTGGTGTGGAAAAAAAAACAGACACTCTGGCGCCAGGCTGGAAAATGTTGTTTTACTGGAGCACCCCAAGGAAAGACAAGCTCAAATGGTCACAAGCTGCTGAAAGACCATTTTAGACGGCATAAGAAAAAACTTCTTTGCTGTCTGAATCTCCAGAGTCTGGAAAGAGAGACTTCTCCCAGAAGTGGCACATGTACCTACTCTGGACACATTCATGAACTGTTTGGATGCTTATCTTGCTGGGGTCATCTGACCCCATCTGACTTCCTGCTTTTTGGGCAGGGGGTTGAGGACCCAGTGATCTTGTGAGGTCCCTTCCAGCCCTAATGTCTATGAAACCTTTGAGACAAGACTTGCAGACGCTGGTTCTATCCAGGAGGCCAATTATACCTTCTTTTGGCAAGGTAGAAGCACTGAAGAAAATTCGAACAGCATCAGTTTCACTGTAATAAGTTGGCAAAGCTTATAGAAACACCCATTGAGAGGTCAGAGCGCATCCTTCACTTTGACTTCAGACAACTATCTGTTCTGTGAACATCATCAGTACTTATGCAACAATACTGAACTCCAGCCCTGAGGAGAAGGATAAATTTTACAACACTCTGCACCCAGTCATCAAAGGATTACCATCAACTGAGCAACTCTTCTTCCCCAGAAACTTCAATGCAAGAGTCAGTGCAGACAACAGCTTATGGTCAGATTGCCTAGAACATTTTGGCTTTAGCAAGATGAATGAAAACAGCCAATGACTTCTTGAATTATGAGCCCAAAACCAACTGTTCATTACCAAGTCATATTTTGCTGGAAAAGATCACCACAAAGTGTCATGGAAACATCCATGATTAGGCCATTAGCACCAACCAGATCTTGTTAGAAGGAAAGACCTATCTTCAGTGCAGAAGACCTGCACATTCCAGTGTCAATTGTGACACTGAGCACTCCCTGTTCATTAGCAAAGTGAAAATTACAGCCAAGAAACTGCATAGAGAAAAACCAAGGAGCAAACCCAAAATCAATATTACTAACACCAAGAACCAGAGGAAGTACCAGGAGTTTGTGAAGGCTTTCAAACTCAGCATGTTTGGGAAGTCAGTACCAGAGAAGGCAGAGGAAATTTGGGAAGGTTTAAGAACTGCAATCTATGAAACAGCTAAAGGTACATTTGTAGAAAAGAGACTGTCCAGTAAGGACTGGTTCAAAGAAAATGTAGAAGAACTACTGCCTCACATCAACATCAAGAACACAGTCTATTTGGAAATAAACAAGAAGCCAACAGTGAGCACCAAAGCAAGACTTCAACATGTGAAAAATGAGGTACAGAGAGCAACCAGATGCTGTGTAAATCAGTACTGGACTAAGCTCTGTGAAGAGATACAAACAGCCTCAGACACAGGAAACCTAAAAGTCACGTACAATGGTCTAAAGAAAGCTCTAGGGCCTAGTGTGAACAAGGTTGCATTCTCAAATCACGCAGCAAAAAAGCCACTACAGACAGAAGCAAGCAGATGTCTCATTGGGTTGAACACTACTCAGAGCTATACTCACAAGAAAGAAATATCACAAGTGAATCACTGGACCAAATACCAACTCTACAGGTCATGCCAGAGTTAGACATGGAGCCCATTATAGAAGAATGGCAAAGCAAAGCTATTGATTCATTATCAAGTGGCAAGGCTCCTGGAAAAAATGGAATCTCAGCAGAAATTCTCAAGTTTAGGAACAAAAGATGTGAAGGAGCGAGCGCAGCTGTGGTGGAAAGACCCGGAGAATGCCACTTCTGGAGCCGTGACCTTATTAGGATAGAAGCTCCGAGATCAGAGCATGGTGGCAAGATGGGAGCTTCAGCGGGGGAGAAAGCAGATGAAAGAAGAGGAAAAGAGAAAGTAAGTGGATCCCCAAGGGATCAGCAGCTTACCTAAAGACTTCTCACAGCATCAGGGGAAGAACAGAGCTCCGAGAGTGAGGGGTGGATCCCTGAAGAGACAAAACCCACGGGACACATATTACACTGCTGACCTGGAAAGAAAGCAAAGAAGAGAGTGAATTTGACACATTACTATCCCAGGCTTGGAAATAGCATCTGACTGGCCAACAAGAGGATATGAGGCATCGGACACACACAGGATAAGAGGAGGACTCGTATTCCAACAAAGCAAAGAGAATATATATAGCGGGGTTTGTAGATAAAAGCCTGCAACAAAAAGAGAAACACAGGTGGGCAAGAAAGAAAGAGACTTTGTTGATTGATACCAAGTTCTGTTCAGTCAAGTTAATAGTAAGAGCATAAGAGCATTATATAAGCAGAATTACCTAGTCAATATTATAGATAAGGTTAACAACAACAACAACAACAAAAAGACTGTTTCTGCCTGAAAATAAAGGACAGTTGTACAGTGCTATAAAAGATAAAAATAAAGACAAGTTTTGATCTGAATCAGACTGCCATTGACTGCGTGTGAATATTCAGAGAAGTGAGTGAGATTATTTACCCATAGTGCCCATGAACCCCTAATAGAAACCTAATAAGAATGAACGACAAAAAAAAAAAAAATTTAGGACAACCCTCCCGACTAGTGACATCAAAAATTTGAGTATAGAATAAAAACATCCAAGACATGGCAGGTAGGAAAATCGGGGTACCAATGCCTCATTGGGCGACTATAGAGTGGTAAGAGGAGGCATCCTAAGCACAACCACCACAAAAGTCTACTACCATATCTTCATCAGCTGCTACTTAAATGCTGGAAAGAGGGTAAGGAACCACAAGACACGCATGACACAAATGTCATAACTCTTATAAAAATAAAGGAGACAAGGGTGACTGAAACAACTACAGAGGTATCTTCAAGAAAAGTGCAGAGAGCAAAACTGACCATTGTACATCACCTTTGTGGATCTAACCAAAGCATTTGACACCATCAGCAGAGCAGGCCTATTTGTAATCCTAGAAAAGGATGCCCACTAATCCTGTTAAGTCTTACATTTTCCTTCCATGACAACATGAAAGCCACTGTTCAGTTTGATAGGTCCTCTTCGGACAACTTCAAGATGAAAAGCACAGTGAAGCAAGGATGTGTTCTTGCTCCTACACTGTTTGGAATCTGCCTCTTGGTACTCCTGAACTGCACAGTTAAAGAGATGAAAGATGGAGTGTGCCTTCACACAAGATATGATGGGAAACTCTTCAATCTGTCATGACTCAAGACAAAGACTAAAGGTAGAAAGGTGCTTATTAGGGAGGTTCTATTTCCTGATGATACTGCCCTTACAGTCCACAACAAAGACCTATTACAAGAACCCGTGGATCACCTTTCAAGAGCTTGTCAGGCATTTGCTCTCACTTTCAGCATAAAGAAAACAGTTGTACTAGGAAAGGGAGTTCCATGATAGCAATCAATCATCCTTAATGAGAACTAGCTAGGAGTAGTCCAAAAGTTCAGCTACCTAGGTTCTACGGTGACCACTAACCACTCACTAGATGAAGAACATGATATTTGCATCAGAAAGGCTGCTACCAACCTTCAGCAGACTAACTAAAAGTATGGAACAACTCAAAGCTTACCATCAGGATCCAAATGCTAGTGTACAAAGTCTGTGTACTCAAAACTTTCATGTATGGTGGGGAAACATGGATAACTTACACACAGCAAGAGAAAAGGTTAAACAGCTTCCACCTGTGCTGTTTATGCCACATGTTCAACATCAAATGGCAAGATAAAGATACCAACTCAGGGGTTCTTCAGATGGCAAATTTACAAAGTGTAACATCGCTACTCAGACAGATATAACTGAGTTGGCTAGGCCATCTGAGCAAATTGGAAAATGGATGTATACCCAAGGACATGCTATACATGGAACTATCAGATGGAACGAGAACAACAGCATGCCCCAAACTTCACTATAAAGATACATGTAAGTGAGCTATGACAACATTTGGAATTGATCCTGGCCAATGGGAAACTTTGGCAAGTGGTCAGCACAAGTGGCGTTATGGTATCCACCAGTGTATTAAAGTTCATGACAGGAATTGGCTCCAACAGCTTGAAGAGAGAAGAGTCTGTAGGAAGCAAGCAGCTCCCGAACCATCCAACCATGATACATACATTTGTAACCACTGCAACAGTTCATACAAATCTTGGATTGGACTATTCAGTCACATGGGACATTGCAAGCCATCTATATCAGAGGTTGCAACATTTGTCTCTCACAGCTGAAAAGATGTCAATAATAGTCCATAGAAGGTAATGCACTTTGTGTCTCGTCTCTCCAGTAGGAAAGATGCATGCTTCTATATGCTGTCAGAGGTATTTCTGAAAGCATTGGTACATGAGGTACTATGGAGCTATTATGATGTCAAATGTTGTGATGCTAACAAAAGAACATGGGCTTTACCAGAAGTCAGATTAGTTTAAAAACAATCATGGTCACAGTCCAAAAACTTCATTAAAGACATAGTGCTTCTTAGCTTGGCAGAACTTTTTGTTCCTGTCTGGAGGGAAATAGTGGAAATACAATACAATGCAGAGAAACAAAATGGAAAAGAACAATTAAATACATAAAGCTTGACTTCTACTTAAGTGAAAAATATATGTGGTATGGGAGAAAACTTTGCTATAGCAACAGAAATCCCATTAACATCAGAAGAGCTGGTTTATTGTGAACTATTAATATGGAAAGTACCAAAAGTTGGAAGTTGCATTTGAATAATAACCTGAGGTATCTTCAGTTTGGAAATCCGACTGGAGATCTTATAGGCAGGCAGCAGGCTTGATTTTCTACAGGGCAAGCCTAGTGTCATAGAACAACTTTAAGGCAGAAGTCTGGCACTACTATTTTTGCCAAAGCAAAGATTGTTGGTGCTTATGGTGGTGTTGGGGGTGGGGGGAGGTGGTCTTGTTTTTTTTATGTTTTAACTGCACGTGGCAGCCTCCCTTTGATATGAGGGAGGCTGCCCAAGGGCTTCCCAAGTTGCTCTCAAATGATTACCAGGTGCCTGTGGTCACAGCCTTATGGCCTAATTGCATGGCTCCATTCCTTCCCTACACCATGCCCCATGCCTTACAGATGGCATCCTCATTGACATTCTGTGGGTTCCTGGAACCTCTCTGGTCCTACACTCTCAACCCATTTATCTGGGCTCCAGACCCTTCTCTAGCTCCCTAGAAACCTCCTCCTGCCCTTAGTTCCCCCTCGAACCTCCAGACCACTTCTTGCTGTACTCCTCAAGCTCACCTTCTGGAGTTGCAGTCCTCCTGCTGAGCTGGTCTTCTCTCAGAAGGCTCCAAGACATTACTGCTGGCATTTCTCAGGGCCTGAGATTATACCTGCTTCAAGCCCATCTTTTCTTCTGAGTCATATGACTCCTTCCTGAGTCAGGTGACACCTTCTATCAGGCTCAGTCTCACCTGCTGTGTTCCTGGGTCATCGGACTCCCAGTTATCTCTGCCTCACCCCTGCCAGAGGTTTTGCAGGCTGTCTGACCTCTTAAAGTGGCAGACACCCCAAGTGCCCTGCCACACTGCATTATGTTGCTTGTGAAAAGTGATAGGCTGATGACCCTGAAGGAAGACTGAAGTCTTTAGGGTTTGAAAAAGCAAGAAAGACTCTTCCATACTGTCCAGCCAATGTGTCTCCAGAATATTATGGTAGAAGCTCATCTTCATCTGAATTAGATGATTCAGTCTATTTGTCCACTGAATTATTGTCCTTTCTTCTGAGGTTATTAACAAGACACAGAAGATGGTTCCAGTGATGTTTCTGTTATTCTGTTATGTAGATAGGTACCCAAAAATTCATTGCACATATGTAACCACAGCTATATGGTCAGTTTTTCTGATCACTTGAAACAGAAGTGACTTTAAATAGGTGATATAGAAATGAAAAGATCTCTTTATTTATACCAGTGAAAAATGGCAAAATGTTGAAAGGTTTGGACAAGTAAAGAAAATACTTGGATGGTATTGCTAACCGTATCCAAATGATATCTGAATCTCTCTGGCCTTCAGATTTGGGTCAGGAAATTCTCAAGAGCCTTTCTCACAGAGGAGTCTATTTGGAAAGACTTCCTTTGATTTAAATGGGTTTTGAAACATACTCAGGAATTCTCATATTTCTCAATTTATAGCCAGAACCATGAGAACACTAGTCAGAACCATGAGAACAAATATTAAGTGGTCTATCCACAAAGAAATTTTGTAATGTATTGCCTGTTTACATTGCAACATTTGATTATATAAATTTCCTGGTCACCTGCCTTTCTGACCTGTCTCATGGGCTTTTGTTCTGGTTATGACCATAAACTGTATCCAACTGAAGGATCTTGTGGCAATGTGATGGGGCTATTCATGGCAGGGTAGCTCCTATAAAATACCATGATGTTGCAAATTCCAGAGTGAGGTGAGTATATGGTGCCTTAAAACCCTGGACCCCATTGCCTTGTGGGTACTTCTTGGTTGGAGAAAGGCTAAGGGATACAGATGTGCCCTCACTGGGGTGTTAGGAAGTTAACAGCTGATTTAATTTGTTTAATCTTGCAGTCTGGCCTTTGGACTCTGTCTCAGTCATCTAAAGGGAGGACGATAGGTCCAGAGCAGCCTCCACTCCTCCATACACTTGCCTAGGTGTATGCACTGAAGGTCCTAGTGTGACTGTTGCATATGACTCTTGTGTGTACACCATGATCCAGAGGATCAGTGGTTGCCAAGCACCTTCTACTGTTTCTGGTCAGTGATTATGTGTCTTTTCCTCACACTGCTCTGGCTCTGCACAAGTTCTCTTCCCCCTTGTCCCTCCTACGCTGGCATCGTCCATTCAATGTCTTTACCACAAACATAAAAAACCTCCCAAAAAATCCAGTGGTGAAGGGGTTAAAGGCACAACATTACAGTGAGTTGATGTAATTTTGCACTAACACAGGTTCTTTGCGTGAAGTATATTTTTAATTTTCTTTTTCAATTTGTTTTGTAAAACTGGGGCTGGGAAGGATAAAAAATAAAGGGAAAATCCAGAGGTTAAAAAAAGGAAAAAGAAGGGGTGGTGGGGTGTGGAGACAAACTAAGACCAAGGATTTCACACAGAATCTTCCCCTGCATCCAGCTTTAATATCAAACAGTGCTATCCTCTGGTATCCAAACATGATGAAGCAGAGTCATAAGTATCTAAATATTAGGGCCATGTGAAAAGGCACCATTACATTTCACCTTGAGTTTTGATGGTTTGGTGGAACAGTGTTTCATATTGAATTTCATTTTACAATGTATTTAGCAGATAATTACACTTTGTCTAGTACACAAATATCCATTCTTTTGCTTTTTGTTGGACTAAAACAACCATTTGAAGCTCTGTGGATACAGTTTGCTGGATGCCTAGAAAGATACTGCAGGTATGCCCATGTGAATGGTAATCCTGTCCAAACAGAGCTGTCTAAGAAGAATCAGGTTTCCAGATTGATAAATGAACTTACGCTTCTTCAGCTTCAGTTCCTTCAAAAAGGCTTTTCATTTAGGTCACAGACCAACAATCCATATTTTAGGGTGTGATCCAAAGTCTTTTAAAGTCAACGAGAGGCATTTTTTTCATTGACTTGAACAGACTTTAAACCCTTAGGGCTCTTATACATGTGCTGTTGCCCTGTGGGGTCAGACCAACTCTCAGGATCTTAATATTGCACTGTTAGACAGGAGGGTGTAACACAATTGCACATATACAAACACACAAATCAATTAGGTGCATACACACACACACTACCAGCTCAGGCACATGCACATTCAAGCCAGCCTAGGCACATGCATATGTATCACCAATTCAAGCACATACATGCACATTAAAAATAACTAGTTTAGGTTCATGCACACCTATCACCAGTTTAAGCCCATACATGCTACACACACCAAATTTAGACAGAATCAGTTACCAGTTACCAGCACCTGCACATTCAATGCACATATGTGGATTACTAATTCATATACTACATACAATGATATC